>NW_006408524.1:16637702-16667988 GCF_000296735.1 Chrysochloris asiatica
TTGGTCCAGTGGTGAGGATTTTTGTTTTCTTGACGTTGATATGTAATCCGTATCGAAGGCTGTGCTATAATCCACACAGTTGAATGCCTGTGTATAGCCAAAAAGCACAAGTAAACATCTTTCTGGTAGTCTCTGCTTTCCTCCAAGATCCATCTGACATCAGCAATCATACCCTTTCTTCCACATCTTCTGATTCTGGCTTCAATTTCTAGCATCTCCTTGTTAATATCCTGCTTTTGAATGATCGTCAGCAAAATTTTACTTGATATTGCTCTATGATTTCCACATAACATTGGGTCACCTTTCTTTGGAATAGGCACAAATATGGACCTCTTCCAAATGATTTGCAAGGTAGCTGATTTCCAAATTTCTTGGCATACGCTAGTTTTATCGAAACATTTCAGTTTATATTCTGTCAATTCCTTAAATATTTTTACCAATATCTTCAGTGCAGCTTGGACTTCTTCCTTCAATACCATCAATTCTTCATCATATAGTACTGCTTAAAATGGTTGAATATTCTTTTTGATACGATGATTCTGGATATTCCTTCCATCTTCTTTTGATGCTTCCTACATCATTCAATATTTTGCCTGTAGTATCCTTCAATATTGCAACCTGGGGCTTGAATTTTTTCTTTATTTTTTTTCAGCTTGAGAAACACTGACTGTGTTCTTCCCTTTTGGCTTTCTGACTCTAGGTCTTTACACATTTCATTATAATTACACATGTTGTTTAAAATGTTCCATTCAGCTCTTTTACTTCATAATTTCTTTTTTTTCCCCACACTTGTGAGCACCAACTTTTATTACTCATATTCAAGATCCAAAACTTAAAAAAACAAAAACAAAAACAAACTTCTATAGAGGAATCCTTGTAATAAGCTTTTCCACAAGATTCAAATTTGACCCTAGGTTTACAAGCAATGGACTGTTGATTTGGCTAAATTTTATTACACACCAAGATTTATCATAATAATTAAAAGGAGGAAAGGACAGGTTAACAAAAGTTGCCAATGCAACAATTTCAATTTGAAAACATTTACTGTTTTATTAGTTGACCAGATTACAAAACTAAGCATGGTAGATACCTTAGTTCATTCTTCTAATTAGCCTGTTGATCTGGTCTTCCCTTTTGCCAGCAAGCATCTCCACCTCCTACAAAATGGGTGGTCTTTTTCTTCATGGCACCACTGAGTAGAAGATAATTAGAAGGGCCACAGGAAGTTATTTGCTTCTTTGAAATGTTTCCCAGTGGTGTAGATTCTCATGAATCAGATCCTCCATGCAGATGATGTCATGTTTACCAAGATAACATGCAATCAGCATGTTATCTGTCAGGGCAATTTGCTTCTTACTGATTTTGCCATATCGACACTTGTAGATCAGTTCATTCACTGAGTTCAGGCTTGGGTACCCTCATATAATATATAGTTCCACAATCCTCAGCATGCTAACTGAAGCCTTGTTGAGCTTAACAAAGGTGTCATTGAAGATCTGGTGAAGGCTAAGAAGCTGCAACACCTTTTGAACTTTGGGGCTCACACCATTGATATCTCTAATCCTGATAACAAATGCCAGTTTGGGTTCTCCAGGTACATAGAAGTTGCCCGCTTTTCTTGCCATCCTAGCCATTCGTATCTCAGCTCTGTACTTCTGCCTATATTCCTTGTGACAGTTCTTGGCTTTTTCATAGGTAAGCTTCCTCCTTGCTTTTAGAAGCATCTTTTGGGCAAACTTCTTTTTCAGGTGCTTCATCTTTAGTTCTGTGAAATTCCTTCACTTTTTCTTCAGGGTCTCTGGCT
This sequence comes from Chrysochloris asiatica, assembly GCF_000296735.1. Taxonomy (NCBI): domain Eukaryota; kingdom Metazoa; phylum Chordata; class Mammalia; order Afrosoricida; family Chrysochloridae; genus Chrysochloris; species Chrysochloris asiatica. Next base: position 16,639,507 of record NW_006408524.1, read on the forward strand.
CAGCAGGAACCTTCTTTATCTTCTCTTCAACACCCTCCATGGTTCCAGCCAGTTCAAAACAAAACTACTTCATCATTTCTTATAATCGCTTTAGCTTCTTTATGTTCAACAGAAAGTTTCAGAGTCTCTTCTGACATCCACTTAGGCATTTACTGTCTTTCCTAATTTTTTAATGACCTGTTATTTTCTTCATATATGGTCCAGTCTCACTACTGTTGCCATGCTTGAGTCCATCGATGCTGCCACTTGGCCAATCCATCTCGTTGGGGGTCTTCCTCTTTTTCTTTTACCCTCCATCTTACCAAACATGATATCCTTCTCCAGCGACTGGTCCCTCCTGACAATATGTCCAAAGTATGAGAGACAAAGTTTGGCCATCTTGGCTTCTAAGGAGCACTCTGGCTGCACTTCTTCCAAAACAGATCTATTGGTTCTTTTGGCAGCCCATGGCACTTTTAGTATTCTCCAACACCATAACTCAAAGGCATCAATTCTTCTATGGTCTTCCTTATTCACCGTCCAGCTTTCGTATCCATATGAGGTTATTGAAAATACCATGGCTTGAGTCAGGCGCACATTAGTCCTCAAGCTGACATCTTTACTCTTCAACACTTTAAAAAGGTCTTGTGCAGCAGATTTGCCTACTGTAATACGTCGTCTGATCGCTTGCCTGCTGCTTCCATGAGTGAGAATATATATACTCACAGTCATATTTTGGCTCTCATAAAATTTTTTTCATTTTCTTCAGGTTCAGCCTGAACTTGCATATGGTCAGTTGATAATCTCATCCATAGTCAGTCCCTGGGCTTGTTTTGGCTGATAATATTGACCTTCTCCATCATCTCTTCAAATAAATGTACTCAATTTGGTGCTACACATTCCATTTGAAACAAGGTATGAAGAAGTCATTGGTCTTACACACTTCTGTCATGTGATTTCCAGCATTCTTTCTATCACCACAGCTATGTTTTCTAACCACGGATTCTTGATCTTTGTTTCCAACCTTTGTTCCAAATCTGTTCAATTCCAGTCATCAATAATTATCAACGCAGCTTGATGGTCACCACTGGTCTATTCATTTTTGATATTGTGGTGATTTGTGTGTTGCTGTGATACGGGGAGCTATGCCACCAGTGTTTTAAATACTTGCAGGATTACCGATGGTGGACAGGTTTCAATGGAGCTTCCAGACTAAGACCGACCAGGACAAAGGAGAAGAAAACACTTTCTGAAAGGCTGTTGTTGATGTTGTTGTTAAGTGCTGGCGAGTCAGTTCCAACTCATAGAGACCCTGTATAGGGTTTCCAAGGAGTGGATGGTGAGTCTGAACTGACGACTTTGTGGTCTAGTGCTTTATCCCACAGCACCACCCCAGGTTAGCCACTGAAAACCTTATGGCTAACAGTGGAATATTGTCTGACATAGTGCCAGAAGATTAGCTCCTCAGTTTGGAAGGCAATAAACGACTGGCGAAGAGCTGCCTCCTCGAATTTGAGTTGACTTTAATGATGTGGATGGAGGAAATCTTTTGGACCATCATTTGCTGATGAGGCACAACTCAAAACAGAAAAAACAAATGCAAATATCCATTAATAATTGGAATGTGGAATGCACAAAGAATGGATCTAAATAAATAGGAAGTCATCAAAGGTGAAATGGAACAAATAAAGATTGATATCATAGGCATCAGTGAGCTGAAGTAGACTGGTATTAGCCATTTTGAATTGGACAAGCATATGGTTTACTATGCCAGGAATGGAAAATTGCTGATGAATGGCGCTGTATTCATCAGATTGGAATGTGAAAGTTCAGAACAAAGAGAAGGAAATGGTCATAAGAAAATAAGGTCTTGGTGATAGAACCTATGCTGGAGATCAATTTTGCACGGTCAATGGCTTATTCATTGCAAATACATTTTTCAACAACACAAAAGATGGGTCTACACCTGGACCTTACCAAATGGCATACACAGAACCAAATTGACTATATCTGTGGGAAGAGATTATGGAGAAGCTCAGTATCATCAGTCAAAACAACTCCTGTGACCAACTATGGAACAGATCATCAACCGCTCCTACATACGTTCAGGCCGAAGCTGAAGAAAATGGAAAAAAAAAATCTCCATGAGAGCCAAAATATGATCTTGAGTATGTAACATCTGCATTTAGAGACATTGATAAGAAGCTGCCAGAAACAGAAGCCCGATTCAGCAGAAGCCATGGAACGAGGGATATCACTACTGATGTCATTTGGGTCTTGGAGGCAAGCAGAGAATACCAGAAAGATGTTTGCTTGTACTTTACTGACTATACAAAGGCATTCAGCTGTATGGATCATAATAAACTAGGACAACATTTCCAAGAACGAGGATTCCAGAACACTTTATTGTGCTCACAAGGAAGCTGTACACAGACCAAGAGGCAGTCATTCAAACAAAACAAGGGGATACTGACTGAATTAAAATCAGGAAAGGTTGTACCCTTTCATCCTACTTATTCAGGGTATTCCGAGCAAATAATCAGATAAACTGTATTATATGAAGAAGCACGTGGCACCCAATTGGAGGAAGACTCACTAGCAACTTGTGCTATACGATAATGCAACCTTGCTTGCTGGAAGTGAAGAGGCCTTAAAATACTTACTGCTGAAGGTCAAAGACTTTAGTATGAATTGCACCTCAACGTAAAGAAAACAAAAATCCTCACAACTGTACTAATATATAACATGGCAAATGGAGAAATGATTGAAATTGTCAAGACTTCTGTTTGCTTGGATCCACAATCAATATTCCTGAAAGCAGCCATTAAGAAATCAAAAGATGTATTGCATTAAGCAAACCTGCCTCAAAAAAAACCTCTCTAAAGTGTTAAAGAGTAAAACTGTCACTTTAAGGACTAAGGTGAACCTGACTCAGGCTATGGTATTTTCAATTGCCTCATATACATGTGAAATTTGGACAATGCCTAAGGAAGAATAGATGCATTTGAATTATGGTGTTGGTGATGAATACTGAAAGTACCATGGAATACCATAAGAACAAATAACCGTGTTGGAAGAAGAAGTACAGCTAGAGTGTTGCTTAGAAGTCAGGATGATGAGACTCGGTCTCACATACGCTGGGCATGTTATCAGGGGGACCAGTCTCTGTAGAAGGCCATCATGTTTGGTAAATGGAAGGATGGCCAAATAGAACAAGACTCCTCAAGAAATGTATTGGCACAGTGGGAACAACAATGGGTTAAAAAAATAACACCAATTGTGAGGATGACCCAGAATTGAGCAGTGCTGCATTCTGTTATGCATGAGGTCTCTGTGAGTTGGAATATACTAGACGGCCCCTAGAAACAATAATCTTAGCTACACACACATACATACACCTCAAATTTGAAACAGGGGTTTGTCTTGGTGGCCAAACCAGGATCATGGTGCTACTTTTTGTCCCTCTCTGCTTTCTTTTTTTCCTTCTGCTTTTGTTGCTATTGCTTTGTTTTGTCTTGAAGAGATAAAACAAGGATCTTTATTGATCAAGCCAATTATGTGAAAAAGCAAATTTTCAAAGAAGCAACAGAAAATATATTGTCTATAGTTGCCCTGGGGAAGGCTGTGCTCGCTCATAGCTGGGCAGGAAGTAATGAAGGGCGCCCAGGGAGAGACTGGGCAAAGGAAATCATGTGTAAACAGGCTGTCAGGAAAGATATTTTTCAAGAGGCCCTTACTGTTGAGAGAGAAGGGCTTTGAGATTGGGGTGATTTTTCTGTGTGACAGCAATATAGCAGAGGCCAACAAAATTTCATGACTAGCAAGATGCCTGAGAATTATGTGTTGCATTTAGGGACATTTGTATCATGAGCAAAAATAATTTTGAAACCTTGGCCCCTTTCCCTGGCACCTCCGGGTCTCTATGCCAGACCCTCCAGGAGCAGAAAACACGTGCAACGGAGAATGGCTCAAAGTGAGGATCTCAGGCTTATAAAAATCTGCCTTGCTAAGACACATGTGGAACAAAACTGAACATTATATTCTCATCTAACTTTTTTTTTCCCAGCACACCCAGAAATGAACTGGAGTCCAAGATGTCCAGATGTCCAGCCATTCTTCTGGATTGCACATAGTAATAATGGGGGTGGTGTAGGGAGGTACAAATAAACAGACCATTCCAGAACCAAAATTTTTTGAATATGCATAAATCAGAGGATGGAGAGAAAAATGCCACTTGATCAGTGGTAGCACTTTTTTTTTTTTTTTTGGTAGTCCTTTAATTCAGATACTGAGTCCCTGGGCAGCACAAAAGTTTAAGTGCTTGACTACGAGCCAAAAGGTTGGTGGTTTGAACCTACCTAGAGGTGCTTATGAAGAAAGTCCTGGTGATCTACTTCTGAAAAAATCAGCCACTGAAAACCCTCGGGAGCAGTTCTTGTCTGTAACGCATGGAGTTTTCAAAAGTAGGAAGCAAGTTGACAACAACTGTTTTGTTTTATTTGATGATTTTTTAAAAGTCAAATCATTAAATTGCATGTTTTTGTTATATATGCAGACACACAAATGTCTAGGCATGGGGAGAAGCAGAATTGTAAGGAGTTGTAGTTAAATGTCATTGAGTCCGTTCCGACCCATAGCAACCCTGTATAGGGTTTCCAAGGAATAGCTGGTAAGCGCGACCCACCGATCTTGTGATTCAAACCAACTTTGCAATCCCAACACATCAACCCACAATGCCACACCAAGACTCCAAATTGTAAGTATATAAACCTAAATGTTAAAAAGTGTTTTGGGTTTGTTTTTTTCTACTAAGTAATGGCGTTATATTTGATGTTACTTTTCCTTTTTTTGTTGTTTATACATATTTTCACTTTTATTTCATTATTTGTAGCAATGAAATATGTTTTTTTATATACATGATTATTTCATTATTTACAATGCCTAGATGAATATTTGGAATAAGAATAACAAAATTTGTTTTAAAAAGATTAAAAACACTGGATAAACCTATCACTTTGATGTTGTTGTTGTTGTTGTTATGTGCCATGGAGTCGGTTATGACTCATAGCAATCCTGTATAGGGTTTCCGAGGCTGTAAATCTTTACGGGAGCAGAAAGCCTCATCTTTCTCCCACGGAACAGCTGGTAGTTTCGAACTGCTGGCCCTGAGGTTAGCAGCCCGATTCGTAACCACTACGCACCAGAGCTCCTTGATGTTGGCTATTTCTAAAAGATTGCTATAAAATAAGGTGGAGCTGCCCTCCAAAACACAGTTCCAATGCTTTTGTTTTTCTGTAAACCTCAATGTTGTTGTTATTGTTAAGTGCCATTGAGTTGATTCGACCCATAGTGACTCTGTATAGGGTTTCCGAAGAGCAGCTGGTGACCCTGAACCGCCAACCTTGCAGTTCAAACGGCTTTGCAGTCTGGCACATTAACCCACAAAGCCAAACCAGGTACATTTAATTCTGTCATGGATATCTTTATTCCAATAATATACCTTTCTTCTGAGTGTAGTGATTTTTCTTAAAACCTCCATCGAGGGAAAATTATATGAATAGTCCTGATATGGCACTGTAAGATAAGCGCTAGACCACAAGATTGGTTTGAACCACAGGTCAGTGGTCAAATTCACCAGCTACTTGCTGGAAACCCTACACATGCTTGCTATGAGTTGTAACCGACTCAGTAACATACAACCACCACCACGACCCTGAGTAGGAAGGGCAGAAGGCAGAGCTGGAGAGAGCTGCATCAGTAAAGACTGGTGGTCGTGGTGGTGTTTGTGTGCCGTGGAGACGGTTCTGACTCATAGCAAATCTATTCAGGGTTTCCAAGGCTGTAAATCTTTATGGGAGCAGAAAGCCTCATCTTTCTCCTGTGGAACTGCTTATAGTCTCGAACTGCTGACTTTAAGATCAGCAGCCCAACTTGTAACCACTATGCTACCAGAGCTCCTTTCTGTAAAGATTACAGACAAGAAAATCCTTTAAGATCGATTCTACTGAGCCCATGAGTCAGAACTGGCTTGATGGCATTGGGGCAGTGTGTCTCTTTCTACCAGTCCATAATCCTCCAGAAATCATGATAAATCTACATATAAAAAACTGCTTTTGTATGAAGTGCGTTGTTGTTAGTTGCCACCAAGTCAATTCCAGTTCCTGTCGACCTCTTATATATATGTACAGGGTAGAACGGTTCCACAGGCTGAAGAAGAGGTAGATTTCAAGGCCTGTCTTAAAAGGCATCTCTGAGTGGGATTCAACCACCAACCTTTGTGCTAGGTGGCCAAGCACTTAGCTGTTCACACCACCCAGAGATTTCTTGAGTAAGTGTACCTTAAAAATATAAATTTATTTTCACTTATTTTCCATAATCCCACATATACACCTATTTCAAATAGAAGAACACATTAAGGAAGCAATCCCTAACTTGAAATTCTAAATTCAACTAAAATAAAACTAGACCCCAAATCTATACTAGACAGTCTAGGGCCTCCCCAATTTAGCCCAGCACTTCTCACCTCTTCCCTTTGCTCTTGCAATAGCCTGTGTTTGCCAAAGCGTTCTCCAAAGTTCCCAGCATGTGGTGCCTCAGGTCCTGGCTCAAATGCTAACTCCTCGGAAGCTATTTCCCTCATGTCTAAGTCCAAGTCCTTGCTCATTCCTCGCAATTCTAAAAGCAAAACTGACTGACCAAATCATTCAGATTTTCAACAACATTCTTGATTGCTTGATCAAGAATATGGTCACAGCCCATAACCCACTTATGATATATATCACTTTCTACCAACGTCAGTGGTTCAAACCCACCAGCCACTCCTTGGAAACTCCATACTGGGTCACTGAGTCGGAACTGATGGTACCTTAACACCACCACCACCACCGTTTAGGAGTCCAGGTGTGGTGCTATAGGGACAAGCACTAGACTGCAAGGTTGGTTTGAACCACAACCCTGTACAGAGTTGCTATGAGTCAGAACCGACTTGACTGCACTTAGCAACCACAGCAGTACGAAGGTTTATAGTTCTAATATATCCTTAACTTAAACCAGGTTTTTCACTCCTTATGTGTAAATTTTGTGCCTGGAACATAACTTTGTATATAAACCAATGGATCAGTCTCTACCTAGTGAAATTGCTTGAAGGCAACCCCTTGTGTGTCAGAGTAGAACTGGGCCCTATAGAGTTTTTAATCTCTGAATTTTTTTTTTATTAAGTACATCACCAGATCTTTCTATCAATGAACAGCTGGGTAAATTCAAACCTCCAACATCTTAGTTAATGGCCAAGTATGCCAACTGGTTGCATCACAGATATGGATTCATCTTTGCATTACTCATAGTGGTGCCCAGTATAATACATATCAGGGATTAATATGCACTGGACTGTTAACTGTAAGGTTGGTGGTTGAAACCACCAGCCACTTCTTAGAAACTGGCTGGCATTTAACAACAATAATAACATTGAATGAACAGACTAATTCATTCACCAATTAACTAATTAAGGACTGGAGGGTGATGGGAAAAAAATGGGCTGTCCATATATAATTTATCAAAATAGGTAAGTGTGACAGCCAGTCAAAAAATATCGTTACTGAGGTTCCAGTTCATGTATGCACAGTTTTATTTCAAACAAAATATGTTTATATATGTGTCTCTAATCAGTAGATAGCCATTAATAAACTTGTTCCAGTGTTGTTAGGGTGTTTACACACACACAAAAAAAAATAAACATCCAATGAAAACAGTGGCTTCTTGGCCAGTTAGATTCAAAGCAGAGAGGTTAGCTCAGAAGCTCATGGTGGCTGCTTTGGGAAATTCCAAAGGCGGTCATCTTGATAGATTGTCTCTGACACAGGCCAATCTCAGGAGTTTATTGAGAAGATGTGATCTTGTTGTTGTTGTTAAGTGCCATCGAGTCGATTCCGACCCATAGTGACCCTGTACATGGTTTCTCAGGCTGTAAATCAGTCGGTTCCGACCCATAGCGACCCTGTACATGGTTTCTCAGGCTGTAAATCTTTATGGGAGCAGAACGCCTGATCTTTCTCCCGCAGAACAGCTGGTAGTTTCAAACTGCTGACCTTAAGGTTCGCAGCCCGATTCGTAACCACTATGCTACCAGAGATGTGATAAGAGAACTGAAACTACACTGGTGGAGAGAAAGTTGCACTGAGGAATTGTTCCAACCGCCACAATGCATCTGCTCATTCTTCAAGGGTGGCAGGGGCTTTTCTATGATAATTTCATTGGGAACCAATACCCCATCTACCCTACAGCTCCGACCTTGCCCCTTCAGGCTTCTTCTTGTTCCTAACAAATGTTCAAACAACATTTCACCGAAGCATGATTTGAGCCCCTCCTGGGTACCCCAAATGATGTTTTGAAATAAGTCCAAGAGTACAGATTTTGGTGTATTTTGAAGAGTGCATAATTCTTTGGGAAATAATTGAAGAGCTGGAAACACCAGACACAGAAATGTATCAACTTAAATGGAGGATCTGTTGAGAAACAATAGCTTCACATTTTGATATTTTTGTTTAGTAAGGTTTCTATGATTATGTAGCATTTTGGACTTACTCTTATATACCCATGGCCATAAAGCTGATGCTAACTCACAGTGACCCTATAGGATAGAGAAGAACTTCTTCATAGGATTGCTGAAACAATGACTCTTTACAGGAACAGACTGCCTCCTATTTCTCCCATGGTAATGAAATACATCACCCTTGTATAATGACTAGCATAGGAAAGTAATCAATGTTATTTAATCAATCAATTGAATAATGAATAGTTTCTGAACAAAAAAATATCAGGAGGGAGAATATGACCATCAAGAGCATTATAAGGAAAGGATGTCTAGTGTCAAGAGAACTATCTGAGAAATTCAGATACTTGTTTTGACAGGCATGATCTCCATCTGAGTAAACACAATCATCCCCCTAAAAAGTATTGTCAGAATCAGAAAACTATAGCAGAATCAAAACAATCTGAAGAAAGAACTGAGTTCTAATTCCAAATATAGTTAAGAGTGGCAGGTTAAATAAGGCCCTCCCCACCAAAGATGCTCCCACCCTAATCCCTGGAACCTATGCATATGTTATGTTACATGGCAAAGGAGAGTTAAGGGTATAGATGGAATTAAGGTCATTGATCAGATCATCTTCCAATGGGGAGATCATTATTATCTGGGTGGGACCAACTGAGTCAGATGGCTTTTTATAAGTGAAAGAGAGGACAGTATAGTGTCAGAATTATTCAATGTGAGAAAGAATAGTCATCACTGCTGATCTGACAGTAGAAGGGTCCTCAGACCAGAGAGTCCTCAGACCAAAGTGTGGAAGCTGGAAAAGGCATACAAATAGAACCTCCCCAAGAGCCTGTAGGAGGAAGATAGTTCTGCCAACACTTTGATTTTAGCCCTGTGAGAGTTATTCCAGGCTCCTAACCTCCAGAAATTCAGATAATAAATGTGTGTTGTTTTAAACCACCAAGTTTATGACACTTGATCACGGCAGTGACGGGAAGCGAATACACTAAGCAACAAAGTGAGCTGGTCAAAGGGAATATAAAATACATCAATGTTACGAATGCAAACAACACAGTGACTACATCGAAAATGATTCATTTATGTCAGGCATTCTGCCAGATGCGTTCCGTATTTTCAATATCTCCTTTAGTCCTCACTATTTCTCTGCACATTGTATGGTATTTTAGAGCAAAGCTTTTGGGGAGGGTGCCTTGTTGCTCATGATCACGCCTCAGCCAATTGCAATAAAGACAGAGTCCCGCCCAGTCTCTGTGGCTCCCAGGCTTCCATGGGCCCCCTGTGTAGCTGTGGTTGTTAACTAGTAAGGTCACAGAGCTCTTCAGGAATCTGGGAAAATATGTAAACACTCTTCTCCCAAAATGCACATGAGTGTGTCCACTCAACTTTAGAGGTTCCCAGACACCCTTTCCCAAAGGATAATCAATAACCTCCTTGGAGTCTGTGAACCGCAGATGAAAATCACCTATCGGAAACCCCTGGATGTTGCAAACCTTTCAAATCACAATAAAGCTGAAAGGCTAGCAGGTTGAAATCTGCCCAGAGGCACCTTAGAAGAATGGCCTAACAATCTGCTTCCTTAATATCATGGCCTTGGAAGCCCTGTGGAACAGTTCTGCTAAGCACACATGGGGATTTGGAACTAACTTGAGAATAACCAACAATTGTTGTTGTTGTTGTTAAGTACCGTGGAATCAGTTCCGACTTATAGTGACCCTGCACAGGGTTTCCGAGGCTGTAAATCTTTACGGGAGCAGAACGCCTCATCTTTCTCCCATGGAACCTCTGGTTGTTTCAAACTGCTGACCTTGAGGTTCACAGTCCGATTCATAACCACTATGCTACAGCAGTTAATTAGGAGGCCCTGGGTGCACATAGGGAGCCCTGGTGGTACAGTGGTTAAATGCTCAGCTGCTAACCACAAGGTTGGTTGTTTGAATCTCCTGTCCACACTGCAGGAGAAAGATATGGCAGTCTGCATCTGAAAGGTCATAGCCTTGAAAATACTACAGAGTACAGTTCTAATTTGCAACACATGGGGGCTCCATGAATCAGAAGTGACATGAAAGCAGCTGGCTAGAAATTAATTAGGAACCGTATTATGTCGTATGGTGCTGTGGGATAAGCACTGGGCAGCTCATTGCAAGGCTGGCAGTAGAAATCTGATACAGGGTCGCTAGGAGTTGGAACTGACTCGACAGCAGTTAACAACCACAACAACTCACTAAATGTGTTTCTATTTCATCTTCCCAACTCCACTGTTGTTGTTAAGTGCCGTGGAGTTGGTTCTGACTCACAGCGACCCTGCACAGGGTTTCCGAGGATGTAAATCTTTACGGGAGCAGAAAGCGTCCTCTTTCTCCCGCGGAACAACTGGTAGTTTTAAACTGCTGACCTTGTGGCCCACAGCCCAATTCGTAAGCACTACGCTACCAGAGCTCCTACAGATTCTTTAATGGAAGGTCAGTCTCAGGTCTTTATCTGTGTTCTTCCAAGCATGTTCCATCATACTGGAAACTCAATACATAGTAATAAAAACTCGTTACTGAAGAGACAGTCTTGTCACTCCTGCCATCTAATTTCTTACCTTAAATGTTTCCTGTCTTTAAACTAGAAGTTAGTATTAATTAAACAAGAGTGCTGTGAACCAGTGAAAAACCAATTCGCCCTGTAAACTTCCAAATTACAATAAAACATTTAAAGGGAGAACAGTATATCCAAGATGAAGAGATAAAATTTCAAATCTCCAAGTTAACCTATCTTCCAACTTTAAAACCACCTTCTTATTGTTGTTGTTGTTGTGGTTAAGTGCTATCAAGTCAATCCTGTATAGGGTTTCTGAGGAGTGGCTGGTGGGGTTTGAACCACTGACCTTATGGTTAGTAGTTCAGTGCTTATCCTAAAGTGCCATTACAGAACACCACCTTAGAGCTTTGCAAACATTGAACATGCTACTTTAAAGCGGTTCTTGGATTTGAATCCTGATCTTACCATTTCAGAAACCCAAAATCAAAGCAATTCTCACAGTGATCTATAAAATCACATGCATACTGCCTACTTAACCTCAGCTTGCTCACCTATAACATGGCTCAAAGATAATAAATATCTTTGCAGGTAATAAACATCTTCTTGCAGGAAGATAATGAATACGGAAATAGCATTGTAAAGATGCTGAGAACATCATAGATGTGCAAAGATTAGCCATTATATAGCTTTAGTATAATCAATGCTATGAGAATCCAGAAAATAGATGTCTACTGCTGACTAAAATATGGTTAAATAAGGCTAGAACAAAAACCAAACCCATTGCCATGATGTTGAGACCTATACAGAGCAACCCTATAGAACAGAGGAAGTTTTCCAAAGTTATAAATCTTTACAGCAGTGAACTGCCACATCTGTCTCCAGGGGAGAGACTGGTGGATTCAACTTTTCAGTTAGCAGCCAAGTGCTTAACCCTCATGCCACCAGGGCTGATATGAAAACATGTAGCTCTAGTGTAAAGACAATGCGGGTTTTGAGTTAGTCTATAAAAGACATCCACAATGTAGACTTGGGGATAGAATGGACTAATCTTCTAGGCCAAACGAAGAATGTTAACAAAGCCATAAACATAGGACAGAAGGCAGCTTGCTTATGGACTTGTAAGAGACCAATAAACCAGAATAGGGAGTAGCTTCAGGTGATGTGAGACACCCAAGTTGTCTAAATAAATCGGTCTGAGATTTATTGCCAGCCTGCGAAGTTTAAATGTATTCCAAAAAATGAACATTTCTTAACGTGTTTCCTATGAAACATCAATCCTGCTTGCTGCTTGGCCAAAATAAGTAGAATTTTTTTGGAAATTTCTGGAACTCAAATTAGTTTGGGAGGTGTTCTATACTACATCACTCTCCTGAACGTTGACGGTGCATGTTGGCATAGAAAGGGCTCCGGGAATTCGGCAGTAAGGAAACAGATTTAAGTTTACTTGACCCAGCATTTCCCTCAAGTATTTAATTATAGAAACTTGTTTTGAAAATATTACTTATTACTATTCCTCAGAGCAAGTGTTTTATAAAACAAACTTTGGGAAACTGTGCAACATGCCAGTGAAGGAAGCTAGTGTAGGTTCTTGTGCGAGCCAAGTTTGGTTTTGACATTGGTATGAAGAAAGGAGAAAAGATGGAGGTTAGTTAGAGGCAATGGGGTGGGGATCTGGCTGTTGTAGGGGAAATCATTTTATTAGAAAAACAACATGAAGAGACAATCCACCAGACTTGATGACTGATTAGCAACATGGGAAAGAAATGCCAAAAGTATGAGAAATACCATTAAGGCTCAAAACCTGTGCAGCTGGGATAAGAGGATGCCAGATTTCAGTCAACAAATAGGGATTGGAAGCAGCCCTGGTCCAACTGCCGACCCAGATCATTTGGGGGTGGGAGATCAAGGTAGCAGCTGTTCATCAAGTTCAGATGCAGTACTTTGAAAGAAGAACGTGGTCTCCACAAAGATTAAACATTGAGGTCTGATGGGTTAGCGTCTTGTAAAGAAGTGTCATGTCATGTTAAAGACCTGGAGGATTGGATGAATCTGAAGGTTACTCAAGTGAGCTGCGAGCTCACAAGATGAAAAGGGGAGAAAGAAAAAGAGCACCTGGGGGTACAAACAACGTGTCCAGCCACTAACAGAGAGGTTGCAGGTTAGAGTCTACCCAGAAGCCCCTTGGAAGAAAGGTTTGAGATCTGCTTCTGAAAAAATCAGCTGTTGAAGCCCCTATGGGACCCTATTTTATACTAGGACACACGTGGGGTCACCCTACGTCAGAATCAACTCAATGTTAACTGTTTAAGAAAAAAAGGGAGAAGGAATTTGTGTATTAAAAACTGAGATAAAACGGCAGAGAAGAGGAATGGGGCCAATGGTGGGGGCGAAAGTACTAATTGAGAAGGGGACTAGATAAGAAAAGAATGATGACATTCATAAATACAAATTTCACATCAAAGGGAAATATGTACTTCAGCTAATGAGTCATTTCCCCGCATTAGCAGTGAAGGTTAGAACCAATGAGATTTTAACAAAACAGACTGAAGCGGTTAAAGTGACCTCATAAATGTAGATAAGTTTTTAGAAGATGAGCAAATACAACTGCTTTCAAATAGATGTATTACAAAAAAGAAAGAAAAAGAAATTGGTAAACTCCGCATAGAAATAAAAATGAAACCAATAGAAGAGTGCTTAAAAGTTGGGGCATTGGAGTCTTCTGAGCAAGGCGGCCTAGCTCTATCTTACATTCATCTGCCTCATGTTATTGAATTTATCTGATCCTCATATTCTTCATTTGTAAAATGGGGACAATCCTAACTTCTTCCACTGCAATCATTGTGAAGATTAAATGACAGGATACACAGATGGTGGTAATCCGGGGCAAGGAATGACGCTCAGTGACTCACCACCAATAATAGGACCAATTATAGCGGAAGCAGTAGTAGTGACCTTGTTGTTCTTCTTTTGCTCATAGGACATTTATTGCTTTAGAGACGAATAAACCTGCCTCAGTTTTGAATAGTGTTGTTGCTGTTGTAAAATACTATGAGTCGGTTCTGACTCAGAGAGACCTTGTATAACATTTCTGAGGAGCAGCTGGTGGATTTAACTGCCGACCTTGGGGTTCCAGCGCTTGTCCTACAATACGGTATTTATTACATTGTATTTCCAGCCAAGTATGTTTGTCAGTGTCTGAGTTTGGGCTTTTAGTTATATTTTAGGTGGTCTATCACTAAGGTATCTATGGGTCGGAACCGACTCTATGGCACCTAACAACAACACAGTCACTAAGGAGTTTTAGTCACATTTATCCTCTGTCAACCCTGGGCACTAGCAATGGCAGCTTTGGCTAAAGTGTACCAGCTGCTCAACCATGAATTTACATATCAATGTACTAAGCATGTTCTTTCTAAATAACTTTAATGGAACAACTTACTAATGATACTTTTATATTTTAAGTCATTCTCCCACACTAAGATCAAGGGAGGCCGTATGCTTGAATAACTACAACTGCATCAAGTGGTTAAGAAAGGGAAGATCTCGTCCCGGCTCTGCTAGTCAGTGCTACCTTGGGCCTCTGTCTCCTCACCTGTGGAAATGTTGACCTCAAAGTGAAGACTCACTCACTAGTAAAACGTCAAGATTCTAAAATGGATAAACTTGAGCAACAGAGCAATTGGGACTCTTTTTTTTTTTTTTTTTAATGGTGCTATAGGATAAGCAATCGACTAGAAAGTTGGTTTGAACCATAGGGTTGGCGGTTCAAAGTCACCAACCACTCCTCCGAAACCCTATACTGGCTCACTATGAATCGGAACAGACTTGATGGCACTTAACAACAACAACAACAACATTTCAAGTTTAAAATTATACGTATTTTAATATTGTAAGAAAACGGGGGTGGGGGGGTGGGGGGGGGGCTTTACTTCTTCCTGAAATTATTTCCACTGTAAATTATCAAGAGGTAAAAAACGAATAACAAAAAACAAAGAACTGGAAAAATAGGTGGATATGGAAAACCAAGTCAGCCTGAATTTTTGGTGAGCACAGAACATACCAAAAGCCATCACTGTTCTGCACCTGAGCAAAGGCCATGGGTTTCTATGGATGCAGTTGGGGGGAAGGGGGGATGAGACACAGCACTGTTAAATAAGAAACTCCTTTTTCTTTTAATTTTCTTCTCCAATTTTCAGTTCCTCTAAGAAGTAAAGCCCCACAAGTCTTTTCTTCTTCCTGAGTGAATCTGATTATCAAATTGTATTTGTTGTTGTTAAGTGTCATCGAGTTGGTTCCAACCCATAGCAACCCTATATAGGGTTTCAGAGGAGCAGCTTGTGAGTTTGAACTGATCGTCCGGTCAAGCGCTTATCCTAGAGTGCTACATCAGGACTCCATCAAGCTTCAATAAAGCACCAGACAGTCAAGGAGAGTCATTCCAGCCCACGCTCTAGGGCAGTCTCCCCCACTTATCTTGGGCATCCTTCTAAATCCCTAAGCCTCAGTTCCCTCACCTGTACAAAGGAACCAGTAACACTGTTATTGTTGTTGTTAAGTGCCTTCAAGTTCATTCCAATCCATAGCAATCCTGTGTGTGTTTCTGAGGAGCGACTGGTGAGCTTGAACTGCCGACCTTGTGGTTCAAACCGACTTTGTAGTCCAGTGCATTAACCCATAGCTTCATATTACTATACCCATAAGATTGCTATATGGAGCTCTGGTAGCGTAGTGGTTACGAATCGGGCTGCAAACTGCAAGGTCAGCAGTTTGAAACTACCAGCTGTTCCAGGGGAGAAAGATGAGGCTTTCTGCTCCCATAAAGAATTACAGCCTCGGAAACCCTGTACAGGGTTGCTATGAGTTGGAACCGACTCCACGGCACATAACAACCACAAGATTGTTATAAGACTCAAATCCTGAGCTCCTGCTGCTATTCTAAGTAAGTGTGACTGTTTGTCTTTGTCATTGCTATGAGAATGACCATGATGATGATGACTGTTCACTATAAAGCTCTAACACCCTCTAGGAACAAGTGGTGGATAACGATGCTCAAGCAGTACAACTAGAACGCTGCTCAGAAGTGAGGATGGTGAGACCTCAACTGGCTTTTTTAGATATCATCCAGAAAGACGAGTCAGTAGAAAAAGACGACATGTTTGGGAGAAGGTCAGTGACAATGAAGGAAACCCCCAGAGAGCTTGACTGACACCTTAGCTACAACAAGGGACTCAAGCATATTAGTGATCATGAAGATGACACGGTTTTGGGGTACACAGGGCCTCCAGGAGTCAGCACCAACTGACAACAACAACAATCACATCTGTCTCCTCCTTTGTAGCATAATGGTTACGAATTGGACTGTGAGTCTCAAGGTCAACAGTCTGAAACTACCAGCTGGAGAAAGATGAGGTTTTCTGCTCCTGTAAAGATTTACAGCGTTGGAAACCCTGTACGGGGTCGCTATGAGTCAGAACCGATTCCATGGCACATAACCACCACCACCATCCAATTTACAGTCAGAGCATTTAAAGCAACAGAACAGCAAACAAAGCAGAAAACCAACTGAATTCCTCATATTCCTTCCAACACTGTGTCTGCCGGTGTGGGCTTTCCCAGGGACCCTGTCTGTACAATCAGGTTTTATTTGCCACCTCCGTCTGTTGGTTGAGAACTCAGGAGTAGTGACCAACCCAACTCTAACAGCTCCAGCCAAAATTTCAGTGGCCACTTGGCTTCACACCCCATTGGCATGGTGAGAATTGACACCACAAATTCTTACTCTATAAGCATCTTGAGCTCTCGTCTCAAATTTCCCTGCTTTCCTGAGTTAAGGACAGACTCTTGGTGTTAAGGGACCTGGAGCTGCTCAGAGTCTTGGAGGCCAGAAACCTTTGCTGAAACACAGAATTGCTTAATTGGTGGAATCTCTGTCAGTGCAGATTGCTCATAAAATGGGCCCCAAGGTCACTGTTCATTTGGCTTTTTTTCCTGGGGAATAAATGAAATTATTGTTGTAGTTCCCCTCCTCAGCTACTCTGTTTAATTGGCAATACCTGTGGGCCTGCCAGAGGGCTTGAATAAAATGTGCCAAAACCAGCCGTGCCACTGGGGTGGGTGCAGGCAGCAGGTACAGTACTCTTGCTACAGCTGGAAATGAACACTTGGAGGGTTTAAAAAGTCACCGGGCAATTGTGAGCCTCCTTGTACTCTGAGTTGCTGAAATCAGATACTTCCTGTTGCTTTGGGAGGTGTAGTTGAGGCTATTTCAAGTAAATGCACATCTGTGCTTAGTATATCCTACGCACCTCGGTGTTATGTAATGGCAAACTTTCAGTTTGAGTTGGGATTCAAAAGGTGAGGTTTGATGTACCTCTGGGCATAGCTTCATAAATCTATGAAACCTGGGATTGAGCATTCTCATCTGAACTGCCTTTTGTTACTTCTCGTCTTGTACTAACAGTTCCTTGGTGGCTCAACCAGTTAAGTGCTCTAATTGAAAGGCTGACAGTGTAAATCCACCTAGAGGTGTCACAAAGAGCTCTGGATATGTAGTGGATTACAAACTCAGTTGCTAACTGCAAGGTCAGCAGTTCGAATATACCAGCTGCTCCATGGGAGAAAGATGAGGCTTTCTGCTTGATAAAGATTTACAACCTCAGAAGCCTTATGCAGAGTCACTGAGTTGGAACAAGCTCCACAGCACATAACCACCAACCACCATCAGAGGTGCCAAGAAGAAAATCCTTGAAATCTACAACCAAAAGGGGACAAACTTGAAGATCCTACAGAGAGCAGTTCTACTTTGCGGTTGTCATAAATTGGAATCAACAAAATATTAACTATTATTTTTGACTGTTTTTTTTTTTTTTCAGTTGGTTAAGAGTCCTGGTTAAAAAAAAAGAGAGAGAGATTAAATTCTCTCATGTTCAATCAACCTCTCCTATCTCTCTCACAC
Source organism: Chrysochloris asiatica (assembly GCF_000296735.1). Taxonomy (NCBI): domain Eukaryota; kingdom Metazoa; phylum Chordata; class Mammalia; order Afrosoricida; family Chrysochloridae; genus Chrysochloris; species Chrysochloris asiatica. The sequence goes on from NW_006408524.1 coordinate 16,657,515, forward strand.
ACACATACATATACACATGTATCTCTTATCAGTACAAACTCTGACACTAAATAAGGTTTCCCTGGGCTGTGACAGCAGACATCCTGTGCACACAGAGTTTATCTATTTCAGGTCTCTGCAGGGTAGTTAGGTGAAAACGCCATATGCTGTTTGCCCACACACAATAAACTAACATTTCACATAAACCCAGTGCTGCACATAGACCATAGACTGAATTGTATTCCCCTCAAAATATATGTCAACTTGGCTGGACCATGATTGTCAGAGGCTTATCAGTTCTGTAATGATGTAATCATCCTCATGATGTGATTGGATGTAACCAGCCAATCAGTTGTAAGGGAATTAGGATGGGATGCGACCCCCTTACTTAGTTCACAGCCCTGTTCAGATGTAAGGGAGTTTCCTCAGGGAGTGATCTGCATTACCAATAATCTTATAGGATATAAAAGGAAAGCCAATGCAGCAGAGAAAGGAGAGCTGGGAAGACTATGTGCTTTGGACCCAGGGTCCCTGAGCTGAGAAACTCTTAGACCCAGGAACTGATGCCAAAACACAGGGAGGTCGTCAAAGAATGCCAGGCCCACAGATGTTGAAAGGAAGCAAGGGCATCCCCCAGAGCTGACAGAGAAAGTCTAATCCTAATGCTGACACCCTGAGTTTGGACATGTAACCTCCTGAATTGTGAGAGAAAGAATTTTTGTGTGTTAAAATCATCCACTAGTGGTATTTCTATTATAACAGCACTAGACATCTAAGACAATACAAAACAAACAAAGCGCCTTTTGGCACCTCATTCGTGGTCAGCTGATACCCTTACCCAGGCAAAGACAGACTCAATTTAGGCGACAGCCACATACTTTGCCAAGTAACCACACTTGCATGAAAGCTTCATAATATTTGCTTAGCTTGCTTCAAATATTTTATTTTAAATAAATCACCCAGAGCAAATTTAATTCTTTTCAGTAGGAAAGAAAGAAAGAAAATTCATGGTTATTGAAAAACAGAAATGCTTTTCCTGCTTCGTTCAGGCCTGATTTTAAGAGGATGCTTTTTGTTTATTTCTTACCTTTACAGCATCCTTCTTGCCCCTTCAAAACCAACTCTGTCAACACTTGTAACACACCAAAAGCAAAACCTGTTGCCATCGATTCAATTTTGGCCCAAAACGGCCTTTTAAAACATCCCCACAAAGTTTCTGAAGCTACCACAAATTTCTCCCAAGGGATGAACTGTGGATTTGAACCACTGACCTTTTGGTCATCAGCTGAATGCTTAACCACAGTACCAACAGATACAATTTCAAGTGTTTAGACAGTCCAGTGATGGTGCATACAGGCTCCATCTTCTTTTCAAAATTGTAAATTATAGTTAACAAAAGCATTTCTCTTAACTATCTCAAGAATCGACTTCTTGATTCTTGGAATAAAAAGTCAGATAAATTGATATTTCAGCTGTTGCTGTAAAAGGTTAGCCATGTGTTTCTACTAAACTGATAAACAACAATTCTCCCTTCTGAGATGGTTGGCAAACGGAGCAGGTCTGTGCTCATATAAATTGCAAAGATTTAGCTAGAAAATATTTGTTGTTAAGTGCCATCAGTTGTGACCCATAGAGACCCTGTATCAGATCTCCAGGGAGAGGCTGGTGGGTTTGAATCGTCGACCTTGCAGTCAGCCATTCAATCCTGTAGTGCCACATCAAGACTCCCTTTAAAGTCCCTTTAAAGTCCGCCTTTTCTTCAAATCAGACATAAGTTACATTGAAAAAGAGCAAACATCTCCATTGACACGGGTACATAAGAAAACGTTATTCAGACAATCATTCAGCCAATACCAGCCTCTAACTAGTGCAAAAAGGGGAGTCCTGGTGTGTCGCTGTAGGATAAGCATTTAGACTGCTTACCACAAGGCTGGTGGGTCAAACCCACCAGCCGCTCCTTGGAAGCCCCCTACAGTGTCTCTATGCATCAGAACTGACTCAAAGGAACTTAACAACATCAGCAACAGAGACAAAACGAAGTCCTAGTGTGGTGTGGTAGGATAAGAACTGGACTGCTGACCACAAGGTTCATGCCTACCACTGCTCCGCAGAGAAGATCAGGCTTCTCTGTGCCAGTAAAGATTTACAGCTTCAGACACCTGGCAGTGAGGTTTTGTTTCATTTGGGTTTTGTTTTGTTTTAGTGTAAACAGGGAATCCCTGAGTGATACAAAAGGTTCACACACTGAGAGGTTGGGAGTTCAAGCCCATCTACAACGAAGGCCTGGCAATTGACTATCCCCCAAGTCAGTCATTTAAATCCCTATGGGGTACAGTGTCCTCCGGGGTTGGCATGACTCAGAGTTAACAACAACTGGTGGGGGTAGTATTGTAAAGAGAGTCCTTTTTTTTTTTCAATGCCCTACACACTTATTTCAAGTTCCTCTTTTCTTCTATTAGAGGTCTGAGAGCGCCCCCAGCAACTGCCACAGCAAAACTTAATCCAGTCATTAAGACAAAAATGCTGTCCCCACAGCATTTAGAAACAGATACTATAACCTTCACCATTAACAGAAATAAAGCAACTTTCATCTAACTAAGACATATAATCATGGTAGGTTCATTTTAGAGTATTTGAGGCTATGCAACCAATTCATCTCATTACTTCATTTATTCATTAATTTTCCTTGCTGCCGTCCAAACAGAATTGAAATTTGCTTACAGAGATACGAATAAAAGGATCCAAAATACAGGACAGACATATTTAATGAAGTCAGTAGTGAGCCTAGCAAAAATAGATGTGCTGTTAAAGCCAACCTCTATATGGATTTCTAGCTTCCTAGTAATTAAAGCAAGGAGCTCTGGTAGCACAGTTGTTATGAATCGGGCTGCAAACCTTAAGGTCAGCAGTTTGAAAATACCAACTGTTCCGCGGGAGAAAGATGAGGCTTTCTGCACCTGTAAAGATTTACAGCCTCGGAAACCCTGTACAGGGTCACTATGAGTCAGTTCTAACCCCACGGCACATAACCACCACCACCACCACTGCTGTAAAAAGTTAAGAAAAGGTCTTCTGGATAAAAGAAACATTCTATGTATGATGGTTATGAGATGGGGTTAGGGAATTATTCATATGCTAGAGGGTAGACAGAAGCTACCATGAGTGACAGGGCTGGCACTATACAGCAAGAGGGAGGTTGGCAGAGGAAATATGACGGTAGTGGGAGACATGAGGAGGAATGCAAGAGCTAAAGTAACTAGAGGTAAATAATGTTAACTGATGGTTGTTGGTCTTGTTAAGTGCCATCAAGTCAGTTCTGACTCATAACGACCCTGTGTAGGGTTTCCGGTGAGCAGCTAGTGAGCTTGAACCACCGACCTTGCCATTCAAACCATTCTTGCAGTCCAGCGCATTAACACACAGTGCCACACCAGGACTCCTAACTGTTGGTACATGCAGGGAACTGTAATCATTGTAATGAAGCAAAGTGTATGATTTGTGGAATGTAAAACTGATGATCTGCCTTGTAGCCCTTCACTTGATTCACAATAATGTTATTTAAAAAAGATATAATTATTTGCAGAATGTGCCGTCTGGCAGTTTAAATTATTAAATATACCCGAGTGTTAAAAAAAAAAAAAAGAGCTAAAATGAATAGAGAGAAATACTGTTAACTGATGGTACATGGAAGGGATTATAATCATTGTAATGAAACAAAGTATATGATTTGTTGAATGTAAAACTGATGATCTGCCCTGTAAGCTTTCACTCAATGCACAATAAAAACTTAAAAACAAAATCGACTCAATGTCACCTACAACATCAAAATATGCCTGCATAATGTGGGGGGTAGGGCAAGAGGAATGAAGATACATAACTCTTATTTAATTAATGCTATAAGCTAGGGGTCTGCCATTTCTAATTCTAGAAACAGGGTATTGCATTCTATCTTCCCGCATCGTCTAATTACCAGGCATTGAGGGCATGCGATCACTAGAAGTACCACCGGTGTTTGTTTTTGCATTCACTCATGTTCCTAACCCCTGTTTGGAGACTTCAGTATCAGTGGATGTCACCCAAGGGTAATTCTGCCTCTGAGGACATGTTTGGCAATGCCTGAAGATATTTTACTTGTCCCAATTGAGAGTGGATGATTACTATTGGCATCTACTGGGTAGAAGCTAGGGGTGGTACTGCTAAACATTCTTTAGCACACGACAGTCCCCACAAAGAATGTTCTGGCCAAACTATCAATGATGCTAACATTGAGAATGATTCAGTACCCTAATCATTTATGTGTATGTGTGTTTGTGTTTGAATAAGAAATTAATCAGTCTGCTTCCTGGTTGTAGATAACACCTGCCTTAGTTTGTAGTTTCAGTCTTGGTTTCTCTGTTGCAGAAATCCAACTGTCAGAAGAGCTGTCATAATTGACAGAGGAGAAGAGAAAGGAAAGCTAAGGTCTGTTCAGGATCTTGTATATAATGACAAAGGAATTTCAGGGTAAGAGGTCTTAGGCCATAGGAAAAGTTCATCAGAACCTGAGTGAGGTATGGAAATTTGAGCACTGCTCACAACATTGGAAGTCACCCCACATCCTTAACTCAGTCTGAACAAATAAACCTGACTAAGTAGAATGTTCTACACCATTGATGGAAGCACAGATGGAGAGTATGAGCAAATAAACAAATGAAAAAAGCACAAAAGGAAGTTGAGAAGTGGCATCTGATGGCATAAATTACATTCAGACAGAAAATCACATGACTGGTGTCCTGGAGGACTGACCAGGTAGATGCAGGTGCTCAGTATAAATGGTCTCAAGTGATACCCCTGCTGATGTCAGATGTATCATTGCTGAAAGCAGAGAATACCAGAAAGTGGTTTACCTGTGCTTTATTGACTACACAAAGGCTTTCAATTGTGTGGATCATGACAAGCTATACACAACATGGCAAAGTATGAGTATCCCGAAAAAACAAATGGGCCCAAGAAGAAACAGGACCTGGACCAAGAGGCAGTTGTTCAAACAGAACATGGGAACACTGAATGGTTGTTCAAATGGTTCAAATTAAGAAAGATGTGTGACAGGGTTGTATTCTTTCACCATACCTATTCAATCCTAATGCTGAGCAAATAATCTGAGAAGCTGGGTTCTATGAAGAAAAACGTGGCATCAGGATTGGAGGAAGACTCATTAACAACCTGCGATATGCAGATGATACAACCTTGCTTGCTGAAAGTGAAGAGGACTTAAAATATTTACTGATGAAGATCAAAAAGCACAGTCTTCGGTATGGATTGCATCACAATGTAAAGAAAACAAAAATCCTCATCACTGGACCAATAAACAACATTCTTATCTACAGAGAAAAGATTGAAGTTGTCAAGACTTCATTGTTCTTGGATCAACCATGAACACTCATGGAAGCAGCAGTCAAGAAATCAAACGACATATTGCATTCGGCAACTCTGCCGCACAAGAACTTTTTAAAGTGTTGAAGAACAAAGATGTCAGCTTGAGGACTAAGGTGCACCTGACCCAAGCCATGGTATTTTCAATAACCTCATATGCATGTGAAAGCTGGACAGTGAATAAGGAAAACTGTAGAAGAATTGATGCCTTTGAGTTATGGTGTTGGAGGAGAATATTGAAAGTGCCATGGGCTACCATAAGAACCAATAGATCTGTTTTGGAAGAAGTGCAGACAGAGTGCTCTTTGGAGGTTAGAACGGCCAAACTTCATCTCTCATACTTCAGACATAGTGTCAGGAGGGACCAGTCACTGGAGAAGGATATCATGTTTGGTGAGATGGATGGTCAGAGAAAAAGAGGAAGACCTCCAGCGAGATGGGTTGGAAAAGTGCCAGCATCGATGGTCTGAACCATAGCAACGATTGTGAGGTTGGCCCAGGACCGGGCAGTGTTTCGTTCTGTTGTTCATAGGGTCACTATGAGTTGGTACCAACCAGATGGCACCTAACAACAACCACAAATGTCTCTCCAGCTGGGTGGTTTCTCTCTTGCCAGCTGCTTTCAGTGATAGAAGTCACGGGCTCAATGAAATATCCTACACTGTATAGGGTTTCACTGTGACTAGTTAAAAGCTTGACTCTAATCTCATCAAACCCATTCTTTTTTTTTTTTTTTTCCTGCATACATCACTAGTTTCCTAGATTCCAAAAGACCAGTCCATTATGGATAAAATAATAATGATATGTTTCATAGCATTTCTCTCAGCTATCTCATAAATGGAAAAGCATACCACAGATATGACTAACATTGTGAAAAGGTCAATACGATCCAAAGTTATCTGAAGGTAGAATGCATTCCCCATCCAAATCCCAACAGCATTCTTTGAAGAAAAACTTTATATGAAAAGTCCAAAGGCCCTGGTTAAGCAAAGCACTACCAAAGAAAAATAACAAAGTAGGAGGTCTCACACTACTGCATCTCAGAACCTACTATACAGTCACAGTAGTCAAAACCTTCTGGAACTGAGATGATGACAGACACGTAAACCCATAGAACAGAATTGAGGACCCATATATAAATCTATAAGGAGCTCTGGTAGTGTAGTGGTTATGAATCGGGCTGCTAACCTCAAGGTAGGCAGTTCGAAACTACCAGCTGTTCCATGGGAGAAAGATGAGGCTTTCTGCTCCCATAAAGATTTGCAGCCTCAGAAACCCCGTGCAGGGTCACTATGAGTTGGAACTGACTCAATGGTACTTAACAACTACAACAATGTAAATCTATACAACCACAGACACATTAGTAATATACTTCTGAACATTTGTTGTTATTGTTGTTAAGTGCCATCGCATTGGTTCTGACCCACAGTGACCCTGTATAGGGTTTCTGAGGAGCAGCTAGTGAGCTTGAACTGCCAACCTTGCAGTTCAAACGGCTTTGCAGTCTGACTTATTAACTCACAACACTACACCAGGACTCCATACTTCTGAAAATTAGCCACTGGAAATTCTATGACTCACAATAGAATAGGAATCGTCACAGTTCTGGAAGATGGCTCTCCTAGTTTGGAAAGCACTCAGAATGCAGTGTGACCACAACAATGGACTCAAGCATTACCAACAATCATGAAGATCAATCAGGGCCAGGTAATTAATGATTCATTGTGTTGTACCTGAGGTTGCCATGAGCTCCTCAGACTTTAGGCAACTAATAATAATAACAACAGATCCATTGTCTAAAAGCACTAAGCAATCAGAAAGAATTAACAAAGTCAGGAAAACTCTTGGTAATACAAAGTCAGATGGTAGGCAAGTGCAAGGAACAAACCTGTTCCCATGTGAAAAGTGCCTTTCAACTGTCATCAAAGCCTACTTCTCTAAAGTGGAGTGGAGCATATAATACTTTCTAATAGATATCATAGTTTGGTTAATTCTGTTTTATCATACAACAGAACTAATTTGACAGTAATATTACTAGTACCCTTCTCTCAATGAAATGTTTCAGAAAGCTGTATCAAAAACATACAAATTTGAGAAGGCTGGAATGGCAACATGCCATTCTACATTTTGTCTGTGTGATTAGCAGGGCAATCTCAGATAGCTTTCAGAATGGATCATGCTTAGAGTGAACCTTCAAGAACTCAGTTTTTTTAAAAAAAGCAACAGGAAGGTAAAACCATGGCCAATTCAATGTCTTCTGTTTTGTCTTTGCCAAGAGCAATACTGAATGTGCACAGGTAAAATGGGGAAATGATGGGAGGGGGAGTAAAGGGAGAGGCATTGCAGCTGTTTGGTTTAATAACGACACAAGGAAAAGCTCTCCTAGATTATGTATAATGTTTGGTTTAACTGGATATTATTATCTTAGTCTCTATGATTGCAAATGCTATTAGCAGTAAAACGCACATTAAATTATCTGGTCCTTTTAAAACCCCATCAGACCATGTATCTTCTTAATTTCTCCTAGCAACAAATTCAGATGGAAACATTTATATTCATCCTAACTGTGCTTCTGTAATGTGTTCCACAAAAGGACTACAATCTATAGTGATCTGGGATGACCCTATCTTACTTACACTTACAGAAATAAAATGTACAAAACACAGTTGTGTTCAAGGCATCTCCAATACAAGGTGACACTTATATAACCATTTTTCCACTGCACTGATAAAATGCAAAACAAATGATAACCACAACTCATTTTCCAAAGGAATAAACTTACTTTCTGTGCAAATAGGACAACATCCTTTCCTGTTGAGAATTTTACCCTAATCAAGAGAAAAACAAGGAAAAGGTTAGCATTAAGAAACAAGATTTATATCCCAAGGTAATCCGGAGCAATGCCTGACCTACATGGAAAGCATTCTTGTCTAATTGATTTTCAATTTTAATCAGTACAACCTCTATAGCAAAAACATCACATTTTATTTTACAAATAAAGGAACAAACAACAACAACAACAACAACACAAGGTTTGGGAGGACAAGACTCTTCTTTAAAACTAATACCAGACAAACCAGTGAAATCTATTCAAGTTGTATTTGTACTCAATGCCCAGATGGTGATGGTGAAAATGAAGTTTCAGGTATCAAGTTCTAAGGCTGAGACATTCAAACAGTTTTCCTGTTACTTTTTTTTCCCCAAGAAACATAATATCTAAAGGACTCGTTGGCGTGATTTTTCTCACATGCAGGGAAGATGGAGACAGTCTGGATTCAAGATTTTCACTGATATTCAAATGCAGCCTTCTAGAGACCAAGTGCACATATAAAAATGGGAATTGTCTGTCAATCTATCATTCCACGTGGGGCCTTCATTCTGTCTTTGCTTGCTGGAAGAGCCCAAACAATAAACTGTAATCTAAGCTTGGACTCATCTGGTGCTGTAGCTGTAAGAAATAGCCATGGGAGATCAAGTTCAGTCAGATTTCTTCTTTTAGAAAGTGCTATGTTATCCATTTTAAGTCATTTTTTATCCAGTCAAAGCCAGGGAAGCTGAGAGTTTTCAAACGCTGAATAATTTCCATTACCTTTCTGGAAATACAGTGCAGTATCCTACATTGTATTTCATTTATTTTTAATGCATGGCATTTAAAAGAGGAAGCCTTTTCTCTGGGCCAATGTCAAAGAACGGTATTGTCTTATTCCTGGTTCAATGGTTAACGACAGAGAACAAGAAATGAGGGAGAAGATTATATGATAAACACCCAGTTCAATATTTTATTCATGTTACTGAATATCAGGTAGTCGTAAGTATTATGTGAGCTAATACTTAGAATACAGTTGGTATTAATATTTGACATTACTGTTGTAGGTAGGTGCCATGGATTCATTCCAACTTATAGGAACCTTATATAGGGTTTCTGAGGCTGTAAATTTTTTGCAGGAACAGAAAGCCTCGTCTTCTTCCTGTGGAGTGGCTTGTGGGCTTGAACCGTTGACCTTGTGGTTCACAGTCCAGTGCTTTTCCTATAGAGCCACCATGCTCCCCTTAGACATTACTATAATCACCGTTATTAAGAATGATGGAAAAAATTGGAAGAAGTGGTGATGGTTGCATACATGCTGAACATAATTAACGTTAAAGAGTAGTATGCAAAAAAAAAAAAAAAAAAGTTTGAAACAGCAATTTCTTTTACGTATGTTTTACCAAAATAAAATAAAGATGATGCACAACAACCTTATGAGCATGACACTTGATATAGATGAAGACACTGATGCCATTGAAGGTGCAAAATCAAACTAATTTTGTGTAACTAGAAAGGATATGCTCTTTTTACTATGGAGTTTTATCCTCTATCGGGTTTCCTCTAGGTACTAGACACTGTGGTGCACAGTCTTAAAAGCTGATCTCATTTAAACTTCATAATCTTCTAAATACTAATGTCCTTTTCTCCAAGCATTGAAGAATAAGAACCATGTCTGATTCATCTTCATTGTTGTTAGGTGTCATCTAGTCAGTTCCAACTTAAAATAAGCCTATGTACAACAGAACAAAACACTGCCGGACCTGAACTACGCTGACGATTGTCATACTTAAACCCACCGTTGCTGCCACTATGTCAATCCATCTTGTTTAGAGATTCCTCTTTCTCACTTGCTTCCCACCCTCCGTCCCCCTTCCTACTTTACCAAGTATGATGTCCTTCTCCAGGGCCTGATCCCTCCTGCCATGTCCAAAGAACAAGAGACCAAGTCTCACCATCTTGGCTTCGAAAAAGCATTCTGACATACTTCTTCCAACACAGATTTGTTTGTTGTTCTAGCAGTCCATGGTACTTTCAGTATTCTTCATCAATACCATAATTCAAATGAATTAATTCTTCTCTGTTCTTCCTTATTCATTGTTCAACTTTTACATTGTTGTCATTAGGTGCCATCGAATCAGTACCAACTCAGAGCGACCCTATGCACAACAGAATGAAACACTGCCTGGTCCTGGGCCAACCTCACAATCGTTGCTACGCTTCAGACCATTGATGCTGGCACTTTTCAAATCCATCTCATTGGGGGTCTTCCTCTTT
>NW_006408524.1:16670663-16711031 GCF_000296735.1 Chrysochloris asiatica
GCTGAGGTTTGTATTTTTTCTTCAGTTCCCCCAGCTTGAGAAATGCTGAGCGTGTTCTTCTTTTTGGTTTTCTGACTCTAGATCTTTGCACATTTCGTTATAATATTTGATTTTGTCTTCTTGAGCTGACCTTTGAAATGTTCTGTTTAGCTCTTCTACCTCGTCATTTCTTCCATTTGCTTTAGCATCTCTGTGCTAGAGAGCAAGTGTCAGTCTCTTCTGACATCTATTTTGAACTTTTCCTTCTTTCTTGTGTTCTTAATGACCTTTTGCTTTCTTTCTGCATGATTTTCTTGATGTCATCCCACAACTCCTCTGGTTTTTAGTGTCTAATGTATCACATCTGTTCTTCAGATGATCTCTAAATTAAGGTGGGATTATTTGAGGTCGTATTTTAACTGTCATGGACTTGTTCTCATTTTCTTCAGCTTCATTCTGAATTTTCATACGAGCAATTGGTGGTCTGTTCTACAATCTGCCCCTGACCATGTTTTGGCTGAAGATATGAAGCTTTTCCACCATCTCTTTCCACAGATGTAGTCAATTTGAGTTCTGTGTATTCCATTTGGTGAGGTCCATGTGTATATTCACCTTTTGTGTTGTTTAAAAAAGGTATTTGAAATGTACAAATCATTGGTTTTTCAGAATTCTATCATATGATCCCTAGCATTGTTTCTAACCTATCACCAAGGTGTATTTTCCAACTATTGATCCTTCCATTTTGTGTCCAACTTTTGCATTACAATCACCAGTAATTATCACTGCATCTTAATTTCATGTTTGATCAATTTCAGAATGACGAAGTTGGTTTTGTTGTTGTTGTTAAGTTCCTTTGAGCTGGCTCTGATCCATAGCGACCCTTTATAGGATTTCCAAGGAGAAGCTGGTGATTTTGAACCACTGACCTTGTGGTTCAAGTGACTTTGCAGTCCATGAAGTTGGTTGTTGTTGTTGTTAAGTGACATCAAGTTGATTATGAACCATAGCAACCCTGTATAAAGTTTCCGAGGAGTGTCTGGTGAGCTTGAACCACTGACCTTGCAGTTCAAACAGCTTTGCAGTCTGGCACATTACCCCACAGCACCACACAAGGACTACAAGTTTAGGTAGAATTGTTCAGTTTCATCTTCACTGGCTTTAGTGATTGGTGTGTTAATTTGAATAATAATGGTATTAAATGGTCTTCCTTGTAGATGCATGGATATTATCCTATCACTGACAGCGTTGTACCTCACGACAGATCTTGATATGTTCTTTCTGATGGTGAATGCAACACCACTCCTCTTTAATTTGTCATTCCTGACATAGTAAACAATGTGGTTGTCAGATTTAAAATGGCCAATACCAGTCCTTTTCAGCTCACTAATGCCTAGGATATTGATGTTTATGTGTTCCAATGTCATTTTTTACAATTTCCAATTTTCCTAGATTCATACTTCTTCTATTTCATGTTTCAATTATTAATGGAAGTTTACAGTTGTTTCTCTTCATTTTGAGTTGTGCCCCATCAGCAAATGAAGGTCTCGCGGGCTTTACTCCATTTGCGTTATCATGGTCAACTCTACTTTGAGGAAGCAGTCGCATTTTGAGTATCTTCTCACCTGAGGGGCTTGTTTTCTGGCACTATATCTGATGGTGTTTCACTGCTATTCATAAGGTTTTCAGTTATTAAATATTCAGAAGTAGTTCGTTTCTTCTTCTTAGTCTGTCTTCATCTGGAAGCTTATCTGAAACCTTTCCACTGTGGCCCTGCTGCTATTTAAAATACCCATAGTATAGCTTCCAGAATCACAACAAGCCACAAGCCACCACAATATGATACATTTTCACATGGCTTGGGTCAGGCATACCTTAGTCCTCAAAGTAATATCTTTACCCCTTAACACTTCAAATGGGTCTTTTGCAGCACATTTGACTAGTGAAATACATATTTTGACTCCTTGACTATTGTATCCATGACTGTTGATTGTGGATCCAAGTAAAATGAACTCTTTGAGAACTTCAATCGTTTATCCACTTATCATGTTATTTATTGATACTGTTGTGAGAATTTTTGTTTTCTTTCCATTGAGCTGAAATCCATATTGAAGGTTATATGGTCTTTGATCTTCATCAGTAAGTACTTTAAGTCCTCTTTGCTTCCAGTAAGCAAGGGTGTGTCATCTGCATATGTTGCTGTTATCATTGTTGTTGTTGTTAAGTGTCATTGAGTCAATTCCCATAGCGACCCTGTATATGGTTTCCAAGGAGCAGCTGGTGAGCTTGAACCACCGAACTTGCAGTTCAAACGACTTTTCAGTCTAACGCATTAGCCCATAGAGATACACCAGGACTTAGGTGCCATCAAGTTGGTTCTGACTCACAGCGAATGAAACATGACAGAACAAAACACTGCATGGTCCTAAGACATCCTCACTATGGTTGTTACGTTTGACCCCAGTTGTTGCCACTGTGTCAATCCATCTCTCTGAGGTCTTCCTCATTTTTTGCTGACTGTCCATTTTACCACGCATGATGTCGTTTTCCAGAGACTGGGCCTTCCTGATAACATGTCCAAAGTATGAGAGATGAAGTCTCACTATCCTGACTTCTAAGAAACATTCTGGCTATATTTCTTCCAAGACAGATTTGTTTGTTCTTCTGGCAATTCATGGTACTTTTAATATTCTTGTCCAATACCATAATTCAAATTCATTGATTCTTCTATGGTCTTCCATGGTCCAACTTTCACAAGCATAAGTTATTATTGTTGTTATGTGCTGTTGAGTCTGCTCTGACTCATAGTGACCCTGTATAGGGTTTCCAAGGAGTGGCTGGTGGTTTTGAACTGCCAACACTGTAGTTAGCAGTGCCACAGCACTTAATGAGTCTTTCTCCAATCTTGAGAATGTCATGTTCTTCTTCATATAATTCAGTTTCTCAGTTTATTTGCTTAGCATACAGATTGCACTATTGTTGTTAGGTATAGTGTGGTGAAATATGGTATCCTGACCCACAGTTTTCCTAATTTTAAGTCATTCAGGATGTTCTTGTTCTGTCCTAACTACTGCCTCTTGATCTACATACAGATTCCACATAAGCACAATTAAGTGATCTGGAAAACCCATTCTTCCCAATGTTATCCATTGTTTCTATGATCCACACAGTCAAAAGTCTGAACACCCAATAAAACACAATAAACATCTTTCTGTTATTGTCTGTTTTCAACCAAGATCCATCTGAGGCCAGCAATGAGATCCCTAGTTCCAAGTCCTCTTCTGAATCTGGCTTGAGTTTCTGGAAGTTCCCAGTAAAAATACTGTTCGGCCATTTTTTAATTATCTTCAGCAAAATTTTGCTTACATGTGTTATTAAATACATTGTTCAATGATTTCTACATTCTGTTTGGTCCCCTTTCTTTGGGATGGGCACAGCTATGGATCTTTTCCAATTGGTTCACCGTGTTGCTGTCTTCCAAATTTCCTGGCATCAATAAGTAAGTGCCTCCAGTGCTACAACAGTTTGTTGAAATATTTCAATTTGTCTTCCAACAATCTCAGGAGACTTGTTTTTGAAATTTCTTCACTGCAGCTTGGACTTATTTCTTCAATACCATAAGTTTGTGATCTTGAAATGGTTTGAGTGCCAACCAGTTCTCTTTGGTACAGTGACTCTGCATTCCTTCCATTTTCTTTTGATGCTTCCTGCACCTCTCAATGCTTTGCCCATGGAATTCTTCAATATTGCAACCCGAGGCTTGAATATTTTTCAGTTCTTTCAGTTTGAGAAATGCTGAGCTTGTTCTTCGCTTTTGGTTTTCTAACTCCAGGTGCTTGCACATTTCATTATAATACTTTAATTTGTCTTCTCAAACTGCCCTTTGAAATTTTCAGTGCAGCTCTTTTGCTTCAACATTCTTTCAGATGATTTCACTTTTGTATGTTCTCACATCTTCTTTGATCTTTTCTTTCTTTTCTCTCTCTTAATGACCTTTTGCTATTTTCATGCATGATGTTCTTGATGTCATCCCACAACTCTTCTGGACTTTGGTTATTAGTGTCTAGTCAAATGCATCAAATACAATCTTGAGATGGTCTCTAAATTCCGGTGGAATATATTCAAGGTCATATTTTGGCTCTCATGGACTTGTTTTAATTTTCTTCAGCTTCAGTCTGAATTTGTAGATGAGCAATTGATGGTCTGCTCCACAGTCTGCGCTGGCTTTATTTTGGCTGATGATAGTGAGATTCTCTATTGTCTCTTCCCACAGTTGTAAACAATTTGATTCCTGTATATTCTATCTGGTGAGGTACATGTGCATGTGTATAGTCATCTTTTATGCTGTTGAAAAAAAGTATTTGCAATGATTAAGTCATTTGTCCTATAAAATTTTCTTATGATTTCGCCAGCATTTTTTTTTTTTTATCACCAGTACCATATTTCCAACTACTGATCCTTCCTCTTTCTTTCTAACTTTCTTCGCATTCTAATCACCAGTAACTATCACTGCATCTTGAATACATATGTGATCGATTTCAAACCGAAGTAGTTAGTAGAATTTTTCAACTTATTCATCAGGGACTTCACTGGTTGGTGTGTAAGTATGAATAATAATGGTATTAACTGATTTTCCTTTTAGGCAAAGACAGTATTTTATTTCAGGATAGATTTTGAAATTTTCTTTTTCATTATTAAATTGATGCATTCATCTTAAATTTGTTGCTCCTGGCATAGTAAACCATATGACAGTCTGATTCAGAATGGTAATTATCAGTCCATTTCAGTTCACTGATGCTAAGGATATTGATCTTTATGTATTCCATTTCATTTTGATGACTCCAGTCTTCCTAGACATATACTTTGTACATTTCAGGTTCCAATTATTAATGGACATTTATATCAGCTAGACCTCAAATAGTCCACTAAGGGCTATGACCAATTTGAATGAGACTTAAAACTCAGCTCTGTTCAGCAATCCCATGGATTGGGATATCACAGCATGTTGCCTAGATACCTGGAGATCTGTTAACTATTTCTATTTGGCACCAACTTGTGCTCTGGCTTCTCATGTCCGAAAGGAGTTAAGGACAAAGCCAATAATATCAGCTTAGGTCCACAGCATGGTAACCAAAGAAGAACAGGACTTAGGTACTCTAAGCAAAGAGTGTTCTGCTACTGAAAGCCAAAGCAACAGTAACAAAATGTAACAAAATGATTCCCTCAGTCCGCACCCTAGCAAAATTTGCCAGCTTCCCTTCTTCAGGAAAAATGAGATAGGAGCTGTTAAGAACTCTAAATTAAACCAAAGCAAATCAAACCCACCCACTACCATCGAGTCAATTCTGATTCATAGTGAACATTTAGAGAGGACTTTTGAAGCTGTAAATCCTTACAGGAGCAGAAGTCTCATCTTTCTCCCATGGAGTGGCTGGTGAGTTTGAACTACCAACCGTGTAGTTAGCAGTCCAGTACTTATTTTACAGTGCCACCAGGACTAGGTGAACAGTAAATTGAGCACATACTATGAAGCTAAACTATTTGGGTTATACATAACTAACTCTGGTACTCTGAGGATGTTGCAACCTCATCTGCAGAATGTGTCTCAAAGGAGCACCCACTCTGAGGCACACCACGGCATTAATTGGCTGAGCCCGGGGACTGCAGAGAAAGTCTTAGCACATGTTAGCAATGATGTGATGATGGCATTACAACCACCCAGTCCCCACTGGAACCTCCCTCACAGCCCTTCTCACAAATGACTCTCTTTTGCCTCTTGGGGAATTGGCAGAGAAGACTGTAGAAATCCAGACATAAAATTCTTCTTCAACAAGACATGTCTTCTAGAAAAAAAAAAAAGGTGTATAGTAGCCAGGAAGTAGGAAGTGAAGAATATAAGTTGCTGATTCTTTTTTGTTGTTGTTTAAAAATTTTCCCCAGGCAATGCAAGGGAAAGCAAGTAAGCTTTTAACAGGCTCTCCATGGTGGTGGTAAGTTATCTTCCAAGGACCTTGTGCTGGCCCCGAGAAGGGAAAGTGTGAACCGGAGGAATAGTTGGAAAGCTGTCTAGAAACACAAAGGTGGCCCTGAGGCAGGAGCCAGGCACTGACAAGCTTTGACAAGATGTGGAGGCAGTAGGACTGGGGAAAGGGCATCTTTGGGAGGGAGGGATGCTCCTGGCCCAAATGTGGTTCACTTTGAAAAAATGCTAATGAGATGCTGGTGAAATGCAGAGCAGTAACCTTCTCACAGCAAGAGGACAATAAAAACCACCACCTCACTAATAGTGGCAGAATTCAAGTGAAGCTGGAAGATCCATACTGGCCTGCTGAGGCTAGTTACTTGAACCACCAGGTTGGCACAGCATTCTGTTTGTGTCTTGTAGTATAAGGAAGCCCATTATTACTAACATGTGCTGCAAGTGTTCATTAGCAGTGAAGGTTCCCCAAGGACTGGCATAAATGATGTGATCCCATTTTTCCCAATGAATATTTATAAGCAGACCAAGTTGGAATCTATTTATTGGATATCCTTTTTTTTCTTCTTCTTCTTTTATGTGCGGTTTTATGTCTGAGGTTTTTTTAAAGCAAGACTAATTAGGTTTTTTTTCTTTCTTTCTTTCTTTTATTTTTTTTTTCTCCCTCCTTTATTCAGTTGTGCAATAGCAACAGCTGTTGTTTTTTCTGTACCTCATTTGGCACTCAAATAAAAACAGCAACTTTTTGTTTATAATAATAGCAGATGTGAATAAAATTAAAAGCTTTCTTTATCAGAGAAGGAGGACATGTCCTGAATATATGGATATGTTTTTTAATTTACTGGAAGGTACTGAATAGGTTTGACATTTTCCCAAAATGCACAAAACCTTGAAAGATTTCAAGTTGCTGAGGTGAATTCAATGAAGCTCATACTTTAAAAGATAATGAGTACTTTATTCAATGCGCTGGAACTACGGGTCTCTGAAAAGAGTAATTTCCATAAGATGGAACACTAGTTCCATCTGCGGCTCTGACGCAGGCCAGAATAAGAGAGGAGACAGTTCGGTAAAGGGCCTGTGGGTTGTTGCTAGGCAGTAGAAGATTCTTGGGGAATTTATTAAGTGTGGCACTGTGGATCAGCACTGGACCTTGAAGCACAAGGACGGCAGTTCAAACCCACCAGCTGCTCCTCAAAACCCTGTACAGGGTCACTATGAGTTGGAACCGACTCGACTGCACTTAACAACAACAAAAAGGGGACTTCAAAAATTTGTGGAAATTTTCCATTATCTTTCAATTTCCATTTTCAACCAACTTTGTGAAGCCCCCTCATATTACATCAAACGGCTACTAGAAGAAAACTCTAGTTTGAGAAAAGAGAGACAAAGGAGAAAAAGCTAAGGACGAATATGATG
The DNA here is from genome assembly GCF_000296735.1 of Chrysochloris asiatica. NCBI lineage: Eukaryota > Metazoa > Chordata > Mammalia > Afrosoricida > Chrysochloridae > Chrysochloris > Chrysochloris asiatica. The sequence continues at coordinate 16,678,033 of NW_006408524.1, forward strand.
TCATACCGAAAACCCAGAAAAGTAAAAGAAGAGAGCAGATATATCAGGAGTCTGGGAAGTTAAATCAAAGAATTGGTGGAAACAAACCAGAAATAGATGAATTCAGACAAGGATAAGGTAAGACATATTTTCATACCAGACTAGAATCTGAATTGTTGTTGTTAAGTGCTGTCGAGTCAGTTCTGTCTCATAGCAACCCTGTATAGCGTTTCTGAGGAGCAGCTGGTGAGTTTGAACCACCGACCTTGTGCTTCAAACTAATCTTGAGGTAGAGCACTTACCCTATAGCGCCACACCAGGACTCTAGAATTAGAACTGTAAAAAAGCAGGAGGTAGACTTCGCAAAGAAATGCTGGCTGTTGGGGAAATCGAACACTTTGAGGGATCAGGCTTCTATGTTCGAAAGATAATGTGGGGTCATGCCATACATAACACATTTCCCAAGACTTGACAATAACGAAAAAATCAGCCTGTACCTGAGGGCAGCTGCTGATGGGAACGCACTGCTTCTTGCGACACTCTGTCTTGCCTTTCACACAAGCACAGATGGTGCAGTTAACAGAGGACCACATCTCTCCATCCTATGGGAGAGAGCACAGGATTCTGCCATCAGCGGGAGGCAGGGAGGAGCAAATCCAGCAGACAGCTGTTTCTCTGTTGAGGAAAGCATCCCTTACCTGGATTAAGTTGTTCCATCATTAGACTAAGAGACTCTAAGGTTTCTATACTCCCAGTCAGGTTTTAGATGAAGATCAGTGAGGATTTGGGGGTGCGTGTATATGGGTGTGCGTGTATATGCATGTGTGTGTGTGCACGCACATGTGTATGTCTGTGTATGAGACTACATGTGTGTTCCCTTCTCAGGATTCAAAAAGAATGTTTGTGTGTCTAGTCAGGTGGTATTTTCATCTTCCTCTTCATGCACTGTTTACTTCTTTTCACTCTGCATGAGAGTCAAATATGAAATTTCATACATGATGCAATAACAAAAATTTAATTTCCCCTGTGCAAAATGTTTAGGCTATCTTGGGCATCAGTAGTTTAATTGTGATGTGCAGAGAGGTTTAGTTTATTCCCAGATGTGCCATTGTTCGAGACCACACAGGGCATGGATATGCAAAGAAGAGGAATTCAAAGACTCTAAGTATCCAGGCAGACATCTGATTTGTAAGTCATTTAAAATGCTGAGCCCATGCAGAATATTCCAAGAAGCACTCAGATAAAGTACTATCTTTCTAAAATGTAGGGTATCACCTTGGAACATATTTCTTAGACTCTTGTTTGGCCTGAAAGGCCTGTCTGAAAACTTGATTCGACTCATTGCAAGTGCCAAATGGCCAGGGGCACAAGGAGACTGTACCCTTGAACACACAGTTATATGCATCCTTGTTGGTGGGAGAAAAGATTACAGGCAAGAGTCAGGTCTGACAATAAAATCAGGATTCCTTCCTGACTCTGTGGATCTAAGGGATTTGTCAAAGAAAAAGAAATCAGATCTCTGATGACAACAAGTCCTCCTCAGCTTTTGAAGACATTATAAGAGCTAACTACTGTTGTAACTTTTATTTGTTAGGAGAGAAAGATCTAAAGGTATCTGTCTTAAAGGACACCTAGCAGTTCCAACACTCGTGAAAACAGCGGTCAAGAGATCAGACGACATATTGCATTGGGCAAATCTGCTGCACAGGAACTTTTTAAAGTATTGAAGAGCAGAGATGTCGCTTGAGGACTAAGGTGCGCCTGACCCAAGCCATGGTATTTTCAGTAACCTCATATGGATTCGAAAGCTGGACAGTGAATAAGGAAGATCATAGAAGAATTGATGCCTTTGAGTTGTGGTGTTGGAGGAGAATACTGAAAGTGCCGTGGACTGCCAAAAGAATCAATAGATCTGTTTTGGAAGAAGTACAACCAGAGTGCTCCTTAGAGGCCAAGATGGCTAAGCTTCGTCTCTCCTACTTTGGACACATTGTCCGGAGAGAACAGTAGCTGGAGAAGGATGTCATGCTGGGTAAGGTGGAGGGTCAGAGAAAAAGAGGAAGACCCCCAACGAGATGGATCAGCCAGGTGGCATCATTGATGGCATCAAGTGTGGCAGCGGTAGTGAGGTTGGCCCAGGATCGGACATGGTTTCGTTCTGCTGTGCATGGGGTCGCTATGAGTCAGTTCCGACTCGATGGCACCTGACAACAACAACAAGCAGTTCCAAGTTCTCTAGATACATATTTCTGGTGCTCATTGTTTCAAGGATGACTCTGTAAATTATGTCAACCTCAGTCACTAAAAGGAACTTTCTTACAAGGAAAATCAAAAGTGTCTTTCACACAACACCAACATGAGGGTGAATCTATTCCATCTGGGTACTCTGGAGACCAAGGGAGACTTTAGGTAATATGGACACATGAGTGGCAAGTAAAAATACAACAAATGTATGCTCTGCCCTGGGGCACCCACAGCATGTCTCCTCACGGATTCCATAAGAACCAAACCTTCTACCTCCATCAGTTTCAAAAGCAGTACAATAGGGAATCTGGGTAGGAGCAACATGCCTCAGGAGCTTCTGATTTTGAGGGAATTCAGAGACTCTGCATTCACATGGTATCATGCTTTAATTCTCCAAAAGTCAAAATGAAGAACACCTTCTTCAAGTACAGAGGCACTCCTTTCACTCCTGGAGAACTGGACTAGATGGAAGATGCGTTGCACAAAGCCAACAATCTTAAATCCTGAAGTTTCAATGGTCACTGTACAGTTTCCCGCTCAAGGACATCAGAAAATTATGTGAAACACACCTGAAGTACACCGGAAATATCTGATGGCGAAGAGGGAGCACTTGGGTTCAGTTGGAACGGGGCTTGTTCACCTTTGCTCACGGACTTGCTGGTCACTTACCCCGTGGATACCCCCCTTGAACATTTGCCAAATGACAAGGTCTCTTTTTGAAAAGGCAGCTTTTAAAAAGCCCCTTAAAGTATCAAACTATAGTATGGTTGGGATCTTAAAGAGTCATTGGGCAGCTCCAACTGAAAGGGAACCTTTCAGGAATCCAGGTACCACAGACACACCATCTGTGACAGTGAAGGTTTTGTGTCAACTTCAGTTGGGCCAGGATTCTCAGTGGTTTGGCAGCCAAGATGTAGTTACCCCATGATGAGATCGAATAGAAGGTTTTTGCTGGGTCTGGCTCCTGCATCTGACTGGTCATTCCACCTCCAACTCTTTGGTCTTGGGCTCCAGTAGCCTAATCTATTGCCTGCTAATCCTAAGAGTTGTCAGCAGCCTACCATTTTACCGGTCCATCCTGCACGCCTGAAGTCTCACCTGCTGATATTGGGACAGACTTAGGATGTGCCCACCTCTACAACTGTGTGAGTCATTTCCTTGATATACACTTCTCTCTATATACAGAGATAGGTGTCACTGGTTTTGCATCTCTAGAGAACCTACCCTAAGACACCCACTACCCATGGGGTATCCTTTTCACCTCAAACACAAGCACATTTTTTTCTTTTTTTTTAACTTTTAGTTGGTTCTGTTGTGATGTCATCTATTTCCTTTTGTATTTGTGTTCTTTCTTTTCCTTTGTTAGATTTTCCAGGGGTTTGTCAATTTTATTAATTTTATTAATCCTTTCAAAGAACTAGCTTCTAGTCTTGTTGATTCTTTCTATTGTTTCTGTTTCATTTATTTCTATTCTAAGAAGTATTACCTTTTTTTTTTTTCTTCTGGTCACTGTAGGTTTATTTGTTGCTCTTTTTCTAATTATTGGAGAAGGTACAATACGGTGTTGATTTTGGTTATTATTTTTTTATGTGTGTGTTTATTGTTACAAATTAGGGTAGCCACATATTGAAACAACCACCACTTCTTATAGATTTTTAGAAATATTTCATTAAAAACAGAATCAATAAAAGCATCTTTTCAAACAATGACTACTCTACCCCTACATATTCTTGACTATTTGTTACATGTATACACACACACATACTATAAAACATGGAAAATCCAATCAACATGTTGTTTGGAGCTTTTAAAAGTCAGTATGAAACAGGACAAATGAAGAAAACTTCTCAGATATTATAAAATATCTTAAGACAATGAATTGCTGGGTCTGGGGGCTCAGGACCATAGACTCAAGGGATATCATGGTTAATTGGCATAACATAGTCCACACAGACAATGTTCTATGTCCTACTTTGGTGAGTAGCATCAAAGTTCATAAACAGCCATTTGAAGTGCACCTATAGGTCTCTCCACATGTGGAAGAAAGAAGAGTGATGAAAATTTGAGGATGCTTGGAATCCACTAGTCCAATGGACCAATGGAACATGTAACCATCACTCTCCACAACTCTGAGACCAGAAGAACTAGATAGTTCCTGCCTATCACTACCAACTGCTCTGAAAGGGATCGCATTAGAAGATCCAGGAGAGAGTAGGAGAAAATGTGGAACAAAACTCAAACTTATGAAAGAAAGACCAGGTTTATTGGTCAGAAAGAGACTGGAGGAACCTGAGACTGTGGCTCTCAACCATCATTCAGGTCACTCAACTCACCCTTCTGGCCAATTACCAGCCAAGTAGTGGATAGCTAGATGGGGGGGTAGGGGGAGCCAACACTAGTAAGGTATGCTCACCATAGAATGGCAAATTTTTGAAGATCAAAAGGGCACCATTTGCTTAAGGACAACATTGAGAAAGGACGGTAATAGAGAAAAGATGGACTAGAAATAAGAACAACAGGAGAAAGTGGGATAATTGTTGTTATATAGAAGGAACTGCAGTCATTGAGATGAAATAAAGTGTATCATTTGTTGAATTGAAAACAGGTGACATTCTCTTCAAATTTTCACTCAATTCACAACAAAAAGTGTTTTTTTTTTAAAAAAAAAGTCAGTATGACAGTTCACATGAGCTTTGTTCATTACATACCCGGAAAATTTTGTTGGCAAACTTGCACACTTTTCTTTCCTCTGCGGGCACTCTCAGGAGGCACTCTTCACAACAGGCCTCCTTGTCTCTGTCACAGCTGCCAGGATGGGAACACTTCTTCTTACACACCACAGTAGAATCCTGAAGGCCAAAAGGCAAACAGGACATTAAAATTGATTTCTATGTCTAACAAACATCCTACTTAGTCTTTCTTTAACAGCCCATGACCATCTGACTTCTTTAAAACATACTCTATAGGTACCATGTTTCAATTTATTGTGATAAATAATTCATTCATTTAAAAAGGCTGTTGACTAAAAATCTGGACTAGAATAAGAGGGTGATACGAAGGGCCTGATCTATACTCTATATTCCAATGGCTTAGAATCAAATCCTTAAAAGTCATTATGATTCTACTCTGGCCAGTGAGTGCCAAGAAAGCCAAGTCACTATATGTGACCCTGATTCCTCCTTCTGCCCCCTTTTACCTTTTCATGTCCTGCATTAACAGTGTTCTTTTGGGTCTCTTCCATGGCTTTACACCACCTTATGGGCATTTAGCAGACAGACAGAATAGTTTTGATCAAAGAGTAAAAATTAATAATGGATGCTCCATCTCAAAATGAAATTCCTCTAGTATGTTTTGATCACTAAAGCACCCCATCAACAATTCCAAAACTAGACCTGGGTTCTAGAGTTCTGCTGTGAGTAGTATAACTTTAACCCCTGTTATTGTTGTTGTTGTTGTTAGGTGCCATCAAGTCAGTACTGACTCATAGTGACCCAATGCACAACAGAACGAAACACTGCCCAATCCTGGGCCAACCTCACAATTGTTGCCATGCTTGAGCCCATTGTTGCTGCCACTCTGCCAATCCATCTCGCTGGAGGTCTTGCTTTTTTTCTCTGACTCTCCACCTTACCAAACATGATATCCTTCTCCAGTGACCGGTCCCTCCTGACAATATGTTCAAGGTATGAGAGGCGAAGTCTGGGCTTCCTGACTTCCAAGGAGCACCCCAGCTGTACTTCTTCCAATATAGATCTTAACCCTAACCTCTGAGTGTGGCATATTTATATCTCTAACTTCAAGAGGCACTGTGTGATTGCTTTTTAAATGCTGTACAATAAATGAAACAACCAAATTAATTTTATATATTAATTCATTTAACTACACATTCAAGAAAGGTTTAGAACTGCTTAAGGAAAATAAACCTCTCTAATTCCCTAGTCACAAGATAGAATTTCTCCTGGACGTGGGCTGGAATGAAGGTAAAAGCCAAATATTTATGATGATACTATGAAAGAGAGATATGTTCTAGGGTAGATCAGTGATGCCACCAAAGTGTCTAGTCAGAGCAAGACCAATGACAGAGAAATGCAACCAAACCCAGCTCCAAGACCCAGGCCCTACTAGCAAACTTTGAGAGAGAACTCACTTCTGTGACAGAGACAAGCAGTTTTATGTGAACAGATCTTTGCAACGTTATGTTCATTCTATGACTTCAAGATGTGCCTTCCATACATACTATACACAAATTGACATGTTCATCTAAGTTAGTATGACCACGAGATACCTCTTTTTAAAATCATGGCATTTGATACTCTTTATTTTTAAGTTCTAGCTATATCATATATAAGAAGCACACTCAGAGCACTCTTCTTCAAAGTGATGATAGCAAGACATGCAATCAAGAGGGACGAGTCCCTGTAAAAGACTTCATTCGTGGTAAAGTAGAGGGTCTGTAAAAAAGTTCTCCCAAAATCAAGGGAATTGGGAATGCGGTGTGCTTCATCAAAAAAGCTGTAACCTATGAAATTTATAAATGGATTAACACAATGGCTACAATAATGGGGTCAAATATACCAACAATTGTGAGAATGATGCAGGATCCGGCAGTGTGTTGTTCTGTTGTATATATCAGACGCAACACAATGGTACCTAACAACAACAGCCACATGATGTAGTGGATAAAGCAGAGTCAAACAGGACCAAGTTAGAATTCCTATTCATTTATTAGGTTGCATATTTGAGTAAAGTCATTTCTCTGAGCCTCAGATTCTTCATCTTTAACAATGGAGATGAGAATACCTACCTCTCAGACTATTGTCGTTGTGGTAAAGGGCCATCGAGTCAGTTCTGACTCATAGCGACCCTATATAAGGTTTCCAACGAGCATCTGGTGGATTTGAGCCACCGACCTGGTGGTTCAAATTGACCTTGCAGTCCATTTATCCTACAGTGCCACACCAGTACTGTGGGGTTTATATAAAAAATGAGATAGACCTGGCATGGCATCTGGCACATAGAAATTATTATAAATCAATTCATAGATCAGAAAAAAATTAATCCTTTGTCAAAACATGTATCCTGACATTGGGTATGAAAAACAAAGGTGCTCGATAATTCTCAAATAATGTACCAATTACACCAGTAACAGGATATACAATGAGAATATGGACTTCTGTCCTCAAGGAGCTCACAGGGTAAGAAAGGAGGTAACCATGTATGCAAATATGTGTTATAATATGAAAAACAGAATTGGTAGAGTTCTAGAGGTAGCAGAGAAGATAGAATGATTACTTATCTAGGTGGGTAACCTTTCCAGACAGACTCTCTGAGCCTGTCCAAAGGAGGTAACCTCTGAGATGGACTATTGTGGAAAAAGAGGAGTTGCTCATATAAATTTGTAAATGTGAGGAAGGCAAAGATACTGTAGGAAGAGGAACCAGAAAGTTTGATGGTCCAAAGTCATGTAACCTTATTGTGTTCTGAGAACTATTAGACAGTTCCCTGTATTTTGTGGTGTAAATTGTGAGGAGCCTTGAATGAGGATGCTAGAGAGGTGAGCTCTAACAGTTAGAAAATAACTCGGATTACTCCATAAGATTGCAGCCTGATTCTTCAAGCATCCCATTTCCCAAAGATAACTGTGAATCCATTCACTGAAAGCAACCCTCTTGAAAGAACAGGATTAATTACACTGCTTGATGGACATATTGCTTATTCATCTCTAAGAGAATCCATGCATAACTAATTCCCATTCACAGGATGCCTGCCTTTCCTGCAATCAAGAAAATTGGGAACGTGATGTGCTTCATCAAAGACTTAGTATCCAAGTAAAAAGCTGTAACTAGTGAAATTCTTAGAGGGGCAAAGAGGTCTTGAGGCGGAAAGCCAAGGCAAACAGAAGGAGTTGCTATATGTTTATCATACAAACCACAGGAGAGGGGAAGGAACCTCAGGAAAGTATTCTCAGCCTGAGGAATTGCTCTGTGTTTGGTGCCAAGGAACAGATAGCTCAGCCTTACCCAGTCCCACCCCCCATGAAGTAGTGCATGCTACTTAGCAAATCATGCCTCAATAATCAGGAAATTCTGAACTTTAATCCTAGTTACTGACTCATAACATTGAGCAAATTTCCAACCCTCCTCTCTTTACTCCTTTAGATATTAAAAACAAAACAATAACCATCAGTACCAATATAAATAATGCTAAACTTATGTCTTACAAAAGACAGAACCTAAAAAGGACAGTCCTGGTGTGGTGCTGTAGCATAAGCACTGGACTGCTAATCAAAAGGTAAGTGGTTGAAACCTACCAGTCCGCTCCTCAGAAACCTACGGCGGGTCACTATGAGTCGGAACCAACTTCACAGCACTCAACAATGAAATTCTTTGTAATAAATGCTTATTTGATAAAATACTGCTCCACAAATATTACGGTACAAGCACAGTCTATGACTGTGTGCCATGTGTCCATTTAAACATCTGGAGCAGTGGAACTCTTTTTTTTTTAACCAGTCATTAGACTTCCAGATGTCGTTAGAGGAAAGGGAGCCATGCCTGGTTTAAGAAACGGCACACTGAGCGTCACATAAATACTCTCTCCCCAAACATCCAGATTTATTTTTGTGGTGAGCTGGAAATCTATGCTGTTCTCTTCTTCAGGATGTAATTAAAGCCATGCTCTTTGTCAAGGGTACTAGATAATTCAACTCAGATAATTAGAGCCCAGCAACTCTGACCCATGTATTTGTCTGATTTGCGAACGTTCCTACAGACAGACCTTCCAAGGTCTGTCTTGATTCTCACCACTAAGAGGTCACTTGTTGGTTTTCTGAAGTTATGACTCATACTCAAGGTCATAACTTCCTTGTGACCTTGAGTAAGATTTCATTCATAGAACAGGATCATTATCCTATGGATTTCATTCATAAAATGGCATCAACAATGCCTCCTCCCAATAGCATATCATCACTTCTGGTTAGCATGCTAACAACGAAGACCCCGAAAGCATACCATTGTTAGGCAGCAGCCCCTCAGTGCCACCTTACCCTGCAGGTGCACGCTGTGCAGTTGTCATAGAGAAACAAGGACCCATTGTCATACACATCACTGCGAAAGAGGCAGCTTCCAAAAGGGAGGTCAAACACTTTCCTCTGACCTAGAGGGAAACAAGAGCATAGCATCAGCAAGGCAGAAGCCAGAGTGTTCCAATTTATCATCAACAATTATATCACTGGTCAGATACCATGATCACAAGGCCAGGCAAATGTGGTGTGCAAAAAATCAAGCCTTAGATCAGATGAACCCAAGGGATTCCGGTGAGGCATTCATTTAGAGAGTTTTTGTTAAAAGAGCTCAATCTTCACATTCACCCCTGTCGGTTCAATACATCTTCATTTAAGTATCCATACAGTGAACCAAGATGGCTAAGGCACAGGATTGCTCTCATAGAACCCACAGTCAACTGGGTCTACAAACCCACAAGCAGCATTTAATACAACACTATGGTATGTGCTAAGCAAAAGGCCAGCTTGGGAACTGTGGAGACAAGGATGTCACATAAGACTTCGTTAAAGGATGTGATACCTGAGCTATGTCTTAAAGACCAAATAAAATTATCCAGGAAATAAGTACTGGGGGAGTTGGCAAAATGATTCAAGACATCCCAAGAACTGCAAAGAGCAGAAAGAAGAGTGAAAGAGCATCTATCTTGGCTATAGAAACTAGAGAATGAGTGGCATAAAGGGTTAAGCTAAGTCAAATGATACATAGAGGCAGAACTCAACTCCACCTGCCTGCCCAGTGTCCAGCCTTTCCCAGGCATTGGTTCTCTATAAAATGAGCCTGGTTGTTCCTGATGCTAAGATTGAATGGTGATCACAGGAGCAAAACAAGCAATTCAAGTACAAAGGACAATCCTAGATGGTCACATCTTTCAATATTTACCCTGGAGCATATCAGAACATCTTTGAAATGCTATCTAGTTAAGACCTAAGGAAAAAAAGCCAAGAATTAGGTTTATTTCTCAGTTTTACATCCACATTCATCTTCCTTCTTGTAAAATAATTATTAAACCAGTTGACAGCAAGTCAATTTAAACTCATGGCAACCCCATGTGCATCAGAGTAGAACTGTGCTTCATAGGGTTCGGAATGTCTGATTTTTCCAAAGTAGACAGGCAGAATTTTCTTCCGAATCACCGCTGGTGGACTCAAACCTCACACTTTCCAGTTAGCAGCCGAGAGCATTATTCATTTGCACCATCCAGGGACTCAGAAAAGACGAATACCCATTTCTAATTGCAGTAGGCTTAATCTAATGCTGGAAATACCTATAAACACATACTAAATGCTGTTCTCAAACCAGAAATGTGGGGACTATTGTTAGTTGTTGTTGTTGTTGTTAGGTGCCATCAAGTCAGTACTGACCTATAGTGACCTTATGCACAGCAGAATGAAACACTCCCCAATCCTGGGCCAACCTCACTACTGACGCCACGCTTGAGTTCATCGATGCTGCCACTTGGTCGATCCATCTCATTGGGGGTCTTCCTCTTTTTCTCTGACCCTCCACCTGACCAAACATGATATCCTTCTCCAGTGACTGGTCCCTCCTGACAATATGTCCAAAGTACGAGAGACGAAGTTTAGCCATCTTGGCCTCCAAGGAGCACTCTCCTAAATGGATCTATTGGTTCTTTTGGCAGCCCATGGCACTTTGAATATTCTCCTCCAACATCATAACTCAAAAGCATCAACTCTTCTATGGTCTTCCTTATTCACTGTCCAGCTTTCACATGCATATAAGGTTACTGAAAATACCATGGCTTGGATCAGGCACCCCTTAGTCCTCAAGCTGACATCTTTGCTCTTCAACACTTTAAAAAAGTCTTGTGCAGCAGATTTGCTAAAAGTCAAGAAAAAATGGTATCTTCCTATCAGAGTCAGCTTCAAGGCCAGGATAGAGTATAAATTCAAAATCTTAGTTTGGTTCTTGCCACCAGGTGCAAAGGTGTTGGTCCTCAAAAGATAATAAACTCACCCATTACCATTGAGTTGATTCTACTCACAGTGATCCGTATAGATTTCTGAAACTAAATTTTTATGATAGCAGAAAGATTCATGTTTCTTCCGAGGAGCTGCTGTAAATTTCAACAGCTGAATTTATGGTTACTTGTCCAGCGCTTATCCTACAGTACCACCCCAGGGCTCCTTTAAAAGATAATGCTGTTGTTATTGGTGTTAGGTGTCATTAAGTTGGTTCCAACTCATAACTACGTTACACACAACAGAGTGAAACACTGCCCTGTCCTGTACCATCCTCACAATTGTTGTTATGTTTGAGTGCACTGCTGCCACCACTGTATCAATCCATCTTGTTGGGGATTATATATATTTTTCACTGACCCTAATCTGTACCATGCATGATGCTCTTCTCTAGAGACTCCATGATAACATCTCCAGGGGCCTCCTGATAACATGTCCAAAGTACAGAAGACAAAATCTCGCTTTCCTTGACTTCTAAGGAGCATTCTGGCTGTACTTCTTCCAAGACAGATTTGCCTGTTCTTCTCTTAATTCAGTGTCCAACTTTCACATGCATGTGAAGCAATTAAAAATATCCTGGCTTGGGCCAAGCGCACCTTAGTACTCAAACTGATACCTTTGTTCTTGAACACTTTAAAGAAGTCTTGTGCAGCTAATTTGCCTAACGCAATATGTCATTTGATTTCTTGACTGCTTCTTTTAGGAGTGTTGAATGTAGAGCCAAGCCAAATGCAACCTTTGACAACTTCAATCTTTTCTCTATTTATCAGGATGTTAGTTACTGGTCCAGTTGTGAAGATTTTTGTTTTCTTTACAATGAGATGCAATTCACAGTCAAGGCGGTAGTCATGAGCTTAATCAGTATGTTATATCTTCTTTGCTTTCAGCAAGTAGGCACTATTATCAAGAGATATTAATGAGTTATAATTTTGATCCAATATGGATTGCCTCATAAGCTTGAGAAGACTCAATTACTTCAGCTGCAAAATGACATTATTAATTGTTGCTATTGTTGTTGTTAGGTGCAGTCAAGTTGGTTCCAACTTATAAAGACTGTAAAGGGTTTCCAAGGAGCAGCTGGTGAGTTTGAACCATGAACCTTGTGATTCAAACTGATCTTGCAGTCCAATGCTTATCCTACAGTGCCACACCATGATTCCTCTTACTAACACATCACCAGCTCTGGTTACAATATTTCTGTTAAAGTAGGCCACCAAACACTGGTTAGACAACAGTTAGCAAATGGTTGTATCTGCACCTTATAAACATTACTACTTTGACATTGAGGGTATTCTCATGTTCACACTCCAGCCCTGAGCTTTTTAAAATTCCTGAGAATTTACAGGCTAAGTTAGAGGATTACCTACAAAATGCAACATTCATCCTTTTCTTAAATTTACTCTAGAGAAAACTGTGTGTAGCCTAAATTACATAGATTAAGGCCACCCCAGCAAATCACTTCTGTCAAATCACACTGTGGTTTAAGAAATAACCCTAAGCAATTCTATTTTTGCATTACTATAAAAATGATGGTGGGTCTTCCTTCACTACTTTAAACACAGTCCTCCTAATATCAATTGAGAGATGTAGTTCTGTCCTTGAAGAATTAAATCAGCACTGCTTCATGTTAACTTATTGTTTTTAATTGTAATAACCTGGCTTACCTTTATCCTTTTTTTTTAATCTACATGTGCTTCATGTATTTTGTAAGGAGTCTTAAATATATATATTAGAAAAAGACAAGACATTCAAAAAAATATGAAGGTGAGTCAAAAATTATCCGTACTCTGGTTATGTTAAAATACCCATCCACATCCAGGCTGATGACAATGTTGAGCATGCCCGTGAAATGATTCTGTCAAATAGAAGAGTGACTATGGAGTATGTGGCAAATCATTTGCAAATCAGCTATGGCTGTGGCTATTAAATAATCCACAACAGACTTGGGGTTCAAAAAAAGTTTTTTACAAGATGGGAATCGAACCAACTCATGGAAGAGCATAAACAGACGCACTGGGACAACTACAAACAAAATGTGGAACAATATTTGAAGGAAGGTTTCTTTAAAAATATTACTGATGATAAAACGTGGATTCATCACTACAAGCATGAGAGTAAACGGCCGATTATGGAATGGAAATATCCTCAATTGCCAATCAAGAAAAAGTTCAAAAGTCAACCATCAGCTAGAAAATTGATGCTTACCATTTTCTGGGATTGTCAAGGGCCATATTGGAACACTATCAGGAAAAAGTTTAAACAATCAACAGTGCTCCTTACAGTGAGATGCTCACTGAAGAGCTGAAGCCTAAATTTTGGAGTAAACACAGAGAACTGCTACCCAAGGGCATCATGATCTTGCATGACGATATATGTCCTCTGTATACCTCTGCCCACATTGTTGACACTCTGCAAAAACTTTGTTTTGAAATGTTAAAGCATTCTTCCTGTAGTTCTGATCTTGTTCCACTGGACTTTCACCTGTTTGGTCTCCTGAAAGCAGCCCTTCATGGACAAAGATTCCCCTCTGATGAAGAAATGAAGACAGCGTTGTCTTTGTGGCTTGAAGCTCAGCTTAAAACATGTTTTAATAAGGGAACAGGAAATCTTGTTAACAGGTGGACAAAGCGTATTGAAAAGCAAGCAGACTATGTTGAAAAGTGATATATTTGTCCTTTCTAAAAGCTTATTAAAATAAATTCTACAGCCAGAATGTGGATAATTATTGACTCACCCTCATCTAGCAGTACAGTTAAGCCTTCCTTCTCTGTCAATCAAAATATGCTTTTCAGGCAAGAAGTGACTGGCTTACAAGCTTTCAAGAGGGAACCTAGATCCAGAGGGCATGGAGGAAGATAGAATCTCCACTGAGTAGTATCCAATCTGTCTAGGTGGGGCAGATGAAAGGAAATGCGGACAGGTCTCTTGTGGTACAATGGTGAATAATTGCTATCAGGACTGACTGTGAGGGTTGTAAATGTAAAGGTAGACATTTTGTAGCAAGGAGGGGAGTGATTAACTTTGCAGTCTAGGAGCAGAGGTACCTGGGACCATGAAGGGAGAAGAGCGGAGAGCGGGACCCTACCCAGAGAAGCAGTGATCCCTGAGATGGAGGCAGAGACAGTGACACGGAGTGATGGAGCAGCTGGGGACTTTAAACCCAGACAGGGAGAGGGGCTGTGTGCTGACAACCAGGGGTGGGGGTGGGGGGGCAGGCTTGTAAGATATACCCTTTGGTTTGTTGATGATGCATGGAGGGATTGTAACCATGGCAATGAAACGATATTCGATAGGATGAATGTAAAACTAATGTTCTCCCATGTAAAATATCACATAATTCACAATAAAATTAAAAAAAAACACACACACACACAAACTTCGCTTTTCATGACTTCAAAGCCCTTTTACCTCTTAAAATGAATGGTTGGTCATTCCTGAGTTCTAACAGTCTATTTCTTTTACAACTAGTATAGTACTAAACTGTCTCATAAATGAGTGAGTGAATGAATGAATCTGTAAATGAGCAAATAGACACCTCAACAGATTTATGTGTTTGAACAAATGTGACCAATGACTTAAATTATCCAGCAATAAAACATAAATTTTACAGAAAAAAGAAAGGTTGGAAAGCTCTCAACACAGTGGCTGGCACTACTACATAAATACCCTTAATAAGTAGCAGATGATAAGTATTATCCTTATATTGTTATCTGCCTTTGAATCGGCTCCTGACTCCTGGCAAACCCACATACAACAGAGTGGAACACTGACCAGTTCTGCGCCATCCCATGATGTGCTGTAGACCTGAGCATTGTGATCTATACAGATGTTATTGGCCAATGTTCAGAGGTAGATCACCGACTCTTTCTCTATATTCCACTTTAGAAGTTTTGCTGAAACCTGTTCAATATCACAGCAACATGGAAGTTTCTAGTGACACATGGGTAATACATGAGGTGCCACGCTGTGAAATGAACCCAGATCTCTCAAATGCAAGGCAAGAATTCTACCACTGAATAATCAATGTATAGATCATCATTATAGTGATGGTTGTTGTTGTTAAGTACCATAGAGTCTTTTCCGGCTCATAGAGTGTCTACAGAAGATTTCTGAGGAGCAGCTGGTGGGTTTGAACTGCTGACCTTATGGCTCAATGCCCAGTGTGAATCCTACAGTACCATACCAGGAGCCATCACTATACAGGTTGTTGATGTTGTTGTTGTTGTTATATGCAATGGAGTTTGTTCCAACTCATAGCGACCCTGCACAGGGTTTCCGAGGCTGTAAATCTTAATGGGAGCTGAAAGCCTCATCTTTCTCCCTTGGAACAGCTGGTAGTTTCGCACTGCTGACCCTGAGGTTAGCAGTCTGATTCATAACCACTATGCTAGTATAATGAAAATATGATCCTGGGTTATTTCACTCTGAGAGGTAAGATGGGTACTCTATGTAAACTGACCTATGACAAGGTTCTTCAGTGAAAAATGGAAGAGAAGAGGAAGGAAATGTTGGTATGAAAAAGCAGATGCATGTTATAGGAACTGTCCTGGGCAAAGGGAAATTAACAGCTAATCAGTGTCTAATCGGCCAAAAGGCTAATTAGTCTAAGATTTTTTTAGCTTCTAGAAAGTATCCTGGTGTTTGTGTGTTTTGACCCTTCTGTCTTTTGTTGTGTAGGTCTGTTTCTTTCCACCTCCAAAGGACATTAAATCTTCCCTTGATCCCAAAGTTATCATGTTATTGTTTGCTGTGGAGTTGGTTCCGACTCATAGTGACCCTGTACAAGGGTTTCCGAGGCCATAAATCTTTACGGGTGCAGAAAGCCTCCTCTTTCTCCCACAGAACAGCTGGTAGTTTCAAACTGCTGACCTTGTGGTTCGTAGCCCAATTCTTAACCACTACACTACCAGAGCTCCCCAAGTAAAATAAAGCCTTGAACATAGTGGGTAAAGGACATCGTGTTTTAAGATAGTTTTGCAGCATTCCTTTCTCATTTGGGAGAATTAGAATTTTCACATTTCCTGAGACTTACTCTTCCTTTTGTAATCACAGTGAACAGAACAGCCTGCCATCAATACAACCACCACTGCTCATGAGGCAAGATCCATGCTGAGTCAGTGTGTCCATAGGAACACCTTCAAACTCTAATCAAATTTATTGATCTTCCAAGCCAGGCCCAGATGTCATCTCTTCTGAGAGTACTGTCCCAGTCTGCTGGAAACCTGCTTCTACTGTGATCCTCAGCATGATGTACCTGCTAATTTTATTCCAGAACCACGAACGCACATTAGCAACCAAAGTAGCGCACATTTAAGCAAAAAGGTCTTCAATCAGGCATGTCGAAACAATCCCCCAGTGCTCTTATAAATATTCCATATGTACTTTAAAGGTATATATTTATTTCACATTTACTTTAATGTAGGAGGAAGGCAAACATTTTCAGGTAAAGAGTAAAATCCTAAGGGGAGAAAAAGGTTTTAGTTGAACAAAATGTTTTTATTTGCCAGTTTGAGTGCAGAAAGACAGACTTCAGGGCATGACTGGGAATGAGAAGAATAAATGAACAGAAATTTTTGTAACTAGGGAAAGCAAACTATGAAGCAAAGGAGATGACTTAGGAAAGGACATGAGAAGAAAATGACATAAGTTAGGATCCCAAATAGAAGAGACAACAGTGAAATGTTCCCGGAAGCATGACAGCTAAGGCTTTTGAAGAAAGAAACCAATTGCCATTGAGTCAATTCCAACTCATGGTGACCCCATGTGTGTCAAAGAATTGCACTTCATAGAGTTTTCGATGACTGATTTTTCAGAAGTAAATCACCAAATCTTTCTTCTGAGGTGCCTCTGGGTGGACTCAAACCTCCAACCTTTTGGTTAGCAATTGAGTGCATAACCATTTGTATCACCCAAACAGGATCACTAAAAAACAAAATAACTCAATATCCCATTTTATGTTGTTCATCAGGTTAAAAAAAGTGATGATTTTTTTTTTACTTAAAACCAACAGTAAAATCTACCACACAGGTCTTGATTCTGTGGTACCACTGGATGTAGAAAAACTTGGAGGTGGAAGGGAAGAAGTGGTAGTCCTCTAAAGGACAAAATGATGTATAAAGGGAAAAAAGCAGAGACTAGAGAAAGAATCTGCAGAAACACAAAAGCAAATGTAACTAAGGAAACATCAGACCCCTTCAAGGATCCCTGGGAAGTCTAGGGGGCTGCCAGATGTTCTACTGTAAATGGGATATGGATTCAGCTACTTTTTTCAGAATCTTATATAATCTGACTTTAACCAGTTTGAGGGGCCAATCCCTAGAGAAGAACACCATACTTGGCAAAGTAGTGGGTCAGTGGGAAAGAGCAAGACATTCAATGAGATGGGCAGACATAGCGAATGTAAAAATAGGCTCAAATATGCCAATGATTGTGAGGTTGGCATAGGATTGGGCACAGTTTCATCCTGTTGTGCACAGTCATTATGAGTTGGAGCCCACTCCAATGTACATAGCAACAACCAGCTCAAGGGCCTGATGGTGGTGGTGATAGTGGTGGTGATGTGCCATTGAGTCAGTTCCAACTCAGAGTGACCCTGCATAGGATTCCCAAGGCAGTAAAGCAGAAAGTCTCAAACTGCTGGCCTTGAAGTTAGCAACCCAACGTGTAACCACTAAACTACTTGCTCAATGGCCTGGGAATCATAAAAAAGTTGATATATGGATTATAAATAAAAGGCCGAGTATTTCCAGCTCTAGCGACTTGCTGCCCTCCTAGGTTAAGGAAAGAGCTGTCACGGGTTAAAAAGTGGACTTTGGGGTCACACTGCTTTGTGTTCAGATGCCAACTCCATCACTTACCAGCTGTGTATCTTCTAGGAACCTATTTCCTTCTCATTCCAATAAAGCAAGTGTTGTTGTTAAGAGACGTGAAATCAGTGCAGATGCATAGGGACCCTGTATAGGGTTTCTGAGGAGCAGCTGATAAACTTGAATTGTCAACTTTGTGGTTCAAACTGACCTTGAAGTTCAGCGCATTAACCCACAGTGCCACACCAGGAATCTAATAAAGCTAGTAGCATTACCTGTATAATGCATGATGGTGGTGGTTATGTGCCGTGGAGTCAGTTCTGACTCACAGCGACCCTGTACAGGGTTTCTGAGGCTGTAAATCTTTACAGGAACAGAAAGCCTCATCTTTCTTCCGTGGAACAGCTGGTAGTTTCGAACTACTGACCTTGAGGTTCACAGCCTGATTCGTAACCACTATGCTACCAGAGCTAATAACTACATATTTAGCACATGTTTTACGTCTTCTTTAGAAGATTAAATGAGCGAAGACATTTAGCACGGTGCCTAAATCCAGTTGTCATTGTCTATTCTGACTCACGGTGACCCCATGTGAGTCAGAGTAGAATTATGCTCCATAGGGTTTTTGATGGCTGGTTTTGCAGAAGTAGCTCATCGGGTCTTTTTTTTTTTTTTCTGAAGCACCTCCAGCTAGACTCAAATTTCTAACCTTGGAATTAGTAGTTAAGCACATTAAGCATTTACCACCCAGGGGCTCCAATATGTGTGGTACCTAATAAATGTTTAAACAAAAGAGTTAATGCTTTCTTTCTTCCTTTTCCTTTTTTTTCTTGCTATTGGTTATCATTTTCTTTTAAACTTCTTGTTTTAGGCATGTTATCCTCCTTCCTGCTTTTGCCTCTAAAAGCAATCAAGGAAATTAAAAACAAACAAACAAACAAACAAAAAATTATGGAAAAACGGAGTTGAAAGCTAAGTGAATTTTCCCCTGAACTTCTTTTTTTTTAATGTTTTATTGTGAATTATGTGATAGTTTACATGGGAGAGCATTAGGTTTACATTCATCCTATCGTATATAGTTTCATTGCTATGGTTACAATCCCCTGCATGCATAATCAACCAACCAAAGGGTATACACTACAAACCTGCCCCCAGTCGTCAGCACACAGCCCTTCTCCCTCTCTGTGTCTAAAGTCCCTAACTGCTCCATCTCGTCACGTCATCATCTCTGCCTCTATCTCAGGCATCACGGCTTCTCTGTGTAGGGTCCCGCTCTCCGCTCCGTGAACTTTTTGAAGCCACCCCCTACTAATCTGCATTCCTTCATATTTACTGTCAATGTCTTTAAAATAATTTTCTAATAATTATATGGACTCTTGGTGTGGTGCTGTAGGATCAGCGCTGGACTGTAAACCACAAGGTTGGCAGTTCAAACCCACCTGCTCCTCAGAAACCCTGTATAGGGTTGCTATGAGTTGGAACTGACTCAATGGCACTTAACAACAATAGTCATATGCTCAGTTAAAGAGTTACTTTAATACCATTCTCATTGACAAGGTGGTACTTATCTCAGGCTGCCTGACTGAGTCTGTTCCGACTCATAGCGACCCTGCATAGGGTTTCCAAGGAACAGCTGGTGAGCTTGAACTGCCAACCTTGTAGTTCAAACCGACCTTGCAGTGCAGCGCATCAACCTGCAGCGCTCCAGAGGTCTCAAAAATGAGCCCAACTCTGACCCCTTGATCTACTTGTAATTATAAGACGCAATCAATCCCCTTTACCAAACCATGAAACAGGCCATCTTGAGAATCTCAAGATAACGTTGCGGATGAACACTCTAGCAGAAATGCAAAAAATAAATTACATTGTTCTTTGATCTGAAAATAATCACTCACCCAAACATTTGGGGCAGCACTGTCCTGGGGGAATGTGACTAAGGTGCTGAGGACAGGAAAGAATGGGACAGGTTTCTCTCACGCACTGTGTCCTGCCTCCCTGAAGAAAAGAGAGAGAGAGAGAGAGAAAAAAAAAGATATTTAGAAAAGCAAATCCATATACATTGTATATTACAAAATATCTGGACCAAAGTTGTCCCTGGACTGCTTCTGACCTTGTCATTTCTACCCAGCATCCTTTTATCTTCGCTGGTACCGCACAAAAAGGCTGCCCCTACAGAGATGATTTCAAAACCATCTCCTGCCATCTGTCACTGCCTTTGAGTCTTATTGACTGGTTTTGGAGTAGGTTGAGGAGAACCAATTGCTTCAGTGTGTCTAAGGGGAATGTGGAGGGAAAGCATAAGACTGCTAATCACAAGGCTGGCAGTTCAAACCCATCAGCTGCTCCTCGGAAACCCAGTACATGGTTGTCATGAATCAGAACTGACTCGATGGTACTTAACAGTAAGGGGGATGTAAGACTCCTGGTGTGGTGCTGAAGAATAAGCACTGGACTGTGAACCACAAGGTTGGGGGTTGAAACCCACCAGCCACGCTCAGAAACCATACACAGAGTCGCTATGAATGGGAATTGGCTTAACAGCACTTAACAACAACAAGGGGGAATGTAGGACCCTCTGTGCTAAAATCAGGTTAAGTCCCAGGCAATCTGGGATGAGTCGATGGGCAATTTATGAGCTCATTGACTTAATTTAAGAACACACCCCTCTTTTGGGTTTTAATGAGGTTTGCCTCCTCTCATAGGTGTCATTTTTCTTTAGGTCCTGCAGAACTCTTTCTCCAGGAAGACTTCACTTTCTGTCACAAGCTTGAAGGTGTCGTTAAGGTAGCTCAGTGAGGTGCAAACTACAGGAAGTAGACAACCCGCAGAAAATCATCACACTGAAACCCATGTCTCAGAAAGTCCACGGTGCTGAATTCACCTCACTAACAAAATCTGTTTTCATAACTAGTTATAAAATGTATGCTGGATAATGTTGTTACAAGGCCTAGGGGTGAACTTCTGGGGCTTAATGAAGACATTTTGCTTGGCTTTCTTTCTTTATCAGCACATCTTCTTCCGACACCATTCTAACCCTTTACCCCAGAATAATGTGCTGGACCACAAGGTCCGTTTGAACCACAAGGTCAGTGATTCAAACCCACCAGTCGCTCCTTGGAAATTCTATATAAGGTCGCTAGGAGTTGGAATCAATTCGACAACACTTAGCAACAACAACAGCAACACCCTTCAGGGATGCCCCTTTTCCTGCCTCTTAGGATCTCTCTATCTCAGGACTGTAAATGTACAGTATGCAGACTCCCTTGTCTTTCCCTTGCCAGATCCCAACTCATTCCACCCTATGTGTGTCAAGTTAGAACTGGGTTCCATTGGGGTCTCAGTGGATGGTTTTTGAGAAATAGAAAGCCAGTTCTTTCTTCCAAGTGGACTCGAACCTCCAGTCTTTCAGTTAGAAGCCTTAACTGTATGCTTCACACAGGAACGCCCCTTCATCCTTGATTCTGACTCAGAGCCTCAGCAACTTATAACTGCACATTCAGAAAACTATATCTGGGGAAAACAGAAAGCAAGGACTTTACGGCGAATTTACAAGACTGATGTGAAAACTATGCCAGACAGTATGAACTGCTGTGAGCATGAAGAATTAAGATATTTAAAGAAAAATCAGTATGTTTGATTAAATAGATCACTTTCACTTAGCAACCCTATATAGGGTTTCCAAGACTGTAAACCTTTTCAAGAGCAGAAAGCCTCATCTTTCTCCTGAGGAGCAGCTGGCAGGCTAGAATTGCTGACTTTGTGGTTCACAGTTCAGTGTTTATCCTATAAAGCCACTGCACTCCCAAAATATATCACTGTTGTTAAGTGTTGTCGAATCCTTTCTGACTCATAGCAACCCTGAAGTGGATTTCCAAGGAGTGGCTTTGAACTGCCAACCTTGTGGTTAGCAAGCAGTCCAGTGTTTATTTTACAGCACCACAGTGAAATGGCTTCTTTAGGATTTCATCTAGAAACTAAATTGTAGACATTCAGGTACTTATTGTCTTAAATGAGTAATTCCTACCACAAGACAGCTCAATCAATAAGAGGAAGACCCCCAACGAGATGGATTGGCCAGGTGGCGGCATCGATGGACTCAAACATGGCAACAATAGTAAGGTTGGCCCAGGATCGGACAGTGTTTCCGTCTGGTGTGCATAGGGTCACTATGAGTTGGTGCTGACTCGATGGCACCTAACAACAACAACAACAACCTCAACGAGCACTGGGCCTCACACAGGGAAGGGATTTCCCAGCACCCTCTCCACCAATTTCTGCGTTTGCACCAGGTTCCAAGTGTCAGGATCAACAGCAGCAAACTACTGTCTCCAGTTGTTCCGGAGTTTCCAGTCTGCCGTTACCATTCTCACTATTTTAGTTTATTTTCTGGTTAGGGAAGGATAAAGATCTGTCTTTTTAAATAGTTGTTATTTCTCAGCCTCTTTAATACTGGATTTCTCTCCAAACCAATAGAGAACATGCTAAAATACCACAGAAAGCTCTTCGGTTGTTTTTACATTATTTCCAAATCAGTAAGAATCACTAAAAATCTAAAACTCCCTGGTAGTTCTGAGATTCCTCACTCAACTCCGCATAATGTGAATCTTAGGGGGCCTTTCACAAGACTTCAGAGGGATGTAAGTTGAGTCTAGGTCATACCCTGAGGCTTGCCCCTCCTTATACATAAAACACAAGAGTCAAATCTAGAGGGAAGATTCAATGCTGCCCTTAGCTTTTAATTTCAAAGAAACTCAGCTGCAAGGAACTTCCTAAAATCTTGACGCCTCAGGCCACACGAGGTAGCCTGTGTGTTGGTTTTCCTGAGGGGCACAGAGAGTGCATTCTTTTCCTTGATAATCCCTGTTCTTGTTGGATCAGCATCTATTTTTCAAGCATATTTTTAAATTAAAAAAAAAAAAAAATTTTTTTTTAACTGCATAATTGCAAAGGAGCTAACTGGTCCAAAATTCTGGAAAGCTGGCAAGAAATTATGTGCACTCCAGTAGTTTTCCTTATAATAAGGTCAAAGAGCAGATTTTGCATCCATAATACAACTGCAGTTTGTGTTTCCCAAGAGTCAGTTAAAGTAACTTGAACTCCAGTCTGAGTCTGCAGGTTTAGTCAAGTTTTATTTTGTTTGGGTTGCAGTGTTGTGGTATATAGCCCAAGTCCCCAGGCTGTGTTCCAATTAATACCTCCAAACAAAGTCCAAGGCTCTTGCTAAGAACACAATGGCAGCTCACAACCTGCTTCTATGATTTCAACTCAGCAGGGATGCCCAGTTAAACTATAAGGTGTGGCTATGTTGTAAACTAAGGAAGTTAAAATAGCAGAAGTAAATATTTCTGTTTCAAAAAACGAACCCATTCCTTCTGTTATTGTGGGAAACTAGACTCTCTTAGATAATCATTACAGCTTTCTAATTGGCTTCTCTGCCTCAACTCTCTTCCATAAATCTATCTGGGAAGGTTCAGGATGTCTTGGATTCCTTTCTAGCAAACATACCGCATTTCATCATTTCATAAAGTACTTGTTAAAGATCTACCACATGCTGTAGATGGATACAGCAGTGAACATAACAAACAAAACTCCTGCCTGTTAGAAGTTTACAGTTTCAGGTTGACAGTCAATGTATTAGAGACAAGGTGGTGGCTAAAACAGCTAGACCACATTTCCCATCCTTCCTTGCAGTTGGGTGTGGACATGTGAGTATCTTGTGACCAATGGATAGAAAAAATGAAATGCACTTCTAGGCCTGACATGCTGAGCCTGTATGCTGAGCAAATAATACGAGAAGCTGGGTTCTATGAAGAAAAACATGGCATCAGGATTGGAGGAAGACTCATTAACAACCTGCGATATGCAGATGACACAACCTTGCTTGATGAAACTGAAAAGGACTTAAAACATTTACTGATGAAGATCAAAGAACACAGCCTTCGATACGGATTACATCTCAATGTCAAGAAAACCAAAATCCTCACCACTGGACCAATAAACAACATTCTTATCAAGGGAGAAAAGATTGAAGTTGTCAAGGACTTCATTCTTCTTGGATCAACTATCAACACTCATGGAAGCAGAAGTCAAGAAATTAAATGACATATTGCATTAAATCTGCTGCACAAGACCTTTTTAAAGTGTTGAGGAGCAAAGAAGTCAGTTTGAAGACTAAGGCGCACCTAACCCAAGACATGGTATTTTCAATAACCTCATATGGATGCGAAAGCTGGACAGTGAATAAGGAAGATCGTAGAAGAATTAATGCTTTTGAGTTATGGTGTTGGAGGAGAACACTGAAAGTGCCATGGGCTGCCAAAAGAACCAATAGATCTGTGTTGGAAGAAGTGCAGCCAGAGTGCTCCTTGGAGGCCAAGATGACCAAACTTTGTCTCTCATACTTTGAACACATTGTCAGGAGGGAACAGTTGCTAGAGAAGGACATCATGTTCGGTAAGATGGAGGGTCAGAGAAAAAGAGGGAGACCCCCAATGACATGGATTGGCCAAGTGGCAGCATCAGTGGACTCAAGTGTGGCAACAGTAGTGAGGTTGGCCCAGGATCGGGCAGTGTTTCGTTCTGATGTGCATAGAGTCGCTATGGGTCAGTACTGACTCGATGGCACCTAACAACAACAACAACAGGCCTGACATGTGGCACTGTAGGCTAATGCTTCAGACTGCAAAGTCATTTTAACTGCAAGGTCTGTGGTTCAGCTGCTCTTTGGAAACCCTATACAGGGTCGCTATAGACCGGAATCTACTCGATGGCACTTAACAACAACAGGTCTAACATATAAAAACCTTCCGATCACAATCCTTAACACTCTCGATTTCTCCCACTACTGACAGACAGCCAACTGAATGGAGAGGATATCAACCTTTCAAAAAATGGAGGGAACCAGGGTTCCTGAGTCACCACATGGAAGTCTACCCACCAGATATACCTGCAATGAACTGTTAAATTAGCAAGAAATAGATTGTGTTGCATTAAAACACAAAGATGTTTACATTCTTTATTACAATAACTCATCTACTTCGTCAAGACACCACATAATCTTCTTTCCCCTTATTCCAACATGAAGAGAGGATTCCAGGGTGTTTTATTTCTTCATTGTCCATATACACATCATATGTATTCTATCTTTTTTATACATAGCTCTTTCCCTCTCTCTCCCCCTACTGACACCTATCTAAACCCTGCTTTCTATAAGGTCTACCTCAAGCCTCCTCTCATCTGAGAAACCTTCCTGGTCCCTTCGTGACCCCTTTCCCAGTGACCTTCACTTTCTTTCTGTAACCCCTCCATTCACATCTGTACTCCTATATTCTTATCCCATCATCAAATATGTATAAAGGTTTATCCTACAAGACAACATTGGTCTTGTCTCTAAGCTACACTGTCTTGGGGGCATATGACCAGGTTCTAAGTGTCTGATAGTTAGAACCAGAAGTATCAGAAAAATGAAAGGCTCAAGGAATCTTCTCATTAAAATAATTAAAAAAAAAAATGTATTGAATGAAAGGAAGGGTCACCACACCTAATTAGCTCTAGAGTCTGGGTGAATTCATTCAAACCACTTTAGCTACAGGATACTGTTTAGATGGTGAGGTTCTGGGTTGTCTGCATCTACTTATCTTTGCATCTCTTTGGGTTTTCCACTTCCAGATGCTAACTAAATGTTGTTGCTGACCCTTCAAAAAGCAACCCTTAAATTCACCATGTAAATATGGTACGATTCCTAAGGTCTTACTTATTTTTAAATGTTTGAAAACTTGTAAGTGGTTAAAATCAATAAGGACTAATCATTTGGTTAACAAAGGAAGGAATGCTAGGAACTTTTATACTACTTGGTTGTAATGATTTTCATCTTATCCAAGGACAGACAAGTTTGTTTTTTGCTGTTGTTACTGTTGTTAATGGGGCCATAGTGTGACACTGCAGGATGATGCACTGAGCTGCAAGGTCGGTTTTGAATCTTATGATCAGCGGTTCAAACTCACCAGCTGCTTGCTCCTTGAAAACCCTTTACAAGGTCGCTATGGGTCAGAACCGACTCAACGGCACTTGTTGTTAATTGCATGGAGCTGATCATGACTCATGGCAACCCCACGTGTTACAGAGTAGAGCCACTCCAGAAAGGTTTCTCAACTGTTTTACGAAATGAGATATCTAAGCCTTTCTTCTGGGAAGCCATGAGGTTGAACCTCCAATCTTTAAGTTAGCAGCCAATCGCCAGCTGTCTGTGTCATCCATGTTCTCAGTTTGTTCTTTGTTGTTATTGTTGTTGTTATTGTGAAGTGCCGTTGAGTTCATTCCAACTCAAGGAGACCCTGCAGAGAGTTTCTGAGGAGCAGCTGGTGGATTTGAACCACCAAGTTTTTGGTTTGCAGTTCAGTGCGTATCCTAAAGCATCACCTCAGGATTAGCAAGTTGTTCTTTGTTGTTGTTAAGTGCCACTAAGTCAGTTCTGACTCATAGCAACCCTGTATATGGTGTCTGAGGAGTGGCTGGTGGGTTGGAACCACTAACCTGTGGTTCAAACCAACCTTGCAGTCCAGTGGTCATTTGTTCTAACTGCATATCTAAGTGCTTCTCTGAAATTAGCTGTTTTTCACAAGAAAGATCAGAAACCTGGTTTCTGCTCCCTTTATTTCTGTTTTAGCTGATTCAATCAAGAATACAATTGCTTTGTGTCAAAGTTTACCCTAGAGCAGCAGTTTGGTTGCGTAATAAAAATTTATCTTCCTGAATTGAGTGTTGAGTGCAAGATGATTAAATTACAACCATGTGCACGCAGGATGCTTCTCCAGTGCCTGAGGACCACTGAGAATTAGGGGCTGGAAACCTTCCTGCAGCATGTGACGTGGTACTCATCCCTCGACCAACCAGGAGGCCACAAGCAGAACAATGCACTGCTAAACACTTAGAAAGAATTAACTACATATCACCATAGTCTAGAAGGAGCCCTGGAAGCATAGTGGATTATGAGCTGGACTGCTAGCCTCAAGGTCATTAGTTCGAATCTACCAGTCGCTGTGCAAGAGAAAAATGAAGAATTTTGCTCCCGTAAAGATGTACATCTTCAGAAGCCCTATCCAGACTCTATGAGTTGGAATCAATTCAGTGGTACACCACCACCATAACCTACAGTGATATTTTTCCCCATCGCTCAATTCTTTGAAAGAATGGACTTCTCCATTGGTTCTGAGAAAGAGTAAGGAAAAATGGGGAGAAAAGCTGGAGGGGCTGAGGAAGAAAGACATCTTGAGTGAAAGGGTTTATGAGTGACCCATCATTTTCCCATTACAACTGTCAGCAATACAAAGCTAATTTATGAGCAGAGCATCTACTCTGGATGACAAATCAGGTCCGAAGTCTTCACCCAAAAGCAATGGATGTCCTTAGCAATGTCTCTCCTTGGCCCTGAAACTTTATTTTGGTAAAGTTTCAGAGAATGACAGTCATTTCCAGGGGTAAAGGTCTTGGCACTTGGCTTTCCCTGTCCTTGGCCTGCACAGAACAGGAAAAAACAAACTACAAATCAGAGGAGAGGAGGACGGGCAGCAGATGAACCATCTGTTTGGGGGACGGAAGTGCGAGTGGACAAGGGAAGAAAGGGCACCTCAACATGAATGCACTGTGTTTAGGTGCTTTGTATGGTTTTGCCAAAGCCTCTGAATGAACTTGAGGGGAAATTATCATTCTCACCCCTACTATACAAATTGAGGGACTAAACCTTAGAGACAGTGCTCAGAAAATCTACCTCCTGACCCATGGTACAGCTGAGCTTGAACTCAGCTCTAACATCCTAGCCAAGTTACTGCCACTTAATATGACCTTTCTAAGGTCACAGGATAGCCCAAAGCTGTAGCCAAAATCACAACTTCCTCTTCATTGAGACATGTCTTAAAGAACCCTTGGCAGGTCACTTTATGTGGCTTCTTAGATGAAAATGACTGAAATAAATGCATTAGCAACATTTTGCTACCTTTAAAACAAAATCCAAATCACACCTCACTTACACATCACAAATGCTTCTGTCCGGCTCTGTCATTCTCTCTTCTCCTCTCATTGTCCCTCTTTTCTTTCACAATTCACACAAGAAAAGCTTAATTATGGAAATCAGAATGCTTGAGGTTCTTTCTTTCTGTTCTTTTAGAGATAGCATGGTGTTTAGCTCTTCACCTTCCTTTTCCATTCAGTTGAGATAATTCACTTTCAACCCCACAAATAACAGTGTATCTGTTTCAAGCTTCAAAAACATGTCAAAATCACTTAGTGATTGCTACTCAGGATTCTTAATGTAGGCTGTGTGTCAGAATTATCTGTGGTACTTTTGGGGGAAAAAAATATGGAAGGCTTAAGGTCTAAAATATTTGAATGCAGTTACATTTGTCATTGTTGTTGTCAAGTGCCGTCGAGTTCGTTTGGACTCAGAAAGACCCTGTTTAGGGTTTCTGAGGAGTGGCTGGTGAGCTTGAACCGCCGAGGTGCAAAGCGACCTTGCAGTCTAGCGCATTAACCCACAGCACCACAACAGGACTCATACAGTTACATTGGGTAGGACGAAACTTCTTTACCATAGGTACAAATACCAAAGAAAACCCAAAAAACAATAACAACAAAAAACTACCATAGTCAAGTCAATTTCACAGTCTTTGGAGCAGGGGCTGGGTTTGAATGATCGACTTTTCAAATAGCAGCCCAGTGTTTAGTGCAAGGTGCCACCAGTGCTCCTAAACAATTATGTTCCAGTTAAGAAGGTGTTGTGTTTCTAGTCCAAATCTGCCCCTCTGGACACAGATTTCTGGAACTGAGACTGAGACTCTACAAACCATATTTTTACTTTGCCAGTAGAATCATCATAAGACTATGCCAATACAGGGCATTGGAGTGAGAAGGTACCCGATCCTGCCTGGGTACTTTCTCACTCCAGGAACTGATACGTGGCCTCGAATTCCTGTGGACATCACCCTAATAATGCTGCTTCATCCAGACAAGGGCAGTTTCCTCCTGCACAAGCAGCTGAGCACAGTGTTTACTTTGCAGTCTTCCCCATACTTCATCCAAATAAAACCAGGTACAGCTCACCACCACATCCACCCTACCCCACACCAGACCACCAACAGGCACTTAGCATCTCTAGAAGTCTAAAATTCAGCTCACAGGTTGTTGTTGTTGTTAAGTGCCACCGAGTCGATTCCAACCCATAGCGACCCTGTATAGGGTTTCCAAGGAGCAGCTGGTGAGCTTGAACCACCGACGTGGCAGTTCAAACAACTTTGCTGTCTGACAGGAGCCTCCTATAAAGTTCTAATTTATAGTCATTCAAGTCTCTCCCATGATTCTCCAGCCCTAGCGGTGGTGGCTTTTTCCCATAGATGCTACCCCCAGGATGCCTACTATTGTTTGAGTTGCTGTGTGGCTTCAAGTCAGTTTTACCTCATAGTGACCCCATGGGACAGACTAGAAGTGCCCCCACAAAGTTTTCTAAGCTGTTATCCTTACAGGCACAGATTCAGGCCTTTTCTCCCATGGAGTAGCTGGTAGGTTTAATCAACAACCTTTGTGTTAGCAATCAAGTGCTTAACCCTTGCAGCAGCCGGCTCCCCATCAGTAGAACCACTAGGACTGGTGTCATCCAACCACAAGTCCATGGTGGCCCTGCTCCACGTACTTCCTTCTCTACAGACCACACAGTGTCCTTGTTGTTGCTGTTAAATGTCATCGAGTCAGCTCCAACTCATAGCGACCCTGTATAGGGTTTCCAAGGAGCAGCTGGGAGGTTTGAACTGCTGACCTTATAGTTTGCAGTCCAGTGCTGTACCTATAGCGCCACACCAAGAATTGTTCTCAATGTTTATTATCAATTTTAACCATAGAATAACATGTACTAAATACAGTTTAAATTGCTTAAATATAATATTTCTTAGATTTTATGAATAATAGCCATGTTTTTTTGTAAAATCTTTCTACACTGAATTACATTATTAGTTTCACTATGAATAACTTCATCTTTAAAATAAAAACTTTTTTTTTTCCTGCTTTCCCTTTAATAATTTTTAGGAAGCTTCATAAAGTTTGTGGGAAAGGGATTGAAAAGATAATGAATTTCTTCTGAAGCTCTCTCATACTTCTTTCTCAAAAAATGTATTGGTTCACAGATACTTATTACCACACTGCAGTAACTAAAATACTAGAAAAGTTTGTCAAAATTAGCCACTATAAAAACACTATCAGCAATAGAAACAGCAGCATGTAGATACAAAGTGTGCAGAGAAAACAAAGTGTCTGGAAGAGTCCCTGTCATTGGGTGACAGCCATGGTTCTTAACCAGAGCACAGCAAAAGGCTCAAACACTAAATCACCAGAGAATTTTAGACTTGCAAATATATTGATACATGTCAGCTGGGCTTATGAAAAACGTTCTGGTTGTTACAACTAACTTCAGGAATATTTTAACAAAAATAAGTTTCTGTGAAATATTGCAAAAATTTTTAGTCATTTAGACAAAATCTTATAGTCATTTTAGTATCATCCCCTCTGAGTGAGTTCACACTCCACATCCTTCTAGTGACGCAAATGGCTCCCATAATACTTTGGTGGTGGTGTTAAGTGCCGTTGAGTCGGTTCTAACTCCAACTACCCTACATATTGTGTTTCTGAGGTTTTAAATTTTCACAGGAGTAGAAAGCCTCCTCTTTCTCCCAAAAAGCGGCTGGCAGTCTCGAACTGCGGACCTTGTGGTTTACAGTCCAGTGCTTATCATATAGCGCCACCGTGCTCCTCTAAGATACCTTAGAGTTCCCTTTGTGTCCTTTCAGTTACCTGCTTAACAACTTTATGCCTAGTTAATAATTATTAATATTCTTCTTATTAAATTAACTGGTACGGTTCATGTCTGCTGACAGAATTCTAAGTGAGAAGACCCTGAACATATGATCCTGAGAAGCTAGCAGTGTGGGACCTCAGTTATCATCCTCACTCTGAAGTCCTCAGTCAAAGCCAAAACAGCTAACTTTACTCCCTGAACACAGGGTACTTTTATATTATATATATATATAATACACATACATGCATATATATGAAAGCTTCAAAAAATTCCTGGAAAAAATCATATTATCTTCTAATTCCATTTTCCCATGAACTTTTTGAAGCCCTTTATGTGTGTGTATATATGCAATGAGATATACATAAATAACACTGTAATTTAATCATTTTCTATGTATATACGTTTGTGTCAGACTCACCCACTAGACCAGGCTTGTGTGAGTCTGACGTATCTTTCAACCTTGGCTGTGTTACCATTTGGCCCAGAAAATTGTTTGTTAGGTCTGTCTGGCTCGCTGTAAGATGTTTAGCAGCATCCCTAGCCTCTACCAAGTAGGTACCAGTAGCATCCTTCCTGCCCCCACAAATTGTCCTCTGGGAGACAACATCGCCCCCAGTTGAGAGCCACTGCATTAGACCAAAGTGTTCTCAAAACAGTCTAGAAACTTGCATTTAAGTAACTTTCCCAGATGTATGTGTTGCAGCTGTCCCAGGCCCTGCACTCTGCAAAATGCCTCACCAACATGAGCAGCTAGTGAGTGGGGATTAAGACTGATTTATCTTGTAAATTACCCTAACAGCTAGCTCACATCAGAGCTGATAGCACATGCTCAAGGTATGTGTTTCGGATGATGGAGCACAGTTTTCAGGTGGAGGAATTCTCAGAGACAAACCAGGCACCACTTCACTTCTCTGGGGGCTGAAAGCCACTTTTCTTCAGACTTGAGAAGAAAAGGTTGAAGAGGAAAAGGGATGGGGATGGAGTTGTGTTTGAGACTGATTGGGACTGAATTGTGTTTCGGCAGGGGGTCAATCCTAAGACTAGTGTAGACTTTATTACCACTGTCTGCAAGGATCTTGGTAACTTTCTCCCCTGAGAAACTGAAAGTCATGACCACACATAGGTTTCCAAGTGAGCAAAGACAAAATCAACTGCGGTTCTACACACAGACAACCAAAGACATGTCAGCCAAACCCTGCCAGGATACTTACGTTGCCTCAGAAAACTCTGGAACAAACCCTCAAAAGGGGCTCACTTGGGTGACAAAACAAAGAACACCTTTTGTTCTTGACTATCTATTTGAAGAACCATAGCTGATGCCCTGTCCCAGGAAACAAATCCCTTTTACTGTCTCCACCAATAAATGTTTGCAATTCCAATGATAATATCTGTATTATTGTATTAGTTTCATGTTCCTTTTGTAACAAATTACAATAAACTTGCTGTTGTTATTCTTAAGTGTCTTCTGGTCAGTTATGACACACAGCCACCCTGTATAGGGTTTCCAAGGAGTGACGGGTAGGTTAGAACTGACAACCTTGTGGTACAAACCTTCCCTTCCAGCCCAGTGCTTATTCTAGAGCACCACATCAGAACTCCCAGTGGCTTGAGAGAACACAAATTTAATAACTTACAGTTCTGAAGGTCAGAAGTTAAAACAAGACATTTGTTGTTGTTAGGTGTCATAGAGTTGGTACTGACTCATAGCGACCCTATTCACAACAGAACGAAACACTGCCCTGTCCTGGGCCAACTTCACAATTATTGCCACACTTGAGCTCATTGTTGCTGCAACTTTGCCAATTCATCTCGCTGGTGGTCTTCTTTTTTTTATCTCTGACCCTCCACCTTACCACAGGATATCCTTCTCCAGCAACTTGTCCCTTCTGACAACATGTCCAAAGTATGTGAGACGAAGTATGGCCATCTTGGCCTCCAAGGAGCACTCTGGCTGCACTTCTTCCAACACAGATCTGTTGGTTCTTTTGGCAGCCCATGTCACTTTCAATATTCTCCTCCAATACCACAACTCAAAAACATCAATTCTTCTATGGTCTTCCTTATTCACTGTCCAGCTTTCGCACATATGAGA
>NW_006408524.1:16712246-16743192 GCF_000296735.1 Chrysochloris asiatica
AGCTTGAGAAATGCTGAGCATGTTCTTCTTTTTGGTTTTCTGACTCCAGATCTTTGAGCATTTTGTTGTAATATTTGAATTTATCTTCTCGAGCTGACCTTTGAAATTTTCTGTTCAGCTCTTGTACCTCCTCATTTGTTCCATTTGCTTTAGCATCTCTATGCTGGAGAGCAAGTTTCAGTGTTTCTTCTGACATCCATTTTGACCTTTTCCTTCTTTCTTGTCTTCTTAATGACTTTTTGCTCTCTTCATGTATGATGTTCTTGATATCACCCCACAACTCTTCTGGTCTTCGGTCTTTAGTGTTTAATTATCAAATCTGTTCTTCAGTTGATCTCTATCAGTTGAAATCAAGCTGCCTGCTGAGCTGCTTTCCTTCTGGGACTTCAGGAAAGATTCTCTTTCCTTGTCTTTTCCAGCTTTTATTGGCCACCTGCATCCTTGTCTCACGGCATCCTCCTTTATCTTCAAAGCCAGCAACAAAGCACCTTCAAATCTCTCTCTGACCCTTCCATTATCACATGTCTTCTGACTCTTGTTTTTCTCATACAATAATTCTTGTGATTACATTGAATCCACCCAAACAATCCAGATCCATATTCCCATCTCAAAATCTTTAAATTCATCACATTTGCTAAGTTCTTTTGGTCATGTGAGTAATTTATTCACAGTCTTCAGGAATTAAATAAGACTTGAACATCTTTGAGGAAAGTAGGCATCATTCTCCCTACCACAGTTTATTATTATTATTATTATTACAGAAACACTATTCCATATTTCTGTGCAGTCCCAGGTATAATTTTTCAGGTTTAATGGCACTATGGATTCCTGGTGTAGTGCTGTAGGATAAGCATTGGACTGCTAACTATAAGGTCATCAGTTCAAACCCACCAGCTGCTTCCTGGAAACCCTATTCACAGTGACTATAAGTCAGACTCACAGTTGCACTTAACAACAACAATAACATTATGACAGAATACTTGGAGGTGGGGGGTGGGGAGTGGAATGCCATTGAGTTGGTTCTGACTCACAGCAGCCCTGTCTAGGGTTTCTAAGGCTGTAAAACTTTACAGGAGCAGAAAGCCATCTTTTTTCCAAGGAGAGCCTAATGGGCTTAAACTACTGACCTTACAGTTAGCAGCCCAATGCACAACCCACTACGCTACCAGGGTTCCTTCCTTGGGTGGTGGAAATGGTTATTGCACTTGACTGTTAACCAAAAGTTTGAAGATTTGAGTTCTACATAAAGCACCTGGGAAAAAGACGCCTGGCGATGTCACTTTGAAAAAACTCAGCCTTTGAAAAGTCAGTGGAGCATAGGTCCACTCTGACTCATACCAAGTGGCCATGAGTTGGAATCCACTCAACAGTAACTGTTTAATGTCATCAAAACATGCTGAAATTCTTCTTACCAAAAAATCAGCCAACAATATCAGTTTAAATTCTGGTCAAGATGTTTGTGAAAAGGGCACATTCATTTTCATTTTTTTGTTTGTTCCTCTGCCTATTCCATGTCTACTTATTTCAGTCTACCTTTTAGAAGGCGAAACGTAAACCAGACAGTCTGAAAGTCTCATCATATACAATCTCCTATTATCACAGGCAAATCTAAAAGTGCTGATGGATAGCTTCAGAAGCAATTTCCTGGTGTGGCACTGTGGGTTAATGCTCCAGACTGCAAAGCTATTTGAACTGCAAGGTTGGTGGTTCAAGCTCACCAGCTGCTCCTCGGAACCCTATACAGGGTTGCTATGGGTCGGAACCAATTTGACCGCACTTAACAACAACAACAACAACAATGAGCCAGAAAAATTGTCCTGTTGGTCAAATGGCCTCCCCGGAGTATAGCACAGCCCTGCTGGTAACCGTGAACCATGAAGGTGGAGTTGCCACTAAGGTGTATGGCTTGGCCAGCCACCCTCTGGTCCAATTCAGTGAGCTCTGTAGGAATTTCAGTGTTCTCTTCAGACAGATGACTTCCAACACTGTTGGTCCATGTTTACCATATTCCAAGATTCTTCCAGGAAACTGTAGGAAGCAAAAGCCTGTACTGGTCTCAGCAGGAGGTTTGCATGACACAGTGAGGTGAAGGATCAGCTCACTGGTAATACCAGTAGATGCTTTCTTTCAACAGCTTTTTGGTGACCAGACCCAGCTTGGATATGCAGAGACAGCATTGGGATTTAAGTACACACAGGGCAGAACCAACACTCACAATTTTGTGAAATAAAGTTTACATTAACAAATGAAAGGTTATGGAAAGATCTTTCCTATTGCTGCACTAAGTCAAGATTTAAAGGTGATTTCATATTTGAATTCTAAATCTTAGCTCTTCCCTGTCATTTAGCTGAATGGCTGTTTTATAATACATGTCTTTTTGTTTGTTTGTTTTATTAATGTTCTGGCTAAAGTTTTGCTTTGAAAGAGAAACATAGAAATCCCCATTCCTTAACCTTGACCCCTCACTTCCCACACAAAGCACTGATAAGACTGAGTTTCTATTTGAGGCAGATTCCGAGTGGGTCTGGGCTCCCACAAATATATTGTTCTTCTCTGTGTCTGTTTTAGAAGCAGAAAGATAACACTACCCTATAGGTCCAAATTCAGATGAGGTCTCTGAATGAATACCCAAAGAACTGAGGCACGGAGAGAAGCCCTGGGAATTACATTAGAGATTTCCAGCCTTGGTATGTTTGGTGCATAGAAGCCCATGCTAAAGGACCCCTGTGGAACCTAATACCCACTTTTAGGGCTCACTGAATAGAACAGTAGGACTTGCTGATAAGGCATTTGAGAGTCTGCTCCTCCCATGGAAGCAAGTATGGGAGTTCCCCTTCTGAAAGAAATAATAAATAAATAAATCCACAAGAGAATACCCTCCTAATATTTCAGATTCCCAGAGACCTTGCAGACCACCCTGGAAGGACATTTCTCAATTGTCGTCAGAAAGAAAGAAAAGGAGCCCTTTTCCCTTTCTTGCCATTTTTATCAAAGTTAAACCTTTCATCATCATGTAAATAATCAAAGCTGTTATAAGCCTATTGCTGACACATCAAATGCTTTATCTACAGTCTGGCCCACTTCCAGGAAGATGAAAAGAACAATCGGTCAGAACTCACACCTTCTAAGAGTTATGAGCCATTCCAAAAAGGAAGGAAATAACACCATTGTGTAAGAGAAAGGGTATTTTTCATTTCTCCAGGCTGTCTACACCACAGCAGAGATGGATAAGCACTAAGAAGGAAGCCACATAAAGGCTTTTGCTGAGGACAAAAGTCTTGAACTGAAAAGACTAGAAAGTCTAGCATCATTGATGAACTGTCTCCTTAAAACCTTCCCACTGACCTTGAGCTTGATCGCATATAAAACTACATGGTTTACATATTGATTTATTTTTGCTGACTTATTGTTTCATATAGGATTATCATTTGTCTCGAATTAAACTGAAGGTTCCCCAAGGGCAGAAATCATGTTAGTTAACATTTCTTCTCTGTCTTCCACAGTGATTAACTCCACACGGAAAATACTGTAACACCTGGGGTGTTTAGTTTTCAGTTAAAAACCTATTTATTGGGTGGTCAACAAAGCTGAAAATAATTTGTAAATGGTTGTGTTCAAGTGTCATTTCCTGAGGTACAAAATTACCTATTGTCCTGATAAATGGTGTTAATTAATACACACCTGGGAGAAGAACTGTGTAACCAAAGTCAAAATCATAAAAAAGACCAGGTTTGTTGGCTGGCTAGACTATGGGCCTCAGTCACCCTTCAGGTCTGGAAATGAACACACCCTCGTGGCTCAATTTTATGCAAAAAATAGAGCAGGTGTCCTGGTGTGGTGCTGTGGGTTAATGTGCTGGACTGAAAGGTCAGTTTGAAATGCAAAGCCAGCAATTCAAGCTCACCAACCATTCTTCAGAAACCCTATATAGGTTGCTATGGGTCAGAACATACTCAACAGCACTTACAACAACAACAACAACAACAACATACAGTGAACGTGGCACTGTAGGATCAGCACTAGACTGCACACCATTGGTGAAGGTCACCAATTCACTCCTACCAACTGCTCCTCGGGAAACCCTATGCCCGGTAGCTATAAATGGAAACTGACAGCACTTACCAACAATACAGTGAACAATAACACTAGGAAGATATGTACTCTTCAGAATAATTAAGCATTTATAATAATCAACTAGTAACCTAGTTACTAAGGAGCTCTGGTAGCGTAGTGGTTACGAATCGGGCTGCGAACCTTAAGGTCAGCGGTTCGAAACTACCAGCTGCTCCGCGGGAGAAAGATGATGCTTTCTACTCCCGTAAGGATTTACACCCTCGGAAACCCTGTACAGGGTCGCTATGGGTCGGAACCGACTCGATGGCACTTAACAACAAAAACAACAACCTAGTTACTAAGTCTAGTCATTATCAGGAATATGACCTGGCATATGTCACTCAAATCATTCCCAGTCAAGCTCCACGGAAGCCTGTGATAATCCTAAGGGAGAAGAAATAATAACAGCGCAAACTTAAGGACTGTGTCATTGAAACCTCTGTGAGAAACTGGAGGATTGGTCCTACTGTTTTTGAACTCCTGTGTTCTGGTATGGCACTGTAGGATAAGCACTGGAGCTCAAAGTCAGTTTGTACTACAAGATCGGTGGTTTAAATCCATCAGCTGCTCCTCAGGAATTCTATACAAGGTCGCTATGAGTTGGGACCAATTCAAGGGCACTAAAAAAAAAAAAGCAACAAACATTGTGGTGCTGTAGGATGTGCACGGGACTGCTAAATGCTAGGTATGTACTTCAAACCCACCAGTTGTTCTTCGAAAATCCAATCCAATACTGCTATGAGTTTGAACTGACTTGACAACAATGTCATTGAGTAAAACACAAAATGGAAAGTGATACTGGTCTTTCCCACTTCACTGGAGAATTTCAAATGACTTTGTCATTTGAGGCCTTCAAGATACTAGCAGCAATGCACAACCGAAGATGGAGGTGGTAGTAATGTGCCAGGCTGAGAAGCAAAATACCTGGAAAAATGGTGGCAATACTAAACAGAGACAACACTGGGAGAGAGATACAGCAGAAGATGGAATCCTGTCCTGTACTATAAAAAGTCAAGAAGAATGGCCATCTGCTTGTAGAAAAATGGTCAGTATCCACAATATTTAGTGTGTGGGCTAACGAGACAACACTGATAGACAATTATCAAAGGAATGGCCTCAGACAATGAATCTGAGATGAATCTGATCTCCATGAGCCTTGCGCTTTGTCTATAAACAATGCCACTTTCTTCTAAAAGTTCTGGAGCAAGTTGTACATGCTGATAAGCTAAGAAGTTCCTGGGTGGTACAAACAGTTGAGCTCAGTGGCTAAGAGAACAGTTGGAAGTTCTTGTCTACCTAGAGGCACCTCAGAAGAAAGATCTGGCAGGGTATTTCCCCAAAATTCATCTTTTCAAAACTCTATGGAGCTTAGTTTCACTCTGACACATGTGCGGTCGCCATATGCTTGACTCCACTCGGTGGTAGCTGGTTAATGGAGTAAAAGTGGATGCTATGCATAAAAGGAACCTTCAACACCCTTGCTCTCCACCTCCCTCTCTTTCTCATTAGTCAAGGGAACAGGGATGTGAGAGGCACAGCCCTGTGGTGACTTTTCCTCTGAATTCGTTGGAGAACATTTGTATTTTCCTTGGCACCAAGAACACATAGAGCAGTCTTTGGGGTGCACAGTAGTACATGTATTTGTTGCATAAAGTTTTCAAAGTTCTTTCTTGATATATACAGTATGACAGCCACTGTCACAATATATTTATCTAAGTTCTGTACAGTTTTTATAAAATAAACTTGCAAATGTTTGTTTTGCTAAGGAGGGGTTTATTTGGGATTGGCGGGATAACCATTCCATCGCACTCTAGAAAGTAACACAGACTGATTTAAGCAATGCCACAAACAGGCTGGCATTCTCTATTAATCCGCGAGGCAGCACCTCAGATAGAGGAGTTCACTGTGTGATCGTTTTTTTTAAAACACCTTTTCCATAAAAAACAGTACTGATGGGCACAGTAACCACAATCCAATCCATCTGAGGGCTAGAGGAACAGATGAAATAAAGGACTCTGAGTTTTAGCACGTTCACTCCCAGGAGTCTGGGTGTGGCACTGTGGGTTAATGCGCCAGACTGCAAAGTTATTTGAACTGCAAGGTCAGCAGTTCAAGCTCACCAGCTGGTCCTCAGAAACCCTATACAGGACTGCTATGGGTCGGAACCAAC
The DNA here is from genome assembly GCF_000296735.1 of Chrysochloris asiatica. NCBI lineage: Eukaryota > Metazoa > Chordata > Mammalia > Afrosoricida > Chrysochloridae > Chrysochloris > Chrysochloris asiatica. Next base: position 16,718,530 of record NW_006408524.1, read on the forward strand.
TCGATGGCACTGAACAACAACAACAATCTTTCAAGCTAAATGCCCTACCCCCAACCACGCGGTCCATCTTTCCTTATGATGAAGTTAGCCTGATGTGAATGACAAAGACAATTGTTTACTGTCATATCCAAATCTTCACCTTAGTCTTCTTGCAGAGGCACTAGAAACTCAGACTGGCCAATGCTCTCCACCAAGTCCATCAAGGTAACTTGCACTAAATAACGCCAGTATGTTGCTGTACTAGCTGTCATATGGGCAGTCTGGATTCATGGCCACTATGTGAACAATGGAACGAAATGCTGCCATCCCATCGTATGTTGCAGAGAGAATATACTGACCAATAGGGTTTTCACTGCCTGGTTTTTACAATAGATCATAAGGCCTCTCTTTCTCCATCTGAATCTGAAACCCACACTGAAAACAGTTCACATCATAGTAACATGCAAGCCTCCATAAACCAGTTGCTATCAAGCTGACTAATGTGTGTCAGAGTGGAACTATGCTCCTTAAGATTTGAGTAGCTGATTTTTTTTTTTAAGGATACTGACAGATGGCTATGCATGAGGTACAAGATGAGGAATAGAACCCAGATCTCCTGCATACAAGGTAAGAATTGTATCCTTAAAACACCAGTGACTGAGGGCATGGAGTAGAGCAGCTGAGAACTCCAGACTCATGGAAAGAGAAAGGCTGTGTGTTGGCAGCCAGGTGCTGGTGGTCAGGAGGCAGGCTTGCAGAATGTGCCCATTGGTTGTTTAAATGATTATATTTTCCTGAGTGTTTTTGTGTACATCCCCCCAAAAACAAAACAAAACAAAACAAAACAGAGGGAATAAAAGCAAATACTGTTGAATGATGATGCATGGAGGAGATTGTAATCATTGCAATGAAATGATGAATGTAAAACTGATGTTCTCCCATGTAAACTATCACTCAATTCACAATAAAAACTTTAAAACAAAAAACAAAAAGCCCATCAATGACCTTTACAATTTGTTAAACTAGTACTTTGTGGAACTTTGATTCATAAAAACTTAATAGGAGTTCCACGTCAAAAGACTTCAACAAAGAGATGAGTAAGGTTGAGTAAAATGACTTTAACTAGCTTTCTTAATTGCAGGCTTTTTCTTATCCTTTAACACATATAGTTATCCAAGGGTGAGCTATAAGGTATGTTACTGTTGTCGTTAAGTGCCATCGAGTTGATTCTGACTCATAACGACCCTGTATAGGGTTTCCAAGGAGTGGCTGGTGAACTTGAACAGCCGACCTTTCAGTTCAAATCAAATTTGCAGTCTAGCACATTAAATCACAGTGCCACACCAGGGTATGGCATTTCTCAAACTAAAGTGCGCCTAACCCAAGCCATAGTATTTTCAATAACCTCATATGCATGTGAAAGTTGGACAATGAATAAGAAAGACCATAGAAGAATTGATGCATTTGAGTTGGAGGATAATTCTGAAGGGACCATGGGACTACCAGAAGAACAGTTTTTGTGTTGGAAAAAGTACAACCAGAGTGCTCCTTAGAAGCCAAGATGGCCAGACTTTGTCTCTCATACTTCAGACATATTATCAGGAGGGACCAGTCACTGGAGAAGGACATCATGCTTGGTAAAGTGGAGGGACAGCAAAACAGAGAGAGACTCCCAAAAAGATGGATTGCCACAGTGGGAGCAACAGTGGGCTCAAGTGTGACAGCAATTTTAAGGGTGGTGCAGGACCCAGTAATGTTTCATTCTGTTGGGTCAGAGCCCAACGCGACAGCACCCAACAACAACAAACTTATTTGATCATAGAATCCCTGTAGCATGGCACATGAGCATATTCTGCTACAATATTATGAGGAACACAAGTTGAAAAATGGTAGTAGATTTCAAACCTACTACTGTAGATGATAGAATGGCCAAGTGGCAGCATCAAGGACTCAAGCGTGGCAATCATAGTGAGGTTGGCCCAGGATCGGGCAGTGTTTCGTTCTGCTGTGCATAAGGTCGCTGTGGGTCGGTACTGACTTAATGGCACCTAACAACAACAACAACTGTAGGTCTGTCCTAATGATCTACAGATACACGGTCCTTCCTTCTTGGCACAAAATTTTTGGCTTTTTTTTTTTTTTTAATTAGAAAAGTTCATATCTGGATCAACCAAATAATTGGTTTCTCTATTTCTCAATGCCTTTATTTTCCCCTTATAAATACAGCATTAAAAATATCCTCTTCCAAGTTAATTGTGACTACATTTTTATAAATTCCATGCTTACTCAAACAGATTTTATTTATTTTTTTGAAGGATACCATCAACACAAGCTCTCTAGGGATTCATTCTGTTTTTATTTATTTTAGGATAATATTGATCTCCAGAACTTTCACACATTTTACACAGAAAAAAAAAAAAAAAATTCTAGGCTTCAACATAGTCTAATCCCAATTCTATAAACCTGGTCACCCTACAATGTCTGGCATTTCTAGAACATTATAAATAACATAGTATGAAAACTCTACCTCCCACAGTCTCTGAAAACATAGCCGGTTACAAATTCCCCAGGCAGATATGTGGCATATGTGGTTTCTATGCCTTTAAAAGGGCTATTTGTAGAATATGATGAAGTATAGTTTAGTCATATCTTTCTCCTGTCGTTTTGAGTCTAACTTTGTCCCTGACTTTGGGAAGCCTTAGAAAAAAGGCATGTTGTAAACAACTAGTTCCCTTATAGAATCCTTAGTAGGTGGCAATGTCAGAAACAAAGATCCAAGGAAAGATTTGTTTACACCATGTAGCTGCCTTTGGGTATGACAGCATAGAGTCAAAAGTCAGGCCTCCACTGGGCCCAGTAATATTGATCTGGTAATATCTGGCCATATGATCAGTAAACAGGGGCAAGTACAGCAGGAACTAAGGGGTCAGAACAGGGCACTGGACTATGAACATTAACATGGTTCGTTACCCTTCCCAGTGTCTCTCCTCTACTTTGTACCATGGGGTTTTGAAAAGACAAGGATCTAAATAGCATGACCTTCCCACCCATCTCTCTCTTTCTTAGCCTCTGATACTGAAATTAATGGAATTGGTTTCCCCATTAACTTGTTTTCATTTTAACTTGTGATCTTTTTATGATTCAATTAGTCTCAACATACATAAATAATTTCATATTCATAGTCAGGACGGTGTCCAGTGTTCATCACTGCCTCCCCAGTGTCTAGTGTAAAAACATCTTCTAATAAATTATTGCAGGGTTTTGTTGACACACTGCAGTAACACCGAGTAGTCTAGTTTCCCTAACTGAAATCCTATCCAGCAATTTTCATGATTTTTCACAATTTTGTTAATGTTGTTAGTTACCTTCAAGTCAATTCCCACTCATGTAGGCCCCACTATGTGTATCTGAATAGAAGTGTGCTCTACTCTGGGTTTTCAAGGCTTTGATCTTTGGGAAGCAGACCACTAGGTTGGTCTTGAAGGTACCTCTGGGGTGTGTGAACGGATACCCTTTAAGCCAATAATCAAGAACTTAAGTGCTACCTAAGGACTCATTTCCATCATTAACATCTATCCATTTAATAGTTCATTATGTTGATGGTATTCTTCATGATGAATTGATAAATTCTCCTCCAAACTCTAGTTTTCTTCTTAGCTAAGAAGGGCCTAGTAGCAGCTTCATTTACTCTACAAGGATTCTTCTGCTTCTGTTTAGGGTGACTGGTACCCTTCCCAAGTGGGTGGCCATCAAGATTACGGCTAGAAAATGTCTGTACAAATACAAAGAAACCAAAGGCAATGCTAAGAAAGTGGGGGATGGGGGGGTTGTTATTTGCTTTATATTTAAGCTCAATATGGATTTCCTAATCTGTGTCATCATTTATGGGAAACAGATCAAATCAATCATTTTCTAATGCTTTGCTCTCAGAACCCCTTTATACTTTAAAAAAGTATTTAATCTCTCAAAAGAGTTTGTTCTTATGTGAATACTTACTGTATTTGAAATTGAAAGTGAGGGGAAAAAACTTTTTGTATTTCAAGAGTAACAAAAATCCCATTACATGAAAGTTTTATGCTTAGTGAAACAAGTCAGACACACAAGGACAAATATTCTATGATCCCACTATATATGAATCATTTAAATATGAGTAAAAGGAGCTCTGGTAGCGTAGTGGTTACGAATTGGGCTGCTAACCTCAGGGACAGCAGTTTGAAACCACCAGCTGTTTCATGGGAAAAAGATGAGGCTTTCTGCAGGGTCGCTATGAGTCGGTACCAACTCCATGGCACATAACAACAACAACAAATGTATACAAACCAAGGTTCATTAGTAATTACTAGGTAGGAACAGGACTTCTGGTGTGGCACTATAGGATAAGCACAGGACTGCAAGATTGGTTTGAACCACAAGGTCGAAAGTTCAATCTCACCAGCCGCTCCTCGGAAACCCTATACTGACTGGGTCACTATGAGTTGGAACCAACTCGATGGCACTTAACAACAACAACAAGAAAGTAGGAGTAAACAGGAGGAGAGAGGAGTGAGGCACTCAGCATTTGTTAAGGGTGGTAAAAAAAAATGGGGAAATCGTTAGGGATGATGGTTGCACAGTGTGATAAACATAATTAACGTCACTGAATTGTAACAAAATGTTGAACAACAAATGTTATGATTTACAGGCTGTCCACAGATTAAGAATGAGATTGTTTCCTAAGTGTGTCTTTGAGTGGAGTTTGTAGCTGCGTGTTCTGTAAGTGACGGTGATGGCAGTGAAGACTTCCTTGCAGGAGGGGCTGATTTAGTCACATCAAAGTGAGGTAAAATTTACGTAGCACTAAAGGGCAAGAACAAATTGTCTATAGATCAGAAATTTGTTACCCAGGGACTTTGTACCCATGAAGGGCATCCGAAAGTTCATGGAAGAATTTCAAGATCATTTATTTTTTGGCTCTCATGGATTTTTTAATTTTCTTCAGCTTCAACCTGAACCTGCATCTGAACAATTGATGGCCTGTTCCACAGTGAGCTCCTGGCCTTGTTTTGGCTGTTGACACTGAATTTCTCCATTGTCTTTTCCCACAAAAGTAGCCAATCTGATTCCTGTGCATTCCATCTGATGAACTCCAGGTGTATAGTTGCTGTTTATGTTGCTGAAAAAATGCATTTGAAAGAATTGCATTGCTCTTGCTAAAGTCTACTATGTGATCTCCAGCATCATTTCTTCCATCATGGTCAAATTTCCAACTATTGATCCTTCCTCTTTGTTTCCAACGTCTGCATTTGCATCACCAGTAAAATATCAATGCATCTTGACTGCACGTCTGGTCAATTTTAAGCTGAAGAATTTGGTAGAATTCTTCTTCACTGTCTTCATCCTTTACTTTAGTGGTTAATGAGTAAATCTGAATAGCAGAGGCATTACTTGGTCTACCCTGAGGGGTATGGATATTATTCTGTCACAGACAGCATTATACTTTAAGACAGATCTTGAAATGGTCTTTTTGACAATGAATGTGACACCATTCATCTACAATTTGTCATCCCTAGCATATTAAACCATATGATGCAAAGTGGCCAATACCAGTCCATCTTAACCCACTAATGCCTAGGATATCAATCTTATGTGTTCTATTTCATTTTTCACTAATTCCAATTTTCCTAGATTCACATCTTGTACTTTCCACAGCCCTATTATAATGGATATTTGCAGGTGTTTCTTTTAATTTTGAGTTGTGCCCATCAGCAAATGAAGGAACTGGAAGCTCTGCTCCATCCATAAGGTCAACTCTACTTTGAGGAAGTGATTCTTCCCATCATATTTTGAGTGCCTTCCAATCTAAGGGGCTCATCTTCCAGCACTGTAACAGACAACGTTCTGCTGCTGTTCATAAGGTTCTCAGTGGCTAATCTTTCAGAAGTGGTCCACCTCTCCTTCATCCTAGTCAGTCTTAGTTTAGAAACTCCACTGAAACCTGTCTACCATGAATGACCCTGATGATATTAAAAAATGCTGGTGGCATAATTTCTAACATCACAGAAATATACAAGCCTCCATGGTATGACAAACTGACAGAGGAATGATGGTCACTATATAGATAAAACACATTAAGTATATATATATATAAAACACATTAAGTATATAAATATATATATATATAATATAAGGCACTAGTACTTTTATTCACATTGCTTTTGCACCATTAGTGCAAATGTGAAGAAAGCAAAAAAAGGCAAATAATACCTTCATGTGCTGATAAAAATAGTTTTGACCTCTAAAAATGACTTTAAAATTCTTGAAAAATCCCAGGGGTCCTTAGGCCACACTTTGAGAACTTCTGACTTCAATGCTTTGATTTGACATTCATGGAGCCTACCTACCTAAAGTAAGGCCTACAACTATGATAAACAAACCAATATGTAACAGCACATTTGGGTTCATAGTAATGAACTCTATGGTCCCAGGGAAATAGTATACATCATCACTTAAATCAACAAGTTCACTTAACAGACTGCAATGCCATATGGGCTACTGGGGTTAGGGGGTGGGAAGGGGCAGTCAACAGCCACCCACAGAGCTAGTCAGATATGGGCAAAGTTAAAAAGCATCAATTTGGTTCCAGTAAAGCTGTCAAGAATCAAAATTAGTCATGTACACCATATTTTCAGGTATTCACTATAAAAAAGTAAATTCTTTGTGTGAGTTAAAAATGAACTATAAACGTAGGAGGCAAGACTAAGAAAGAGCAGATGCTTATGTCTCTAGAATTTGTACTTTTTCCCTAAAAACACATCTGTCATCAACTTCAACTTAGAAGGCCAACAAAGTACTTTTATAAATAAACACAGTGGCCATTTTCATTGTCATGATTTTGAATTCTTGGTAATTAGTCTGAAGGTTCCAACATGCCAGATAACCCTTCTCCAATATGCTCTAGGCAGGGTGTCCTCACAAAACGGTTATTGTCTTGAGTAAACTATGTTCCACAAGACTGGAATCCTGCACGCTAAAGTCAACAACATGACCATTCTAACTGCCTGGTCAGAATTTTTATTAAAAGAAAGCTGAATGAGAAGTTTCTACATTTCTCTGATTCCTGAATCCAAGAAATCTTCGCATAAAAATGATGTACAGAGAAGAAAATCATGGAATGAAGAACTAGTGACTCGTGACAATGACGATAGTTGAATGCCTACCTTTTCCAATAAAGCCATCCCTACCTTTATTTTCCTGACTTTACCTGATCCTGCACCCTCTGGCCCCCACTAGTCCAAACCAAGGTATTCTCAGTCCCATCTCAGTTCCCAAGCCAATCAGATGGTCACAAAAGCAATGCCAGTGAAAGTGCTATTGCCTTACATATGATGTGGTGGTGGTGGTGGTGGTGGTGTGCGGTGGAGTCAGTTCTGACTCACAGCAACCCTAGGTAGGGTTTCCAAGGCTGTAAATCTTTACAGGAGCAGAAAGCCTCTTCTTCTCCTGCAGATCTTCTGGTAGTTTTGAACTGCTGACTTTGAGATTAGTAGCCTGACTTGTAACCACTGTGCTACCAGAACTCCTTATATATGATGCAGAAAGCATCCAAAGAAGACAGAGGAATTCCTACAATACTAGTTGCCATGAACTTGATTCTGGTTAATGGCAACCCCCTGCATGTCAGAGTAGAACTTTAATCCATGGGGTTCTTAAGGGCTAAATGTTCAGAAATAAATCATTCGGTATTTCTTCTAAGACACCTTCAACCTTTCAGTTAGCAGCCAAGGACATTAACCTTCTACACCACCCAGGGATTACTTTATTGCAGGTTGCTCTTGTTGTTAAATGCTATGGAGTAGGTGCTGACTCATAGCAACCCTGTATAGCGTTTCCAAAGAGTGGCTAGTGGATTTGAACCGCCCAATCTGCAGTTAGCAGTCCAGTGCTTGCCTTTCCTAATGATCTCTTCCCCTCTCTTCCTTGGTGTGTGAACACAGTGTATCCCTAGCTCCCTGGAGCAGGTTCTGACTTCCTGGAATCCATCTGCCTCATCCCAGGCCTGGATACCAACCATTTACCTAATTCTGAGCTGCGGTGGTCTTCCTCCTGTGCCTGGTCAAACCATCTCCTTCCTACCCCACAGCGATCACAACGATCTCAGGTAAGCCACTGTGCTTCCCAGAAAAATGTAAACACAGACTCAGAAATCAAAGGAAACTACTTAGGACACTATTTTAAAACTATATATCCTTTTACTAAAAGGTCAAGTTAAACTTTATTGTTTCCTTGGCAAATCATCTGGAGTAAGGTGGTTGTGGCTGTGTGCCGTGGAGTTGGTTCTGACTCATAGCGACCCCATACAGGAGCAGAACGCCTCATCTTTCTCCCATGGAACAGCTGGTAGTTTCAAACAGCTGACTTTGTGGTTCGTTCACAGCCCGATTCATAACCCCTACGCTACCAGAGCTCCTTTGGAGTAAGGGAGACATGCTTATTACAATTGGAGGACACAAGTCATTTTCGAGGTTATTTATAAGCATCAATTACTTAAGTACATATAAACACTTTGCTTGGAAACCAATTATTTTTATCTCTTTATGAAAACAGAACTTCTGAATCACTGCCTGCACATTGTTGTTGTTGTTAAGTGCTACCGAGTCAACTCTGACCCATAGTGACCCTGTATAGGGTTTCCAAGGAGCAGCACACTACTGTGCCTTTATATTCTCCATATCCTGGAAATTCCGCATGACCTTTCACCTAGAGAAGATGCCAGAGCCAAGCCTTACACCAGGTGGTGGTGGCTGTGCTGCTGAGCTGTTAACAATTCTTCTTGTTGTTGTTATGTGCCGTCGAGTCGGTTCCGACCCATAGCGACCCTGTACAGGGTTTCCGAGGGTGTAAATCTTTACGGGAGTAGAAAGCCTCATTTTTCTTCCGTGGAGCGGCTGGTAGTTTCAAACCGCTGACCTTAAGGTTCGCAGCCTGATTTGTAACCACTACGCTACCAGAGCTCCTTGTTACCAATTCTTAGTTGTCCTCTATAGGGTTTCCTAGGAGTTGCTGTTCGAACCAGCAATCTTTCCGTTCAAACCAACCTTGCAATTCAGTGCTTATCCTACAGCACCACACCCTGACTCCTCACACCAGGATATCTCCAAATATTCTCTTTAGCCACCTACATCAGAATTGCCCAAGGCACTTACTAAAAAATGCATATTGCTAAGAGATTTCAGCAAACATTTTTATGTCCAGATTTTATATCATTATTATTATCATTACAATTCCTATTATTATGTGACATGTCACATCAGGATAAAGGGGGTAATAAAGAGAGAAGCATATAAAAGAGCTAAAATAATCCTTAGCCCATTCTATTGGAGATTCTCTGCGTGGTGCAAGTGGTCAAGGGCTCAATTACTAGCCAAAAGGTTGCTAGTTCGAAGCTACCTAGTGGTGTCTCAGAAGCTAGGTCTGGGAATCTGCTTCTGGTAGGTCACAGGTTTGAAAATTCGATGGAGCAGTTTATCTGCACACACGGGATCACCCTGAGTTAGAATTCACTCCACAGCAGCTAACACCACCGCTACTATAGACAGTCTACAGGTGACATGTGAAACCGGTGGATGAATCCACAGAGCAATGTATACTTCCTACTGAGTAACCTGGAGATAAACTTCAGAAGAAACAGCTAAAAGTATTGGGACTGGATGACTATGGGGAAACAGATGCACTTAAAAGTGAAGAAGCTAAAGTACTATTGGTTTTGTTGGAGTCCTGGTGTGGTACTAGAGGGTAAACAATGGACTGCTAGCCACAAAGCCAGTGGTTCAAACTCACCAGCTGTTCCTCAGAAACCCTAAATAGGGTCATTGTGAATTGGAACTGACTCCATGGCACTTAACAACAACAATAACAATTGGTTTTGTTGTCAGACTTTTAGCATTATTTGATTTTACCACATCATGTATTAAGTTAAACAGCAAGTAAAAATTCATAAAAACAACACTGTTATCTAGAGTTTTAATTTATGCAGATTAGTATTCTATCCCATTTCCATCAATCTATGGCATTTAGATGGCACTTTTAGAAAAAAATCATAGGACTCAAGATGGACGAGTTTTTCCATTTTAGGTTACTTTGACAGAAGACAAAATACCAACCTATTATTGTCACCTTTAAATTCTTAGGTGAATATATCATTAAATAAATAAAGAAATTTCACAGAGCTTTCAATAAGAGGTATATCAAATTGTGTGACAGCCAACACAATTTCTAATATAATGTCATACACATAAGGCATAATTCAGTATTTTCTAGACATTGCTGTAATTCTTCTTTACTCACATCTTTGTGGCAGATTTGTACATCTGGGGCTCACAAACCAAAGTCAAGTTCAGTGTCAGGGAGTCTATTCTGATTCATAGCGACCCTAAAGGACAGACTAGAACTGCCATTTTGGGTTTTTGAGACTAAATCTTTTCGAGCAGATAGACTCATCATGGATTTGAATTGCTGGACTTTCAATTAGCAGTCCAAACCTTAACTCACTGTATCACCAGGGCTCCTTTTAGGGTGTTACGATACTTAGAAAAGACATTCTCCCCAAGTTTGTACAGAGTGTTGGAAGTTGAGAGGAATAAGCCCAAGAAAGGAAAGACGGAAATATGGAGCGAAGCAGAGAATCAGAGAGAAGGGAAAAGTCAGCTAGCAGAAAGAGGAAGGGGATTCTGTGATTTACTTCTCCCCCAGTCATTGTCACAGGAGTGCCCCTTCAAAACACACAGAGGTGTACAGTCCAATGACATCAGATGTGTTTGCTATGCCAGGCAGAAAGAGTACAGGAAATGAATAAACTAAATTGTAGTCAAGTTAAGGCCATCAGACTTCACGGATGTCCAATGTAAGGTTACAATAAGGAAACAGTTTTAAATGAGGAGACTGGGTCTCAAAGATGCATGGTGACTTGTCACAAGTGAAAACTGTGACAGCTGTAGGTATACAAGCAGTTTATGGTAAACAGTTTCTCTATCATTAAGCCCATTATTTATTCAGCGTCACGTGGGAAAATCTAAAGGCATGAAATGTATTCATCTAAATTCTTCCACCTTGAAAGCACTTTTGAGAAAACCTGTCTTATGTAAAGTGAAGCCCAAGTATTTTCAAGTCCACCTTTCCTCTGTGGCCCTCTCAAACAGTCTTAATTCATTTTTCCTGTGAGTTTCAAAAAGTGTTCCAAGTTGGCTCAGATTCCCTTGGATCACATATCAACATCCGTGACAGGAGATACATTACTGTTCACTTTGGACTTCCAAGGGACAGTCCAGAATAGTGATCAGTCACGTTATCAGCACCAAGAGCCCAAGGCAACTACTGTATCTGAGAGAAACTCAGGACCATTGCTAAAAAAACATGGGGGGGTGGGGCAGAGGGTCAGCATTGTGCCAGCTTGATGGACACTTTCCTGTCTCTTTTTTCCCTTTTTTCTTCTTTTTTGGCAAAACTTAAGGGATTGGTCTACCCAGTCCTAATCTTGTTACGTGAAGCCAGATCTAATTTGCCCTCACAGGCTATTTCTTCTTCCAGGCAGAACAGCAGAACTCTGAAAGTGGGCTATTACAAGGGCCCATTATATGGTCTGGAGTGTTTAATTTGAATTAAAAGTTCTGAGTTTAAGTTTTTGATGGAAAATATTTTTAAAGAAGAGTTCAGATTCTTCCTCAAATGTTCTGACAGATCCACTACCATTTGGAATTCAAGGAAAAAGGGTCCCCTGAGTTCATCTCACTAGGAAAATGAGGAACTGGGGAGAGGGTGGTGACCTGAGCTACTTTCCTCACAGATAAATTCACCTAAACATAGTGCAGGATAATAGAATGCAAAGCATTGCCCAGCAAGAGACCCTCACAGAACATTCTCAGGAAAAGGACAAAAGGTTAGTGAGTCCTACTAAAAAGAATTTTTTGTTTTCAGCTGCAAAGTCTCTGTTATTTTTAATAGTAATGGGGTTTCCCCTGTACGTTTCCCTGAGTTTCTGTGACAAAAATACAGTTCACAGCTTTTCTCACAATTTTCTTACAGTTCCAGAGGCTAGAAATCTAAATTCGGTTCCGGTTCTAGGAAAAGGCTCTCTCTGTCAGCTCTGAGGCAAGATCTTTGTCTTTTTCAAATCCTAGAGCCCGGGCATACCTTGGTCCCTTGGTGATCTTCTCATGGTATCTATCGTCCTCCATTTGCACTTGCTTGTCTCTGTGTCTATACTATTCCTTATAGCTCAGATGGGATTAGGTTTAGGACATACCCTACACTCATATGACTTTGTTAACGTAACAAAGAAAATTGTGTTTCCGAGCAGGTTTACATCCACTGGAATGGATGGAGGTTAAAATTCCAGCACATATTTTGGGGGTAACACAATTCAAACCATTGTTGTTGTTGTTGTTAAGTGCCATCAAGTCAATTCCAACCCATAGCAATCCTGTATAGGGTTTCCAAGGAGCAGCTGGTGAGTTTGAACCACTCACCTTGCAGTTCAAACAACTTTGCAGTCTGATGCATTAGCCCACAGCACCACACCAGATGAATTCAAACCATAGCACTCCCTAATTCTTGTTGTTGTTGTTGTTAAGTGCCATCCAGTCGATTCTGACCCATATTGACCCTGTGTTGGGTTTCCGAGGAGCAGCTGGTGAGTTTGAACCACCGACCTTGCAGTTAAATAGCTTTGCAGTCTGGTGCATTAACCCACAGTGCCACACCAGGATTCCCCAGGTCCTGTTGCTGTTGTTGTTAGGTGCCATCAAGTCAACTCATAGTAACCCTATGCACAACAGAACAAAACACTGTCTGATCCTGGGACAACCTCACAATTGTTGCCACTCTTGAGCCCATTGATGCTGCCACTTTACCAATCCATCTCACTGGGGGTCTTCCTCTTTTTCTCTGACCCTCCACCTTACCAAACATTATATCCTTCTCCAGTGACTGGTCCCTCCTGACAATATGTCCCAAGTATGAGAGATGAAGTTTGGCCATCCTGGCCTCCAAGGAGCACTCTGGCTGCACTTCTTCCAACACAGATCTGTTGGTTCTTTTGGCAGTCCATGGTACTTTTAATATTCTCCTCCAACACCCTAACTCGAAAGCATCAATTCTTCTGTGGTCTTCCTTATTCACAGTCCAGCTTTTGAATGAATATGAGGTTATTGAAAATACCATGGCTTGGGTCAGGTGCACCTTAGTCCTCAAGGTAACATGTTAGCTCTTCAACACTTTAAAAAGGTCTTGTGCAGCAGATTTGCATAATGCAATACATTGTTTGATTTCTTGGCTGCTGCTTCCATGAGTGTTGATAATTGATCCAAGAAGAATGAAGCCCTTGACAACTTCAATCTTTTCTCCATTAATAAAAATGTTGTTTATTGGTCCAGTGGTGAGGATTTGGGGTTTTTTTACATTGAGATGCAATCCATACCAAAGGCTGTGCTCTTTGATCTTCATCAGTAAGCATTTTAAGTCCTCTTCACTTTCAGCAAGCAAGGTTGTATCATCTGCATATTGCAGGTTGTTTTTTAATGAGTCTTCTTCCAATCCTGATGCCACATCTTTTTGATATAACCCAGATTCTCAGAGCATTTGCTCAGCATACAGTTTGAATAAGTATGGTGAAAGAATACAACCCTGTTGCACACCTTTCTTAATTTTAAACCATTCAGTTTTTCCGTGTTCTGTTCGAACAACTGCCTCTTAGTCCATGTACAGATTCTTCATGAGCACAATTAAGTGTTTTGGAATACTCATACTTTGCAATATTTTCCAAGCTTGTCATGATCCACACAATTGAAAGCCTTTGCATAGTTAATAAAGCAATTCAAATTCCTGTAGTTGGGAGAAAATCCCTAAAAGATTCTGTTTGATGACAGGGCTCTGGGAATTTCTCACTGTTTGATATCCTTCATTAATGCTAACGTATCTCTAAAAGTTATGACTGATAAGTACCATGAAGCAGACAAACCATTCAGATTTTTAAACAAAGGTCTTTGCAGAATGAAACAAGGCCCGGTGATGTGTCATCCTCACATTCGTTATTACACTTGAGCCCATTGTGGCTGCCACTGTGTCAATCCAGCTTGTCAGAGGTCTTCCTCTGTTTCGCTAACTCTCCACTTTATCCAGCATGATGTCCCTCTCCAGGAATGGATCCTTCCTGATAATATATCTAAAGTATGAGGGACAAAGTCTTGCTATCCTAGTTTCTAAAGAGCATTTTGACTATGTTTCTTCTAACAAAGATTTATTTGTTCTTCTGGCAGTCCATGGTACTTTTAATATTCTTCTCCAACACAATAATTCCAGTGCATAAATTCTTCTATGGTCAATTTTCCTTACTCATTGTCCAACTATCACATGCATGCATATGAGGTTATTGAAAAATACCATGGTTTGGGTCAGATGCATATTAATCCTCAAAGGGACACCTTTGCTCTTGGACACTTTAAAGAAGTCTTGTGCAGCAGATCTGCCAAATACATCATTTGATTTCTTGAGTATAGATGGTGGATCCAAGTGAAAAAAAGCCTTTAACAAGTTCAGTTGTTTTTTCATTGATCATGATGTTATTTATTGGTCCAGTGGTGAAGATTTTTATTTTTTTGACATTGAGGTACAACCTGCAGTGAAGACTAGTGTCTTTGATCTGCATCAGTTAAGTAGTTTCAATCCTTGTTGCTTTCAGTAAGTAGGGTTGTAAATGTACTCTTCAGAGAGCAGTAATTTGATTTTCTAGTTTTGGAAAATGCATTTATAAGCAGGAAATCCCAATGGAAGGCCCATGCTGCCAGTAATGCACATGGCAGTGGCCTTCTCGGTCCTCATTGTGCCTCTGATTAATGGGGACTCCAGCAGGAGAAATTTCTCGAAGGAAGTAATTCTGGGTAATTCAGTCCCGTCATCCTGCCCCTCAGTTTCCACTCAGAACTTATTTTGTCCCCATTTGATTTTTTACAAGTAGAGCCCACATCGTTTGCACTGGAATTGCAGATTCCTTTGGTGTGTTTAGATCTTCAAAAGCAATCTCTAAGGTAGTGCTTAGGAAACTGCATTTCAGCAATTACCCCATGTGATTCTAAAACACACTAAACATTGAGCCTTGTTGATCTGCACCTACTTCCCCGCTGCCTATGGCTTCAATAATGAAGTAGGTTAGAGAAGCCTCAAATGTGTGACTCTAAGCAAGACCCTGTTCTTGCTCCTGCCCTATAAAGATAAGTGTCCACTGAGTTCTATACCTGGATGCCCAGTACATGAGAAAAAATGACCATTTATCATCTCTCCACCTCTAAATCCTTTGACTGTCCTACAGAGGAGTCCTGATGTGGCGCCATAGGCTAATGCGTCAGACTGCAAAGTCGTTTGAACTGCAGGGTCTGTGGTTCAAGCTCACCAGCTGCTCCTTGGAAACCCTACACAGGGCCGCTATGGGTTGGAAATGACTCAACAGCACTTATCAACAACCAAAAATCCTACAGAGGGAAGTTGCTCTGCCCTGAGGATCAAACCAAAGTTTATAAGGAAATATCTCTCCTTTTCCCTATCTCTTACTTCTACTGCTGAGCCTAATCACCCAAATCAATTTCCAAAATGTTCAACTGGACTCAGGGTGTGGCACTGTAGGACTGTGAACAAAAGGTCGGCAGTTCAAACCCACCGGCTGATCCTTGGAAACCCTATACAGGGTAGCTATGAATTAAAACCGACTTGACAGCACCTAACAACAACAGGGACAACCAGTCTCTACAGAGTCCCTGGGTAGTGCAAACAGTTAATGGGTTCAGTTGCTAACTGAAAGGTTGGTCGTTCAAGTCCACCCAGAGGCACTTGGAAGAAAATCCTAAAAATCAGCCACCAAAAACTCTATGGAACACAATTCTACACACACAGGGCCATCATGAGTCAGAGTTGACTCTACGGCAATTAGGTTTAGTTATTAGTCTCTAGAGCACTAATTGTTCATGTACTTAGCTTCCATTACTCAGACGGACTATCTCATTCTACTTCTTAGTCCTTATTATACTGTTTTCTAATTGCTAAGGAGCCTTGTTTCACAGTGGTAAAGTGCTTGGCTCCTAACTACAAGGTTGGCATTTCAACCTGCCAGCAGCTCAAAGAGAGAAAGATGGGCAATCTACTTCCATAAAGGTTTACAGATTCGGAAAGGCCATGGCTCCATTCTACTCTGGTCCATGGTGTTGCTATGAGTTGGAATTGGCTCAACAGAAATGAGTTACTATTTGTTTCATAACTGCTCACTTATTTTCATTATTCACTGCAATTCCAAGAAGCTGTACCACATCTGTTTTCTCTAAGATGACACCTCCAGACTTAGCACAACACTCTGCACACAAGTATTCATGGAGTGAATAAATCAACAGGTGGATGGTCCTTGCTGTCTAAACCTCCTTCAGTATAAGAGCGATTGTCTAGCACCTGGGACTTTACGCCAAGAAGACTAACGCAACAACATCAGGCAACATTTCATGAGGTCTACGTGAGCGCATTCTCCAAGGACTTTACTGAGGTTGAAAGTACAAATGACACAGATCAGAGTGGGAGAAAAAATGTTCACTGTGTCTTGACTCCCAGACTATGGGTAAAATCTGAGTGGGGGATACTGAGCAAAGAGTCAGCCTTGAATCATGGAACCTTAATCTTGATCCTCTGAGCAGGGAATGGCTCCTGGTCTGCTAACATGCGCATTTTCCTCCTAATCCTGGCTGTCCATACCATGTGATTTATAAAGGAATAAGAATCCAAGTCTCCACCATATACAAGTTGTTTGGATGTTGAAGAGGGAGAGCAATGTTCTTTTTTCAGTTTCTCCAAAGCCAAAATCTAGACAGTGTGATGCAATCCTACGGGCAACTGGCCCTTGAAAACACAACACATATTCCCCAAAGATCAGCATCTTCCAGGGTGTAATTAAATAAGTTGTCAAGCAGATCTTGCATCTGCGGGCCTATTGTTCTTCAGTTTTCTGGAAATCTGCCGGACTCTTTTCCCAACCTGAGCAGCACTGCTGAAGGTTTTACAAGTAGATCTGGGGTTTTTCCCACTGCAGCTGTGCTAGACAAAATGCTCAGTTTCCTAACCCAACAGATCACACTCTGAATCAAGGCAAGCAGAACATTTTCATTCCGAGGTGAGATGAGGAACATGAGAAATAAAAATGCGGGGTTTTGTTTCTTTTTCCTCATTTAAATTTTTTTTTTTTTAAGCTTTGTTTTGTGATTTTTCTTCCAAGGAATTTGTCTTTCATCTTTCAGATTTATAGAGGAAAAGTGAGACACCTTCCAAAAAAAAAAAAAAAAAAAACTTTACTGCAACATGATTTCTCTCCCACATCCTTGGAAGTCTCTCTGATAAAGTTAAGGCTGGCCTGCATCAAAAGGACCTGAAACTTGATGCATTAAACAAGTGTGAGCCACGCTGAAGGCTGGAAATGAGACTCCGGATGCGAATACGCTCGGTTCGCTGTTCAGTTTCCTGTCTAAACATTTGCAAGGTGTGTAAAAATTTGCCAGGGCCTTTTCAAGGTGACATGAAGATTCCTGCACAGGTTTTCCCAAATGCAAGTCTGAAGGTCATAAAATGCAGTTCTGCCATCAATACTGGATCTCTGCTTGCTCATTCTAACTTTCAAAGCCTAGAGCCACATAACTCTTTTGAAGGTGTGCTGAAGGTGAGATTTTCCTTTAAGTTGTAGGAGAGTGGTGGTGAGGAGCAGTGATGGAGGCCAACTTCCATTGGGTTGCTGAGTGAGGAACTGTTGCCTTATATCCCAGATCTCACGTCTTTGAAGTCAACCCATTTTTCTAGAGCCATAATTAGAGCCTTCAAACTAAAATGTTTTCTATGTTCTCCTCACAGGGAAGGCTGAATGGTGAAATGGATGTGGTTGCTGGTGACTACAGACTCAGTAAACACAGCTTTGGGCACAGACAGTGGTTTTGGATACCAGCACTGACAGAATAAATAGTGGATTTTAAGTCAAATTAAAGGAAATGCGCCATTACCCAATCCTATTCATGTAACTCAGCTGCCGGCTTTTGAGGACAAAGTTAAGTATTCTTCCTGGTGGTGGTTATGTGCCATAGAGTCGTTTCTGACTCATAGTGACCCTATACAGGGTTTCCGAGGTTATAGATCCTTACAGGAGCAGAAAGCCTCATCTTTCTCCTGAGGAACAGCTGGTAGTTTAGAACTGCTGGCCTTGAGGTTCACAGCCCAATTCGTAACCACTACGCTACCAGAGCTCCTAAGCAGAGGCACACAAAGGAGGACCCAGCTCGCGAGAAAACTGAAGCACAGGTGTGGTGAGGTTAACATTAGACATGAATTCCAAACACAGGCTTCTATGCTAATTATTAGAGTAACGCTGTAGAATTAGCACTGGACCACGAGGTCAATTTAAACATCAAGGTCAGCGGTTCAAACTCACTAATCATTCCTCAGAAACCCTATACAAAGTAGCTATGAGTAGGAACCATCTTGACAGCACTTAACAAGTCCTTTAGCTCAGTAGTACTTCAAGTTTGGTCCCTGCAATAGTAGCCTTAATATCACCTGTGAACTTGTTCAAATGAAAATTCTTGCATGGCCTACTGAATCAGACACTCTGAGGATGAGACCCTGCAATTTGTGTTTTAACAAGCACTTCAGGCTATTAAAGTTTCAGAATCAGTGCTTAACTGACTGGTGTCTAAGGCTGGCTAATCATTCACATCACATGGCAGTACTATAAATTCCAGCTCCTTAGTGCCATAGCAGGCCTATTAAACAAGAAGGTCCCCAAGCTCAGGTGATGAGCATCAAATAGACACCAAGAAGTCATACACTTCAACAAGCCCAATAAACACGAAAAACTCAGAGTGCTTTCTGCTCCACACATCCCACTGACAACTGTCCACTCCTAGTCCTGGTGGAGTCCTGGTGTGGCACTGTGGGCTAATGCACTGGAATGCAAAGTCATTTGCACGGCAAGGTCGGTGGTTCAAGCTCACCAGCTGCTTCTTGGAAACCTTATACAGGGTCGCTATGGGTCGGAACTGACTCGACAGCACTTAACAACAACAGTCCTGGTGTGGCACTGTGGGATAAAGCACTGGACCGCAAGGTAGGTTTGAATCACAAAGTCGGCAGTTCAAACTCCTTGGAAATCCTACACAGGATTGCTATGAGTTAAACCGACTCTAGGGCACTTACGAACACAAAAACTGTAGTCTTTAAAGCGGAGTCCTGGTGTGGCACTGTAGGATAAACACTGTACCACAGGACAGTCAAACTCACCAGCCTCTCCTTGGAAACCCTATTTGTTGCTGTTAAGTGCCTTCATGTCAGTTCTGATGCACAGTGACCCTGTATAGGGTTTCAGAGTGACTGGTGAGCTTGAACCCCTGATCTTGAGATTCAAACTGACATCAATAGAAACTGAAAGTGACTCTACAGCAACAACAGTCATTAAAGAGGTCATATATATTTTCACCCAGTCTCTGTAAGGTCCCCTAAACCCAGCCAGTACATTTTCTTCTGGGTTTAACTCAAATTTATTTCTGTTGTTTGTAATGAAGGAGAAGAAGAGGAAGCAACGGAGGATAAGAAGAGGAAGGACCACTGACGAACACCAACATAAATACTGAATTTATGTTATATCAAGTGTTGGGGCCCTGGTGGTACAGTGATTCAGCTGCTAACTGAGAGGTCAGAGGTTCAAACCCACCAGATGCTCGGCACAAGAAAGATGTGGCCATCTAATCCCATAAAGTTCTACTTTGTCCTGTAAGGTCACTGTAAGTGGGAATCGGCTCGATGATTAAGTTTTATGTATCAGGCAGTAAGCTTCCCCTTTCTCCTCCCACCTCCTCTTGCTACCATAAATGCTTTCCATCAGAGAGTTGGAACAATGCATTTAGCAAGGCCGCTGCAACACTAACAAAGACATCTTCTATGAGGGAGAAGTTACTCAAACTGTAAAATCAGGTACCACACAGGACAGTGCAGAAGAAGAATTTAACATCCGATATTGGTAAGGAGCTCTGGTAGTGTACTGGTTATGAAATAGGCTGCTAATCTCACGGTCAGCAGTTCGAAACTACCAGCTGTTATGTGGGAGAAAGATGAGGCTTTCTGCTCCCGTAAAGATTTACAGCCTCGGAAACCCTATACAGGTTCGCTATGAGTCAGAACCGACTCCATGGCACATAAAAACAACATTGGTGAGGTGATAGGAAGACAACCCAATTGTTTACAATAAATTCATGTCAGAAAGTCTGAGTTCAGACCCAGATTTATTCCATTGCAGGAAATTGCAGATATAATCCTAAAATACAATCAGTAATCTAAGGAATGGAGTTCTGGTGTGGTGTGTGGCGCTGTGACGCTATAGGATAAGTTGTTGTTGTTAAGTGCCATGAGTCTGTTCCAGCTAGCTAATTATAAGGTCAGAGGTTCGAATCCACCAACCACTCCTTAGAAACCCTATACAGGGTGGCTATGAGTCAGAACTGACTCAACAGCACTGAAAAATCACAGAGAATTCAAAGAGTGCCAGACACAGGTCAAGGACAAGCGCTGTCCCATTTTTTCAAAAAAAAGAGAAAGTAGAATTTTGGAAATTTGCTTTAAACATTTGCCAGGCATTGCATGAAAATCCAAGGTTTGAACACACATATGAGAAAGCAAAGAAATACAGACGAAGATGATTCAAGAACCAATCCTGATCAAATCTCACCTATCTGTTTTCTATAGTTACTAAGGGATCAAAGGGTCTTGAAGTCATGATATCTCTTCCTTTTAGAAGAGTAATTGAGGAAACAGTCCATAATTTTCCTGAGCAGAGGATATACATATGTAAGATGAATAATAAAGGCCACCAAAAAAATCCCCATCTGTACAATAATAACTGTCATCAGGAGGTAAATGATGGCCCTGAATTTTATTTAAGAGTCTTAAAACTTTATAATGTTCTGATTTGTTTTTTTTTTTTTTTTGGCTGGTTTTCTAATGCCATCGCTGAATGAAACATTAAAGCCATGGTTCCAAAAATGGTAGTAGACATGCTCATTAAAACATGAGCTATTTTCTGAAAGCAGGGTCCAAGGTAGGAGCACATTGTACTCTAAGTAAGGTCTAGGGGCTCTAGATTCTGAAAAGATGCTCCAATGCCCAACCTCACAAGTTTAGAGCACTCCCTCTTCAGCAGTGGTGGCTCAATGGTAGAGTTCTCATCTTCCATGCGGGGTGACTTGGGTTTGATTCCTGGTCGAGGTAGTTCATGGGCAAGCACCATCCATTTGTCAGTGAAGGCTTGTGTTTTGCTGATACTGAACAGGTTTCCATTGAGCTTCCAGACTCAGACAAACTAGGAAAATGGCCTGGGGATCTACTTCTGGGAAACTTAGCCAGTGAACAATCTATGCATCACAGTAGTGGGATCCAAAACACATCATGGGGATGGAGCAGGACTGGGGAAGGCTTGGTTCCATTGCATGTGGGGTTGCCAGGAGTCTGGGACCAACTCAGTATCAGGTAACACTATCTTTAGCAGATGTGCTTTCTAGCCAAATTAGCAAACAATGGATGGAAAACCTGATTTTGCTCACACCCATCAAGTTTTTCATGATTTTCCTGGACAAAATCAGGTATAGGGTACATGCAATTCCCCTTTTGTGATTAACTAATTCTCCCACACACACCCCATTTTCCTGCTTTTCACATTTTACTTTTTAACAGGCTGCAACTGCGGGCTGTCCTCAGCATATACCAACATATGAAGGGCTTCTAGAAGTTGATGAATAAAAAGGATTAAAAGATAATGAAATGTTTCTATGAACTTATTAAAGCCCCCTTATATATAGGTTATAAGGTACAGTAATTGATCCTCCTCAGCCTCACACCTTGATAACTATCACTTTTATAGCTCTTACCACATACCACACACTCTTCTAAGAAATTGCATTCAATTATTTAATCATTTAATGCTCATCAATCACTGTAAAGTATGATTATTCAGATTATTTTACAGATGAGGTAACAAAGGCACAGAGCAGTTAAGTAACTTGTTCAAAGCCACACAGCTAGTAAGATGTGGAATTTGGAGTTCAAACAGAAGTAGTCTAGTTCTAGAGTGCAGTTTTCTTAACCTTTATCTAATATTCAGGAGTGCCTAGTGTGGTGCTCTGAGTTAATGAGCTGGACTGCAAGGTCAGTTTGAATTGCAAGGTTGGCAGTTCAAGCTCACCAACTGCTCCTTGGAAACCCTATACAGGGTTGCTCTGGGTCAGAACCCACTTGACGGCACTTAACAACAGTCGCCCAAAGGTTAGGGAGTTGGCTGCTCACCCACACAGCAGCTCTGTGAAAGACCTAGCTTTCTGCTCCCATCAAGGTTACAGCCTAGAAAATTCTACAGGGCAGTTTTGCTCTGTCATACACGGGTCATTGTAAGTTGAAATCAACTTGATAGACCTTAACAACAACAAGAACAACAGGAAGCTATATTCAATTTATTTTTGTTTTATTATCCTTGTCCCTTACCTAGATGAATTTTAATCCATATTTGGATAAATCTTCAGAAGACTCATGACTTTAAAAAAAAACGAAGGAAGCCAAACCCACTAGAACTGAGTAATTTGGACTCTCTCAATCCTATAGAACAGAGTAGAACTGCCTATAGGGTTTCCAAGGCTGAAATCTTTACAGAAAACAAACTTTTTCTCCCAGGGAGTAGCTGGTGAGTTCAAACAGTTGACCTTTTAATTAGAAGTCAAACACTTTAACCACTGTGCCACTAGGACTCCATATGGTCAAAACATTGAAACCAAACAAAAAATACTGCCATTGAGTCAATTCTAATTCATTTGTTGTTGTTAAGTGTCGAGTCAGTTCCGACCCATCGCAACCCAGTATAGGGTTTCCGAGGAGTGGCTAGTGAGTTTGAATCGCCGACCTTGCAGTTCAAAATGACTTTGGAGTCCAGCGCATTAACTCACAGCACCACACCTGGACTCATAGTGATCCTATATAAAGTTTCTGAGATTGTAAATCTTTTCAGAAGCAGAAAGCTTCATATTTCTCCTACAGAGCAGTTGGCTGATTTGAACAACTGATCTTGTGGTTAGCAGTTCAGTGCTTGTCCTACAGTGCCACCAGGATGCGTGTTGTTATTGTTAAGTGCCATCGAGTCAGTTCTGATTCATAGGGAACCTGCACAGAGTTTCCAAGGAACAGCTGGTGAGCCTGAGCCACTGATCTTGTGGTTCAAACCAACCTTGCTGCCCTGTGCTTATCCTACAGCACCACACCAGGACTCCACCACCAGGATATAGGGAATATGAAAGGAAAGACCCTTTCCTTTCATATTACAAGGAAATTACAAGGGCCCTGGAAGTCCAGATGCCAACATCAGAATGGGTATCACAAGGGAGAAAAACCATGTTCAACTGTGCCTATTAGTTCTTGCGAGAAAACAAAACAACTGTGTGGTGATGGTGGTAATTATGTGTCACTGAGTTGGTTCTGACTCAAAGTAACCCTGTGTAGGGGTTCTAGGAGCAGAAAGCCTCATCTTTCTCCAGAGGAGCACTTGGTGGACTCAAATTGCTGACCTTGCATAAACATCCTTAAAAATTATAGTAAAGGAAAACGTACCTATATAATGTTCATCAATAGCTGCTAAAACTCTTAAGGCTGATAGAAAACTTTAAATTAAATAGATCAAGCTGACAACACCAGAACCCAGAGACCTTGTTGTTGTTGTTATTATGTGCTGTGGAGTCGGTTCCGACTTATAGCGAACCTGTACAGGGTTTCCAAGGCTGTAAATCTTTACGAGAGCAGAAAGCTTCATCTTTCTTCCACTGAACAGCTGGTAGTTTTGAATTGTTGACCTTGCAGTTCGCAGTCTGATTTGTAACCACTACGCTACCAGAGCTCCTTCCAGAACCCAGAGATCTTAACCTCACAAAACAGGTACAACCAGGCAGCAGCTACCTCTTAATTAAAGTTCAAGGTACCAACTATAATGCCATCTTCCTGGAAAATCAAAGTATGTGTACCAAATGCTCTAGATATAACTATTAGTTTTAAAGTGACCAAAAAAAATGAGAGAGAGAGAAAAAGCAAGACAGCTTCCACTGGTTAATTATAACTCATGGCAACCCCATGTGTGCCAGAGTAACACTGTGTTCCATAGGGTTTTGTTTTTTTTTTAAGTTTTTATTGTGAATTGAGTGAAAGTTTACAAGGCAGATCATCAGTTTTACATCCAACAAATCATACACCTTGTTTCAGTATAATGATGATAATCCCCTCATTGTACCATCAGTTAACAGTATTTCTCTCTATTCGCTTTAGCTCTCTCTTTTTTTTTTTAAGCACTCAGTATATATAATAATTTACACCACCAAAGGGCACACTCTGCAAGTCTGCCTCCTGGCTGCTATCTCTTAGTCCCTTTCTTCCCATGAAAGTAGAGTTCTCAGCTGCTCCCTCTCTCCATGTCCCTTATCTCTGCCTCCATCTCTGGTGTTGCTGCTTCTCTGGATAAGGCCTCACATTCCACTTGTGCTCTTCTCCCTTTATGGTCCCAGAGTCCTGTGTTTCTAGACTGGAAGATTAACTACTCCCCCATTTTTATTACAAAAAGTTAGAAAC
>NW_006408524.1:16745498-16746592 GCF_000296735.1 Chrysochloris asiatica
GTTGTTAAGTGTCGTCGAGTCAATTCCGACCCATAGTGACCCTGTATAGGGTTTCCAAGGAGCAGCTGGTAAGCCTGAACCACCGACCTTGCAGTTCAAACGAATTTATATTCTGACGCATTATCTCACAGCGCCACAGTAGAATGAGTGTAAAACCCATGTTCTCCCATGTAAACTGCCACTCAATTTACAATAAAACTTAAATATATATAGTAAACTAAAGATGCAACTAGTTTTCCCAAATGAAGACCTATCTGCTTTGTGATTCACTACTAGTTCCTTCTGGACCGAAGCATTAAGTTTTGGCGTAAATTAAATTTCAGAGTTCTTGAGAGAATATTCTTTGACAATCTTTGGAAATATTTCTGTGAGAAGCCGTAAGAGGTTGCATTGAGGACTGCTATTTGAACCAAAAATCCCTCATAGGAAATCAAACTACAATGAATGTCTCTACTGAACTTTTAGCCTTTGCCATCTCTTCAGCTTACAGAAGTTTCTTGTTTTCAGTCCTCCTTTGTATAACATCTCAGTATAGAGTTTGATTAGGAAAACTGATTTCTCTTATTTTCCTCCTATTAAGTCTCTATGGCCCTTACCAATTCCATCCTAATAATTTGCAGATTTCATTTGGCTTCATTTATTCTCATTGTTGCTATTTTGAGGCCTTCCCAATTGCTGCATGACATTCAACTCTGGATACATTCTTGGGGTTTTTCCTTTCAATTAAATGCTTCCAGAAACAAAATTTTTGAAAATGGGTTCACCCTAGCTGACTCAGATCTGAAAGTCTTTCCAAAGAGTTTTTACAGGGAAAATATTACTGGCATAAAACTTCAGCACTAAGTTCTGGGCTTAGTTTTGCTTTCATTGTTCATATCTCTAGCAGTGTAAAAAGTCAAGCAAAGCAACAGGCTTTTTCTAAGGGCCCAGATCTCTGGAATGTGCCTGTCTCCTTATCCAAAAGAAACTTCAAGGTATAGAGTAAATTTGCATTTTTTTTTTTTTTTTTTGTCCTGATCATCAGAAAGCAGAAAAACCTTTATTCATATTATTTTCTAAAATGTTTTCCTTTAATGGAAATTTTTACTCATCTT
>NW_006408524.1:16747852-16762659 GCF_000296735.1 Chrysochloris asiatica
GAAATGAACCGCATGATTGGTTCAAATTGGCAGTTCATATTCACCAGAAGCTCCTTGGAAACCTTATATAGGGTCACCATGAGTTAGAACTGACTCAACAACACACAACACCAACAACACATGTAGGAGCCCTGGTGTGACACTGTAGAATAAGCACTGGTATGGTAACCACAAAATCAGCACTTCAAATACACCAGATGCTCTCAAAAACCCTATACAGAGTTGCTATAAGTAAATGGCAAGGAACTCTGGTAGCGTAGTGGTTACGAATCGGGCTGTGAACCTTAAGGCCAGCAGTTCGAAACTACCAGGTGTTCTGCAGGAGAAAAGATGAGGCGTTCTCCTCCCGTAAAGATTTATAGCCTTGGAAACCCTGTACAAGGTCACTATGGGTCGGAAACGACTCAACGGCACTTAACAACATAAGTAAATGGCACACAAAAACAACCACGGAGTGGCGCTGTGGATTAACGCGCTGGACTCCAAAGTCAGTTTGAATCACAAGGTCGGCATTTCAAGCTCACCAGCAGCTCCTCAGAAACCCTATACAGGGTCAAAACCAACTCAAGAGCACTTAACAACAACAACAAGAAAGTAATTCTCAGAAGAAAAGTAATGCTTTCAGTTTGCCCTCCTCCTGTGGTCTAAAAGTCATACTAACAGCTAGCAACTAAATCAATCCCCTTATTTTCTAACAATGAAAAAGGAAGATAGAAAAAGAATTGATACATCTGAATTGTGTTCGTAAAAAATATTGAGTATACAATAGACTGTGAGAAGGATGACCAAATTAGTCTTAGGAGAAATATGCCTAGTCTGCTTCTTAGAAGTGAAGACAGCAAGACTCGAGGTTGCTTACTTTAAACACATCAAGAAAGACCAATTGCTAGAAAAGGATATCATGTTTTGTAGAGGACAGTAAAACTCAGGGACACCTTCCATAAAACAGATTAATACAATAACCAAAACAATGGACTCAAAGGACCAGTGATTGTGAAGACAATACAGAACCCCCTGGCAATATTTTTTTTGTGTTCCACATAAAGTTGCTGTAAGTCAGAGCCAATTCAGTGACAACAAAAATCAACAACAATTTTACCTGGAAAATAAACAAATAAAACACAGTCCTTTTCTCAAAGAACATCAGGTATATATATATATAATATAAGTATATTTTTTAGCCAAAATTCATGCCTCAAAAAAAAAAAAAAATGGTTCTTAAATTCAAGTATTTACAAGTCTTTCATACTAGGATGGAATTTTCCAAAGTATGTTATTATGGAAAACAAACTTGGTTAAGTAAGACCTATTCTTCTAAAAGTCTTGTTGCTTTTGTTGTTAAGTACCATGGAGTTGGTTCTGACTCATAGTGACCCTGCACAGGGTTTCCGAAGCTATAAATCTTTACAGGAGCAGAACACCTCATCTTTCTCCCATGGAACCGCTGGTAGTTTCGAACTGCTGACCTTGAGGTTAGCAGCCCAAATTGTAACCACTATGCTACCAGAGCTCCTTTCCTAAAAAAGTGTATTATATCAATATTAGCTGAAAGACAATACCTAGTGAAATCAATAAATAATTAAAAGAGAATTCACCAGAATATATCCATCGTTTCTAGAAAAAAGTTCACATTTACAAATGTATAATATCATACTTGTTCAATCTATATGCTGAGCAAAAAATCCAAGAAATTGGATTATATGAATAAGAATGTGGCATCAGGTTTGGAAAAAGACTCAGTAACAACCTGTGATACACAGATGTTGAAAGCAAAGGTAACTTTACATACTTACTGATGAAGATCAAAGACTACACCTCAATGCAAAGAAAACAAAAATCCTGACCACTGAACCAGTAAATAGCATCACAATAAATGGAGAAAAGACTGAAGTTGTAAAGACTTCATCTTGCTTGGATCCACTATCAACACTCATGGAAGCAGCAGTCAAGAAATCAAATGGTATATTGTATTAGTCAAATCTGTTGCAAAAGATCTCCTTAATAAGTGTTGAAGAGCAAAGACGTCAGTTTGAGGACTAAGGCGCATTTGATCCAAGCCATGCTACATTTCAAAAGCCTTATATGTATGTAGCGTAGTGGTTACAAATTGGGCTGCGAACCACAAGGTCAACAGTTCAAAAGTACCAGCAGTTCTGTGGGAGAAAGATGAGGCTTTCTGCTCCCATAAAGATTTACAGCCTCGGAAACCCTGTACAGGGTCGCTATGAGTCGGAATTGACTCCACGGCACATAACCAACCATATGCATGTGAGTTGGACAACGAATAAAGAAGACCATAGAAGAACTGATGTTGAGTTATGGTGTTGGAGAAGAGTAATAAAAATACCATGGATTGCAAGAAAAACAAACAAATCTGTGTTAGATGAAGTACAGTCAGAATGATCCTTAGAAGCCAGGAGGATGAGACTTAGTCTGTTATATGTCAGACACATTATCAGGAAGAACCAGTCTCTGGAGAAGGACATCATGCTTGGTAAAGCGGAGGGTCAATGAAAACAGGGAAAACCCCCAACGAGACAGACTGGCACAGAGGCAGCAGCAATGGGCTGAAGCAGAACTACAATTGTGAGGATGGTACCAACTGAGCAGTGTGTCATTCTACTGTGCACAGAGTCCCTATGAATTAGAACTAACTGGATGCAGGTAACAACAAAAACAACATAATATCATCTGAGACAAACTCTTTTAAACATTTCACTGATGAATATGGTTACATCATGAAATTCATGAATATAACCCAAGCTGTTGTTGTTAGATACCATCGAGAAGAGACTCTCGATGAAGAAGAAATTTGCTCTTCATCATATATATATATGTATATATATAGTAAAGGGATTGGAAGAAATGGAGAAGTTAAAAGAGCTATACAGAAATTTTCAAAAGACAGCTGAAGAGGACAAAGTCAAGTATTTTAATGAAATGTGCAAATAATGTACAAAACCAAAAGGGAAGAATATGCTCAGCATTTCTCAAGCTGAAAGAACTGTAGAAAAATTCAAGCCTTGACTTGAAATATTGAAGAATTCAATGGGCAAAAGATTGGAAAAAAAAGCGTTAAAAGAAGATAGGAGGACTACACAGAGTCACTGTACCAAAAAGAAATGACTGATGTTTAACCATTTCAAGAGGTGGTTGTTATGTGCTGTGGAGTCGGTTCCAACTCACATCAACCCTGTACAGGGTTTCCGAGGCTGTAAATCTTTCCAGGAGCAGAAAGCCTCATCTTTCTACCGCGAAACAGCTGGTAGGTTTGAACCGCTATCCTTGCAGTTCACAGCCTGATTCATAACCACTACGCTACCAGAGATCAAAAAACTGATGGTACTGAAGGAAGAAGTTCAGGCTGCACTGAAGGCATTGGCAAAGAACAAGATGCTAGGAATTGGCAGAATACAAATTGAAATATTTCAACAAACTGATGTAGCACTGGAGGCGCTCACTCATCTATGCCAAGAAATTTGGAAGACCAAATGATTGGAAAAGATCTGTATCTATGATCATTCCAAAGAGAGGTGACCTAACAGAATGCAAAACTCATCAAACAATAACCTTATTATCACATGAGAGTAAAATTCTGCTGAAGATTCAAAAACAGCTGCAACAGTACACTGACAGGTAATTGCCAGAAACTCAAGCTGGATCCAGAAGAGAATGCTGAATTAGGGATATCACTGCTAATGTCAGATGGCTGATGCAAAGAACACCAGAAAGATGTTTGTTTGCATTTTATTGGCTATACAAAGGCTTTCGACTATGTGGATCATGACAAACAATGGATAGCATTGTGATTGTACTCATGAAGAACCTCTAGATAGACCAAGTGGCAGTGTGGTTTGAACAGAACTAAGGGATAGTGAATGGTTTAAAATCTGGAAAGGTGTGTGCAGGGCTGTATTTTTTTCATCATACTTATTCAATCTGTATGCTGAACAAACAATCTGAGAAACTGGATTATATTAAGCAGAGCCTGGTATCAGGATAGGCTGAAGACTTATTAACAACTTGCAATATGCAGATGATGCAACACTGCTTGCTGAAAGTGAAAAGGACTTAATGTACTTGCTGAGGAAGATCACAGACCAAAGCCTTCAGTACAGATTGCACCTCAATGTAAAAACAACCAAAAATTTCACAACTGGATCAATAAATAAAATCAGGATAAATAGTGAAAAGATTGAAGTTGTCAAAGACTTCATTTTGCTAGGATTCACAATCCACACTCATAACCATAGTTGTTGTTATTATTTTTAGCTGCCATCAAGTTGCTTCCATCCATAGCCACCCTATGCACAACAGAACGAAACACTACCCAGCCCGTGCCATCCTCACAACTATTACTATGTTTGAGCCCCTTGCTGCTGCCATAGTGTCAAATCCATCTCATTCCTCTTTTCCACTGACCCTCCAATTTACCAAGCATAATGTCCTGATAATATGTCCAGAGCATGAGAGATGAAGTCTTACCATCCTTGCTTCTAAGTATGTAGTTCTCCCAACATAGATTTATTGGTTCTTCTAGCAGTCCATGGTAGTTTTCAATATCCTTCTCCAATACCAAAATTCAAATGTATCAATTCTTCTATGGTCTTCCTGATTTATTGTCCAACTCTCACGTGCATATGAAACAACTGAAAATACCATGGCTTGGGCCAAGTGTACTATAATCCACAAACTGCTGTCTTTGTTATTGGATACTATAAGGAGCTCTTGTGCAGAAGATTTTCCTAGTTCAATACATCATTTGACTTTTTTACTGTTGCTTCCATAAGTGTTGATTGTTGTAGGGACATATAAAAAGCACTAATATCCCTAATTTTATTGCAGCATCAAGGATGGAAATCTCAGACAACTTAAATGGTGATGAAGATGGTTTATTCCGGAAAACCCAAAGAGTATTTATTATTAGTGGTGTCAGAAGTTTATGGTGAAGATGCACATGAAGAATTTGTATAAAAGTGTTTTATGAAATGTGAGAGTAAAAAACAAGCAATATCCCTTAAATAACATTGGTTTTTCATATTACATACAATTTTAAATATGCATAAATAAATTAATTAATTAAACATTTAAGGCACTATTTTGACTATCCCATCTATAATATGTAAACCAATTCACTGTCATAGAGTCAGCTCTGACACATAGCGACTCTATATAATTTCTGAGATTATAAATCTTTATGGGTGCATACAGCCTCATCTCTTTCCTGTAATGAATATATATAATATGTATTTACTACTTATGTTGGCCAAAAATGCTTTGTTCCATTTTCACACATGAAAACTAGAGTGAATCCTTCCTAATAGTCAGGTACATATAATAGTTTAAGAAACAGAGAAAAGTAATGATACAATAATGTGATAAATATTAACAGGGAAATATGTACCAAGTACATAGAGGAAGGAGCAAGTAATTGGGGTGATTAGGGGAAACTTCAGAGATGCCATCTAAGCAGTAGAGTAATAGACAGAAGACTTCACAAAAATGGAAAGGCATATAGCTCAAATATCAGACTTTGTCTATTATGACTATACTTGTTACACTTTAACATTTCTAAAATCTAGGTGAACCTTACTAGCAATAACTTCTTAGATTTGGTAGATTATGGTAGAAGACAATACACTAAATTTTCACTCATAACCAGATAAAAATCAAATTAAAGCGATAATGAACTAACATTTTTCACAAACTATGTTGACAAAATTAAGTAATAAAAATTCTCTATTGACAAGACGAATCAATAGACAGTTTGACACACTGTTGAGTGGAGGTGAAAATCCCTGAAACATTCATGGAGAGCAGTTTGGCAATATCCAAAACAATGAAAACACATTTACTCTTTGATCCAACAACTAGTTCTAGGAATTTATCCTAAAGAAATATTTTCACATGTGTGACATAAAAGAAGTATCAATGTATATTAATTACATCATTGTTTATATATTGGAAAGAATGTTATTTATACTCATAACTAAATTATCCTATACCCATGAGTAAATTATCCAAGATCCATAAATGAAATCACCTGTACCTATTTAAATTAATGAGGCAGCTTTTAAATATATTAATTGGAAGAATATCAGAAGTATATAATTAAGTGAAATAAATAACATACAGTATAGTATATAAAATACTATAATTTAGACAGATAATGTTGTTGTTTGTCATCAGGTTGGTTCCAACTCATTGCGACCCTGCATAGAGTTTCCAAGGCTGTAAATATTTACAGGAGCAGAAAGCCTCATCTTTCTCCTGCGAAACCACTGGTAGTTTTGAACTGCTGACCTTGAGATAAACAGCTCGATTCATAACTACTATGCTACCAGAGCTCCAGATAATAGATATATATAAAAGAGATGACTACGTGTATGCCTGTAATGAATAGGCCACCTGTGGAGTAATATACAAGACCTGGTATGGTTACCTCCAAGGAAAACAGAGACTGAAGGATATGAGTGGTTTGGAGACTTCATTTTCATCACTTATCATTTTATACCTTAAGAATATATATACATGTGAAACCTATTCAAAAGAAATACAAATTTTAAACTTTGATACAGTATACCTAAAAAAAAAATTACGAGAGAAAAAGGCATTTTGTGATAATACAGGATCAGTTCACCAGCAAAATAAACAACAACAACAAAAATTATAAATATATAGGTACCAATATGCAATGATTACATATTTGATCAATTTCAGACTGAAGAAATTGATAGATTTCTTCAATTTCATCATCACTGGCTTTAGTGGTGGGTGCATAAATTTGAATAACAGAGTGGTATTAACTAGTCTTCCTTGTAGGCATATGGATTTTATCTTATCACAGACAGCATTATACTTCAAGATAGATTTTTTAAATGTTCTTTTTGATGATGAATGTGATGCAATTAAGGAGACAAGTAAGAAGGAAAAGACCAAAATGAATATCAGAAGAGACTCTGAAATTTACTCTCCAGCATACAGTTGCTAAATGGAAATGGAAAAATGAGGATGTAAATGAGCTGGACAAAATATTTCAAAGGACAACTGTAGAACACAAAGTCATGTATTATAAAGCAATGTGCAAAGACCTAGCATTAGAAAACAAAAAGGGAAGAACACACTCAGCATTTCTCAAGCTGAAAGAACTAAAGAAAAAAATTCAAGTTTTGAATTGTGATAGATTTTATGGGCAAAATACTGAATGATGCAGAAAATCTTCAAAAGAAAATAGAAGGAATACACAAAATCACTGCAGTAAAAAGAAATGGTTGATGTTCAACTATTTCAAGAGATAGCAAAAGCATAAAGCAAGCCAATGGTACTGAAAGAAGAAGTTCAAGATGCACTGAAGACTTTGGAAAAGAACAAAGCTCTGGGAATGGATGGAATACAAATTTAAATCTTTCATCAAACTGATGTGGCAGTGAAAGCACTCACTCATCTATACCAAGAAATTTGGAAGACAGCTACCTGGACAACTGATTGGAAGAGATCCATATTTGTACCTATTCCAAAGAGAGGTGAACCAATGGAATACATCAATCATCAGGCAATGTCATTAATTCTCATGCAAGCAAAATTTTGGTAAAGATAATTAAAAAAATGATTGCAACCATACATTGACAGATAATATCCAGAGGTTTAAGCCAGATTCAGAAGACGACATGGAACGAGGGATATCATTGCTGTTATCAGATGGATTTTGACTGAAAGCAGAGGATACCAGAAAGATGTTTATCTGTGCTTCATTGACTATGCAAGGGTTTCATCTGTGTGGACCATGACAAACTTTGGACAACATTGTTCATAAGGAACCTGAACATAGACTAATTGACAGTCATTCGAATGGAACAAGGGGACACCAAATGATTTTAAATTAGGAAAGGTGCATGCCAGGGTTGTATTCTTTCACTATACTTATTCAATTTATACACTGAGCAAATAGTCGGAGAAGCTGGATTATGTGAAGAAAAACATGGCATCAGTATTGGAGGAAGACTAACAAACAGTGATATGAAGGTGTTACAACTTTGCTTGTTAAAAGCAAAGGGGAACTAAAATACTGATAAGGATCAAAGACCACAGCCTGCAGAATGGGTTATAACTCAATATAATGAAAACAAAAATCCTCATAACTGGACCAATAAATAATGTCCTTATAAATGGAAAAACTATTGAAGTTGTCCAAGACTTCATTTTTCTTGAATCCAC
Organism: Chrysochloris asiatica; assembly: GCF_000296735.1. Classification (NCBI taxonomy): domain Eukaryota; kingdom Metazoa; phylum Chordata; class Mammalia; order Afrosoricida; family Chrysochloridae; genus Chrysochloris; species Chrysochloris asiatica. The sequence continues at coordinate 16,756,067 of NW_006408524.1, forward strand.
TATCAACACTCATGGAAGCAGCAATCAAGAAATCACGCAACGTATTGCATTAGGCAAATCTGTTGCAGAAGACCTCTTTAAAGGGTTGAGGAGCAAAGATGTCAGTTTGAGGACTTAGGTGTGCCTGACCCAAGCCACGGTATTTTCAGTAACCTCATATGCATGAAAAAGTTGGACAGTGAATAAGAAAGATCTTAGAAGAATTGATACATTTGAGTTATGGTGTTGGAAGAGACTATTGAAAGTGCCATGGGCTGCCAAAAAAACCGAAGAAATCTGTGTTGGAAAAAGTGCAGCCATAGTGCTCCTTGGAGGCCAAGGTGGCTAGACTTCATCTCTCATACTTCAGACATATTGTCAGGATTGATCAGTCACTAGAGAAGGATATCATGTTTGGTAAGGTGGAGGGTCAGAGAAAAATAGGAAGACCCCTAGTGAGATGGACTGGCAGAGTGGCAGCATCAATGGGCTCAAGTGGAAACAATTGTGAAGTTGGCCCAGGACCTGGCAGCGTTTTGTTCTGTTGTGCACAGGGTCGCGATGAGTCGGTACCAACTTGATAGCACCAAGCAATAACAATATAGAGTTTCTGAGAAGCGGCTAGTGGGTTTGAACCACTGACCTTGTGGTTCATAGTCCAGTGCTGATCCTACAAGGCCACAAAGTAGTCAAGTTAGGGCCCTTAAATCCAATAACTTTCTTCTGATTACATTCCAAAGGAGAAGAGAGAAATTACAATGTTCAGATGTGCAAGAGCTAAATCATTACTTTTTTGTAAATAGCACACTGACATTATCTGCAAATCTCCTGTGATATCCATCTGTCAAGTCACCTGCCAACTGCTGGTTAAACATGATACACCACTGACTTGTCCTAAAACATGCCTCTTGCTCCCAGCAGTAGTAACTTCACCCAAGAAAGTCTGTCACCGATTAGCAACTTTAACTTCTGCAGCGCTCATCAAGAAGCTGTGCTCCAAGTGTTTGCATATGTTCTACTCTCTGGTTTTGTCATTATTCATCCTCTTTTCCTTGGCAAATAATACTTTAGTAAGGTGTCTCTTTTCCACAAAAACTTAACCAAAATTACATGATAATTTTAGGGACTCACATATTGTAAAGCCTAACTCTTAATTAAGAAGACATGCACTAAAATTTCTTTAAGAATTCAAAACTCCTAATATTTTAATATTAGCATTACATATGTTTTTCAATAAAGAATATAATAGGTACTTTAAAAATTAATATATATATTTAGCTTATATTTTGGTGAGCCATCCTAGATGTTATAGTAGTTTATTTAAATAAATTTTTAAAGAGGGTGGAATTTGAACTGTGTATAGCTTCTATACAATTTTTAGAATGGAAAACATATATAATACTCAGAGTTGCTAAGCATGTAGGGAAACACAGCTTTACATACACTGATGGATAAACTGTATATTGGAAAAGTCTTTTTGGCAGACAAATTGGCAAAGCATAACAAAAAAAAATATTTAGAATATTAATATCCTTTGACCCAGCACCATTTTTATATATTCTTTAAATTACATTGTTATTCATCCAAACTAGATTGCTTTAAGATGTTAATTATAATCCCTGAGCTAACCAGTAAGAAAGTAACTCAAAACATATAGTAAATGAAAGAATTAAGGTGGCATACTAGAAAATGTCTATTTAGCAAAAAGAAAACTGTAATGGTGGAGGTAAGGAGAGAAAGGGGCATAAGACATACAGAAAAGAAATAACAAAATGATGCTACCTTATCAGAAATTAAGTGTAAATGTAAACCTTCTAACCAAGCAACAGATAAAACGATATGATGGGTAAAAATACCAAGACCCAACTATATGCTCTCTACAAGATGCATACTTTTGATTCAAAGAAACAAATAGGTCGAAAAATAAAAGGATGGAGAAATACATACCAAGCACTCAGTAAACAATATAAGAAGGCAGGACTGACTTTACTATTTGAGGAGTCCAGCTCCTGGCCCAAAACCCATGTGTAATTTTTCAGGTCTATAGAAAAGGGACAGTAAAAAATCTCTATATCATCTGCCAAAACATGGCCAGGAGAAGACAGTAGAAGAGACCATAAATTCCTCATAAGCAAGTTCAGACTGAAGCAGAAGAAAGTTAAAACAAGTCCAGGAGAGCCAAAATATGACCTTGAATTTATTACATCTGAATTTAGAGATCATCTGAAGAGTAGATTTGATGCATTACACACTAAAGACCAGAGACAAGAGGAGTTGTGAATGACATCAAGAACATCATACAGAAAGAAAGCAAAAAGTCATTAAGAAGACAAGAAAGAAGGAAAAGACCAAAATGTCTGTCAGAATAGTCTCTGACACTTGCTCTCCAACTAAAGCAAATGGAAGATACGAGGAGGTGAAAGAGTTAAATAGAAAATTTCAAAGGACAGCTCCTAAAAACAAAGTCAACTATTCTAAAAAATGTGCAAAGACCTGGAGTTAGAAAACCAGAAAGGAAGAACATTTCTCAAGCAGAGGGAACCAAGAAAAATTCAAGCCTTGACTTATGATATTGAAGGATTCTATGGGCAAAATATTGAATATGCAGAAAGTATCAAAAGAAGATGGAAGTTGTACACAGACCCACCCCACTGTACCAAAAAGAAATGTTCAATGTTTGACCATTTCAAGAGGTAGCATATGCTCACGAGCCAATGAAACTGAAAGAAGTCCAATGTTCATTGAAGGCATTGGCAAAGAACAAGGCTCCAGGAATTAATGGAATACGCATTGAAATCTTTCAACAAACTGAAGAGGCACTGGAACACAGTAACTCATCTCTGCCAACAAATTTGGAAGACAGCTACCTGGCAAACTGACTGGAAGAGATCTACATTTGTGCCCCTTCCAAAACGAGATAACCCAACAGATTGCAAAAATCATCAGACAGTATCATTAATTTCATGCAAATAAAATTTTGCTAGACATAATTTAAAAATGGTTGCAAATGTACATTGACAAAAGAATTGCCAGAGGTTCAAGCTGGATTCAGTCGAGGACATGGAATGAGAGATATCACTGCTGATGTGCGATGTATCTTGCCTGAAAGCATAGAATACCAGAAAGATGTTTACTTGTGCTTTTTTGGCTACACAAAGGCTTTTGATTGTGTGGATCATGACAAGATATGGACAACATTGAATAGAATGAGTATTCCAGAACACTTAATTGTGTTTATGAGGAACCTGTGCATAAGCCAAGAGGTAGTTATTCAAATAGAACAAGGGAACACTGAATCGTTTAAAATTACTAAAGGTGTGCACCAGGGTTGTTTTCTTTCTCCATACTTATTCAATCTGTATGCTGAGCACATAATTTGAGAAGCTGGATTCTATGAAGAAAAACGTGGCATCAGGATTGGAGGATGACTCATTAATAACTTACAATATGCAGATGATACAACCTTGCTTGCTGAAAGTGAAGAGGACTTAAAATACTTAACTGATGAAGATCAAAGAGCACAGCTTTCAGTATGGATTGCAGCTCAAAGTAAAGAAGACAAAAATCCTCACCACTGGACCAATAAACAACATCCACATAAATAGAGAAAAGACAGAAGTTGTCAAAGACTTCTTTTTGCTCTGATCAACCATCAACACTCATGGAAGCAACAGTCAACAACTTACTGCATTAGGTAAATCTGCACAAGACCTTTTTAAAGTGTTGAAGAGCAAAGATGTCAGTTTAGCACTAAGGTTTGCCTGACCCAAGCCATGGTATTTTCAATAACCTCATGTGCATGTGAAAGTTGGACAGTAAATAAGGAAGACCATAGAAGAATTGATGCATTTGAGTTATGGAGGTGGAGGAGAATATTAAAATTACCATAGACTGCCAAAAGGAAAAAAAAAAAAAAAATGTGTTGGAAAAAGTACAGCCATAATGCTCCTTGGAAGCCAGGATGGACAGACAGGATCAGTCCCTGAAGAAGGATATCATGTTTGGTAAAATGGACAGTAAGAGAAAAAGAGGAAGACCCCAAATGAGATGGACTGGCACAGTGGCAGCAGCAATGGGCTCAAATATATCAATGATTGTGAAGTTGGCGTAGGACCAGGCAGTGCTTCATTCTGTTGTACATAGGGTTGTTATGAGTTGGTATCAACTGGATGGCACTTAACAACAATAGAAAAGTAAACAAAGCCAGAAAGTTCTTTCAAATGATCAGCAAAATTTGCAAACCTTTATTTAAGCTATATGAAAGGTGGGGGGGGGGGAGATTCAAATTTCAAATCAGTAATGAGAGGGCATCACTACTGACCTCATAGAAAGAGTAAGGATTGTAGGAGAATGTTATGAGCAGTTGTATGCCACCACATTGCACAATCTTCATAACAGGCCAGACCTCAGACCTCACAGGGAGGAAGCTGCCCATCCCAGACTAGACTTGGTAGACAGTGAAGTACACAGCCCCCCGCCCCAACCCCCGTCTGTCATGCTCCAACACATATCTGAATTCCTAGCCCAGACATTTGAAGATCTCTTTACCAGGGGTCATTGGCAGAGACCTTCCTCAGGTGCCTCTAATGAAACCTGCTATCAGTTACAAAGCGGGCTGCTAACCTCAGCGTCAGTAGTTCGAAACTACCAGCTGTTCTGTGGGAGAAATACGAGGCTTTCTGCTCCCATAAAGATTTACAGCCTTGGAAACCCTGTACAGGGTAGCTAAGAGTTGGAACCGACTCCAAGGTATATAACAACAACAACATCAGTGGAGGGAGAAATCTTAAAAGACGTTCAAAACTCAGTACATTTCTGCTCCCAGCCTGCCTTCTCCATTCTTCTTCTCCCCACTCCTCAGGTCTATGAATCAGCTGCCATCTGCTCTGGGGTCCTTCAGCTGTGAGACTGTCCCCACATGTCTACGGATCCACCTGACAGTCAACTAATGCCATTTCATGGGGGAAATGGAGCAGTCATAGGGAGACACAGCCAATCACCTGCTAGCTGAGTTCTCTGGAGCCCAGCTCAGCTCAGTTTTTCACACTAATACCAAAGAAATTTATGACTGAAATTGTAGGTCTTAAATTTTATAATGATAAAAGAACCAATCAACCAGGAAGACATCTAATTAAATATATATATGCACTATTTGCATCTAGGGGAGGGCATAGTGGATCTGTAAGACAAGTACTACACTGAGAAGTCCAATTCCAATCCGACCAGTTGCTCCTTGAGAGAAAGATGAAGCTTTTTGCTCCTGCAAATATTTAAAGCCTCAGAAATCTTATACAAGATTGTATGAGTCAGAACTGACTCAATGGTACCTAACAGAGAACAAAACATATGATGCAAAAATGAAAAACAACAACAACAGCTAATTCAACAATTGTTGGAGACTTCAAGACCTGATTTAGTAATGGACAGAACAACTGGGCAGAAGGTCCACAATGAAACCTTGGACAACCTACAGAGCTATCAGTCCATCCAACAAATACCACAGGACACAGTCTTCTCAAGTACACATGGAACATTCTCCAGAACAGACCATAATACACGTCTCAGTACATTTTAAATGACTGAAATCATACAAAATATGTTCTCTGACCACAATGGAATCAAAATGGAAATCAACAACAGAAGGAAACTTAATAAATTCACCAATATATGTAAATGAAACAATATACTCCCCAAAACCAATGAGCTAAAGAAGAAATTCAAAGAGACAATGAGAAGACACTTTCAGATGAATGAAAACAAAAACACCAGCACATTAAAACTTATGGAATGCAATTAAAGAAATGCTTAGAGAGAGATTCACAACTGTAAATGCCTATATTTAAAAAAAATAAGAGAGTTCTCAAATCAATAATCTAATGTACCATCTTAACAAATTAGAAAAAGAAGACCAAATTAAACTAAAGCGAACAGAAAAAAGTAAATAAAAAAAATGAGAGTGGGAAATATATAAAATGGATATTTTTTAAAACAACAGAAAAACAAAACCAGAAGGTTCGTTGAAATGATCAACAAAAACTGGCAAACCTTTAACTAAGCTACACACTCACACACATAAAGACATAAATTTTGAAAAATTAAAGTAATGAAGCAGTGACATCACTACTGACCTAACAGAAAGAAAAAGGATTGTCAAAGAATACTATGAACAATTGTATGCCACCATATTGCAAAACCTTCTTAAAATGGAAAAATTCCTAGAGACACAACTATTAAACTGACTCAAGAAGAAATGAAAAATCTGGATATATCTCTAACAAGAAATTGATTTCTTCACACAAGGAGAATCCAAGGTCTAGGTAGTTTGATTAGTAAATTCTACCTACTGTTTAAAAAAAATATTTAGCACAAATCTACCCAAAAAATAAAAAAAGAAGGAATGCTTCCCAACTCAATCTATAGGCCAATATATCTCTAACACACACACACAAAAAAAAAACCAAGCAAAGATGTCACAAGAGAAGAAACCTAGAAACCACTTTCACTTATGAATATAAATATAATATCGCCAACCAAATACTGGTAAATTGCATCTGGCAACATATAAAGATAGTATACACCAAGATCAAAAGAGATTTATCTCAGAATTGCAAAGC
>NW_006408524.1:16763376-16766017 GCF_000296735.1 Chrysochloris asiatica
GACTCCATGGTACACAAGTAATCACAAGATTAGAGAAGTGAATTTTTTTTCACTTACAGATGACTTGATTTTGTTAGTACAGAATCCTAAGGAGTACACACACACACACACACACATACCATTATAACTAATAAATGAGGTCATCAATATTTCAGGATACAAGATTAATATACAAAAATCAACATGTACACTTGTTGTTGTTAGTGATGTGGAATTGGTTCCGACTCTGTATAGGGTTTCTGAAGAGCTACTGGTGAGTTTGAACGCCCAACCTTGCAGTTCAAATCGATCTTGAGGCCGAGTGTTAATCCTATGGCACCACATCAGGACTCCAATTTTTGTTGTTGTTGTTAAGTGCAGTTGAGTCAGTTCCAACTGATAGGGACCCTGTATAGGGTCTCCAAGGAACAGCTGGTAGATTTGAGCTGCCACCCTTGTGGTTCACAGTCTAGTGCTGATCCTACAGTGTCACACCAGAAGTCCAATGTATACACTGTTGTTGTAAAGTGCTGTCAAGTCGCTTCTGACCCATAGTGACCCTGTATAGGGTTTCCAAGGAGCAGATGATGAGCTTGAACCATCAACTTTGTGGTTCAAACCAACTTTGCAGCCCAGTGCATTAACCCATAGTGCCACACCAGGACTCCAATGTATACACTAGCAGTAAACAAGAACAATTGGAAAATGAAATTAAGAAAATAACTGCATTTACAATAGCATCAAAAAGAATAAAATACTTAGGAATAAACTTAACAGAAGACATATAAGAGTTGCAGACTGAAAACTACAAAACACTGAGAAATATTAGAAGACCTAAATAAATGGGAAGAGATCACATGTTCATGGATCAGAAGACTTAATATTGCTCGGGTGATAATATCCTCCAACTTGTTCTACATATTCAAAATAATCCTGATAAAATTCAAGTTATCTTCTGTACAAATTGTCAAACTGACCCGTATAATTCATATCAAAGTGTAAGTGACCCAGAATAACCAAAAAAATCTTGAAAAAGAACAAAATTGATGATTCACACTTCTTGATTTCAAAGCTTACTACTACAAAGCTATAACAATCAAGACAGTGGGGTATTAGAATTAGGATTGAGATCAGTGGAATACAATTGGAAGTCCAGAAATAAACCCATGGTCAATTAATTTCAACAAGGGTGCCAATGGGGAACAGAGAGGTAGTCTTGCCAACAAAGGTTCTGGAACAACTGAATATCATTAGGTAAAAAGTTGCACTTCTCACCATATTCAAAAATAAACTCAAAATGGATTAGAGACCTAACTGTAATAGCTAAAATTTAAAAACTCTTAAGAGGAAAATATAGGAGTAATCTTACCGATTTATGATCATGCAATGATTTCTTAGGTATAATACCAAAAGCCTCTTGTATTTCAAAGGACATTACTAAGAAAGAGAAAAGTCAGCCTATATAGAATGGGAAAAAATATTCAAATAGCATGTATCTAACAAGTGACTTGTATCCAGACCATATCAAGAATTTTAACTCAATAATTAAAAGTCAAATAACCCGAATTTTAAAATGGGCATAGGATATGAAAAGACATTTCTACAAAAAAGATACGCAAATGAAAAGATATGAATAAGCACATGAAAAGACATTGAAAGCCATTAATCATTTGTTGTTGATGTTAGTTGCGTTTTTGACTGACAGCAACCACCTGTAACAAAGTGAAACTGACCCACAGGCTTTTCCAGGGTCATTGTTAGTCGGAACCTACTTGACCGCACTTAACAACAGTCTTTATAGGAGCAGATAACAAGGGTTTTTCTCCAGAAGAGCTTCTTGATGGGTTTGTACTAAACCATTGGCAGAATTTCTCTTGGTGATATTGAAAATATTCTGGAGTTGTTGTTAAGTGCTGCTGAGTTGGTTTCAACTCAAAGAGACGATGGATAGGGCTTCTGAGAAGCAACTGGTGGGTTTGAACTGCCAACCTTGTGGTTCTAACCTATTTTTCAGTCCAGTGCTTATCCCACAGTGCTACACCAGGACTCTGGAACTAGCGCATTAGAAATGGCACAGCTTTGGGACTATTCTAAAAACCACCGAGTTTTTAAAAGGGTAAATTTTTATTATATATGAATTACATTTTAATAAAGATCGTATTAAGAAAAATTAAACAGTGAAAAACTGAATCAAACAAAAAAACTAGTTATATGCTAATTTAACAGAAATTATTGTTATTGTTGTTAGGTGCCGTCAAGTCAATTCCAACTGACAGCAACCCTGTATACGGTTTCCAATGAGTGATTAAGAAGTTTGAAGAGCTGACCTTGTGGTTCAACCTGACCTTGTGGGTCCAGCGCATTATCCTGCAGCGCCACAGAATTTACAGATTATTATAAAACTTAGAATATAATAAGATTCCATTATATATGCAGACTTAGCACATGAATAGAAAAAGGGCACTGTAATAATAAACCAAAAGTTCACAACTATATTCCATGGCTAGTGGGATAGAAAGTTATTTCTTAGAGTCTTCTTTGTAACTTCTTTACTTTAAATAATGAACGTGCATTACTTTTACAAAAAAGAAAGAAAGAAAGGCATTCCCTTTTTAATGTAATTGCTTGAACAACTGTTTGCCCTAAGAGGTAACAGCTCTTT
>NW_006408524.1:16767138-16777676 GCF_000296735.1 Chrysochloris asiatica
CCCAGGATCGGGCAGTGTTTCGTTCTGCTGTGTATATGGTCGCAATGAGTCGGTACTGACTCAATGGCACCTAACAACAACAACAAATCATTCATGGTATTAATGGAAAATAATGTTTTTTTCTGTAAAAGTGAACTTCTTCAGAAAGTCTGCCTCACTGGAATTCAATCACTCTAATGGTAAAATTCAGCACATCCACAGAAGCAAAGGAGGAAGGTGGCTTAGGAAAGACAGATCCTTTGATGCCTCTGAAACCTCACCCCAAAGTTTGTCCCTGTTGTGAGTCTACGAAAGCTACCCCATCTCAAGGCCTTATGCTCACTTCACAACACAGCATAAATCCACAGACAAATGGGGAAAAGATTTGGAACAAGTGTTCACTTTCTAATTTGCTACCATAAGGAAAAGTAACAAAATCATCTACTTTACCATCAGATTTAGGATAAGCACTACTAACCTCAAGGTTGGCAGTTCAAACCTACCAGTTACTCCTCAGGAAACCCTATAAAGGGTCGCCATGGGTGGGAAGCGAATTGATGGTACTAACAACAAAAGGACAATAATTCACAGTTTCATACACATTCTTTACTTCTCGACATGGTTCCAAGACTGTCAGTATGTGAAATTGATGTTAGACTAGTGTCAGGAGCTGCCGCTAAGTTGATTCCAGGCCCCACAGCCTTTTAGAAGCTTCCCAAAGTTGGTAATCTTTATAGGAGCAGAAACCTCATCTTTCTCTCACAGAGTAGCAGCTGAATTTGTACTATGAAACTATGGTTAACAGTCAGTGCTTCTAGGTACATAACTATGTGACAAGCATTTGTCATCAAGTCAATTCTGACTCATGGTAAGTCATGGTGACTGCAGAGTTGGCGTGCACGTCATAGAGTTTTCAAGGCCATGACCTTCCAGGAGGAGGTTGACAGGTCTTTATTCCAAAACACCTCTGGATGGATTCAAATCATCAACCTTTCAATTTGTAACAGAGTGCTTAATTGGCTCCATCACCCAGGGACTCCGGATGTTTCTTTTGTTGTTAAGTGCTACCAAGCCAGTTCTGACTCATAGTGGCCCTGTATAGGGTTTTAAAGGAATGGCTGCTGGGTTTGAACTGCCAACTGTGGTTAGCAGTCCAGTGCTTGTTCTACAGCGTCACACCAGGACTCCATTGGGACTCCATTTGGATACATAGACAGATCTACGCAAGTATAGACACCACCCTATGCACCTCTAAAGGAGAGGGACATTTTCCATTTTCCTTTATAATGAAAATCTAATTCGCATATTCAGAACATTTAATAATCATGCAGCATTATTATATAATATACAATCTATCGCCAAATGTCCTCACTTGTTCCAGTAATGCCCTTCACAGTTTTGTTGCGTGTTTGTTTTATTTATGTTTTCAATTCAGGATCCTGACCGAGCTTATGCATAGCATTTATTTGTCATGTCTCTATTGCCTACTTTAACCTGGAATAATCCCACTCTTTTTTTTTTCTGTCACTTTAGTCCATCAATACTTTTTAAGAATCCAGGCCAGAACTGAATTTGGATATCTCTGATTCTCTCTTCACGATCATTGTTGTTGTTAGGTGCCATCGAGTCGGCAACCCTACACGCAACAGAACAAACACTGCCTGGTCCTGCACCAACCTCACAATCATTGCTACATTTGTGTCCATTGCTGCTGCCACTGTGCCAATCCATCTTGTTGGGTTCTTCCACTTTTTCTCTAACCCTCCATTTTACCAAACATGATATCTTTATCCAAGGACAAGCCCTCCTGACAATGTGTCCAAAGTATGAGAGATGAAATCTGGCCACCCTGACTTCCAGGGAACATTCTGGCTATACTTCTTCCTACACAGATTGGTTTGTTCTTTTGGCAGTCCATGCCATTTTTAATAATCTCCTTCAACACTATAACTCAAATATATCAATTCTTCTGCAATCTTCCTTGTTCACTGTTCAACTTTGGCATTGATGTGAAGTTATTGAAAATACCATGGCTTGTATCAGGGACAACTTAGTCCTCAAACTGACATCTTTGCTCAACACTTTAAAGAGGTCTTGTGCAGCAGATTTACCTAATGCACTACGTCATTTGATTTCTTGACTGCTGCTTCCATGAATGCTGATGCAAAATGCAGTCTTTGACACCTTCAATCTTTTCTCCATTTACCTTGGTGTTATTTACTGGTCCAGTGGTGAAGATTTTTGTTTTCTTTACATTACCTTGAGATGCAGCCCATACTGAAGGCTGTGGTCTTGATCTTCATCAGTAAATATTTTAAGTCCTTTTTGCTTTCAGCAAACAAGGTTGTTGTTGTTGTTGTTAAGTGCCATCGAGTCGGTTCCGACCCATAGCGACCCTGTACAGGGTTTCCGAGGGTGTAAATCCTTACAGGAGTAGAAAGCCTCATCTTTCTCCCGCGGAGCAGCTGGTAGTTTCGAACCGCTGACCTTAAGGTTCACAGCCCGATTCGTAACCACTACGCTATCTGCATATTGCAGATTGTTAATGAGTGTTCCTCCAATCCTGATGCCATGTTTTTCTTTATATAATCCAGCTTTGTGGATTATTTGCTGGGCATACAGATTGAATAAATGTGGTGAAAGAATACAATCATAGCACACACCTTTCCTAATTTCAAACCATTTAGTGTCGTCTTGTTCTCTTCAAACAAATGCCTCTTGGTCTTTGCACAGATTCCTCATGAGAGCCATTAAGTGTTCTGAAATACTCATTCTCTGAAATGTTGCCTATAGATTATCATGATCTGCAAATTGAAAGTATTTGCATAGTCAATAAAGCACAGGTAAACATCTTTCTGGTATACTCTTCTTTCAGCCAAGATCCAGCTGATTGATGTCAGCAATGATTTCGCTTGTTTCATGTCTTCTTCTGGATCTGATATGAACCTCTGTAAATTCTTTGTCAATGTATGGTTGTAGTCATTTTTTAATTACCTTTAGTAAAATTTTGCTTGCATAGGATATTAACAGTAGTCTGATGATTTCCACATTCCATTGGGTCACATATCTTTGGAATGGGCACATGATTAGATCAGATTCAGGTTGAACATTTTGGCTGGAGTCCTACATAGGTCATGCTTCAACCATTTCTTGAGATGTTTTTAGTTTCTCTAAAATTTGTTTTCCTATTTCTGATACAAATCTTTTTGGGGGGGAAATCAATAGTGTTCAGCCAAAACTTATTTGTAAAATAAAGGGAATTGGTTACTTCAAAATAAAACAGAAAAAGTCACAGAACACTACGTCTTGGGGTTGTGGATTTTCAATCAGCAATGAATAAACAGTCTGTAATCTAGTAATTAATAAGCGTTAAAATTGATTTATTTGGTCTGGAAAAAATCTCTGGGAATTTCTTAAATCTCATTTTCTCTTTTTATTTGACTGATATGTGAGTATTACCAAATAAATACATTAGTGTGCAATAGCCAGTCCTTTCCTGGCCTTTTAACTAAAATCTGGACACACCCCATTCCCAACACTCTTCCTCCTTATACTTCATTGCTTTATTTGTCTCCTTCGCACTTTTCACTCTCTGACATACATATATTGAATATACTGTGGACTGACAGAAAAATGAACAGATCAGTTTTAGAAGAAATACAACCAGGATATTCCCTAGAAATGAGGGTGATAAGACTTCAGCTCACTTCCTTTGGATACATTATCAGGAAAGAGTTGCTAAAAATGGACTGCCTGGTTGGTAAAGTGGCTGTTATTGTTATTAGGTGCCATTGAGTCTGTACCGACCCATAGCGACCTTATGCACAGCAGAAGGAAACACTGCCTGATCCTGGGACAACTTCACTACTGTTGCCACGCTCGAGTCCATCGATGCTGCCACTTGGCCAATCCATCTCATTGGGGGTCTTCTTCTTTTTCTCTGACCATCCACCTTGTTGTTGTTATGTGCCGTGGAGTCAGTTCCGACTCATAGTGGCCCTGTACAGGGTTTCTGAGGCTGTAAATCTTTACGGGAGCAGAAACCCTCATCTTTCTCCCATGGAACAGCTGGTAGTTTCGAACTGCTGACCTTGCAGTTCATAGTCCAATTCGTAACCACTACACTACCAGAGCTCCACTTTACCAAACATGATATCCTTCTCCAGCGACTGGTCCCTCCTGACAATATGTCTGAAGTAGAGGGTCAGTGAAAATGAGGGACCTCCCCCCTCAATGATATGAATAGATATAATAGAGCAATGAGGGAACCCCTCAATGGTAAAAATGAACACAAAAGAGCAATGAGCTCAAACTTATGCATGATCATGAAAATAGATGGCATAGGATAGGTCAACTTTTTTTTTTCTGTTATAAATACGTGATGTGAGTTACAGTTGACTTGACAACATCTCACAACACTGTTGTTGCTGTATGCCGTTAAGTCACTGTTGAGTCATAGTAAGCCAGTATAGAGTTTCTGAGGCTGTAAATCTCTACTTGAGCAGAAAGCCTTATCTTTCTTCCACAGAGTGGCTGTAGGTTCCAAGCTGCTCACATAGCAGTCAACAGTCCAACATGTGACCCACTATGCCACTGGAACTCCGCCCACAACTACTATGTACGTACATTTCACTTCTTTTTCCTGATGATTACACTCCTAATCCTACTGGAAATCAAACTGCATGGGAGCTAATGTTTTTATCTTCGCAGTTTATTGTTGTACTCTGGTAATTAGAATAGAGTCAGGTCCTCAGTTCCAGTGGGTCCTTAGTAAAAATGTGTTAATACCTGAATGAAGTAATAAAGGTATGAATGGCTTCACCTCCCCCACAAAAAAACACGCCAGAGTCACAGGGTCCTAGAGATTGGGACATTTGAGCCACAAACTCCTTTCCAAATTGTATTTGCCCAAACTATTCCTAAGTCTCCTTTCCACATGATCTTGTCCCATCTGGGCTCTCAACATGTGATTATTATGGAATTCTTGGGTTTGCTATAGAAGAGGCTCACCAAAAAGAGCCATGTAGTGGATGAGAAAAGTGTAGTTTTGTGATGGGAGTGCCGTTGTGGTGCTGTGGGATCACAACTGGATTTCGAACCACAAAGCCAGCAGTTCAAACCTACCAGCTGTTCCTTGGAGACCCTATATGGGGTTGCTATGAGTCAGAAGCGACTTCACAGCATTTAACAACAACATCAATGGGAGTGTTGTGCCTCTTTAAGATGAGCACTAGGCTTTGAACCACAAGGTTGGCAGTTCAAGTCCACCAGCTGCTCTGCTGGAGAAAGATGAGGCTTTCTGCTTCTGCAGAGATTTAAAACTTCAGAAATAAGGGTCACTATGAGTCAGAACTGATTCAATGGCACACAACAACAACAGGAGTTGTGAGATGCTGTCAAGTCAGCTCTGGCTCACAGTACATATTAATAACTGAAGAAATGCTGCAACAACAGATGAAGAAATTTAAAACCCATTTGAAGACCCTGCCCTTTAAGCTCTGGATATGATAGTCTCCTGTTATAGGGTTTGTGACTATGGTCACCTTTCAAGTTCTAAGGAGTAAGGAGAAATCAAAGAAAGAAATGGAGGCAAAACAGAAAGTAAAGACTAGACAACAGAATAGATTCCCTTGGATTTCCCCTCCCCTTCCCATCATGCCTTTTCATAGCTTCCATGCTCCCAGTTTGCGCACAGCTCAACATCAACCTTTAAAACTCGTTTGGTACCATTCAATTAAGATTGCAAAAAATCAACAACTAACAGAATCACCAAAGCAAACTCCATCAATTCTGACTCATAGCAACCCTGTACAGGGTTTCCAAGGCTATGTATCTTTACCAGAGCAGAAAGCTTCATCATTCTACCAAGGAGCAGCCACTGGGCTTGAACTGCTGACCTTGTGGTTACCAGCTCAGTATCCATCCTATGGCACCACCATGGCTCCTTATATCAGGAACTAATGGAAAAGTCGACTGAATTTCATCTTCCTATCTAATTTGAAAGGTTTGAGTTGAAGGTCTTAGAAGGAAAGACACCTTTGAGAGAAAGAGAAACTGATTTCAGGACAGTACAAGGGGACTTGAAAAGCTTACGGAAAAATGGAATTAAAGGATAAAGGAATTTTTCCATGAATTTTTTGAAGCCCCCTCAAATTTCCTTTCTCTGAATTAATTCAAAAGTTACTGTCAAGCTTCATCTTTCATAAGTGCTAAAATGGTAAAAACTAGTAAGCAAGGAAAGCTGACTGTCACATTAATCAAAATTACAAATTACCAAAAAATTATTATATAATCAAAATAATGTTCAGGAACAACACTTTCTACATATGGTCTAAGATTAGAAATATCTTTTTTCAAGTATGAGATTGTTGGGTTTCATCCAAAACTACCTTACCAAATTCTAAACTATAGAGAAGATCTTTTTTGAGGTAGAATTCCATGTGTTCCTTCACCAAGTTTAATGTTCTCAGCACAAGAAGACCACGGTGTTCCCAGAGCCCAGACAGGGAAAAGGAAGCTAAAATGGGAACCATCACTAAGAAACTGCCATTTTGAGTATTGTCTCTAAAAACACTGACAAAGTTTTATTTCCTTTCTGAGAACATGTAAGGGAATGGTAAGCGGCCACTCCATTACTAGAAAGAATGACTTAGTGGGAAATATATTTACAGTCATTGCCAAGTTTATGTTCAGGGGCTGAGAGCAGTCGGGAAGGGTGGAAGGAGATGCTTAAATCTCCTTCCTAGCCTCCAGAATGCAAGTCACAAAATCCTGATGCAACCCCTCTAGCTTTGGTACTTCTCTCCTGCTGAAGCCTTCAAAACTTCACCTTCTTGGAGGAAAAACAAGTAAAATAAAAGAAAGTTGTTTGGCTCCTAAATTAGACTGCCCTTTCCTCTGAAGAGCCAGTCAGTGCTTCACCAGACCCTGATGTCTGCCAAGCCACCATCACACTCTTTGGCTGCACAAACCCACGGTTAGCGCTTCTCCCCACAGGGAACTAGCCAACAATGATAAGCTCTCTTACCATTCAGCCTTGACCCTGTGTACAGGTTCACAATGTTCTCAAGTCTTCTGTGATCACTGAGGGAGAGAGGTTTGTTTGAAGGGTTTGTGGGTTTGTAAAGACACAAGAGGTAATTCAACCTGCCCTTCATTAAGTATTCAAGTTGAAAGTTCCTAAATTTTAAGCATTCCAAAGTATCTACTTCCAAAGCAGGAAAAGGACTCAATAATTCACTCAAAGAACAAGAATTGGAATCTGCTCTGACATCTTAAGAAGTGGCCATTTAAAAGTGGGCATGAATGCACTGACCACACTCCCACTGGGGTCTTGTTGACCTAAAGCATAGCATACCACTAATTGTCATCGAGTCCATTCCAACATGGAACTCCATGTGTGTCCAAGGAGAACTGTGCTCTACATGGTTTTCATTGGCTGATTTTTTAGAAGTAGACTGCCAAGCCTTCCTTCTAAGGCAGTTCCATGGAGACTTGAACCACCAACCTTTTGGTTAGCAGCCATGTGTGTTAGCCATTTGTACCATCCAGGGACTCCAAAAAACTGTCGAGTCGGTTCTGACTCATTATGACCCTGCACAGGGTATCTGAGGACTAGCAGGTGGGTTTGAACCACAGACCTTGTGGTTAGCAGTCCAGTGCTTATCCTACAGCACCATATCAGGACTCCAGACAATAGCATAAGGTTCCATTATGTGGCATGGTGGGATAAAGCACTGGACCACAAGGTCAGTTTGAACCATAAGGTAAGCAGTTCAAACTCACCAGATACTCCTTAGAAAACCTGTACAGGATCTCTGTGAATTGGAACCAACCTGAAGGCACTTAACAACAATTTGATGTTGTTGTTGTTGTCATTGTTGTTGTTGTTGTTGTTAGGTGCCATCGAGTCAGTTCCAACCCCTAGCAACCCTATGCACAGCAGGACGAAACACTGCCCAATCCTGGGCCAACCTCACTACTGTTGCCATACTTGAGCCCATTGATGCTGCCATATTGCCAATCCATCTCATTCGGGGTCTTCTTCTTTTTCTCTGACCCTCCACCTTACCAAACATAATATCCTTCTCCAATGACTGGTCCCTCCTCACAATATGTCCTAAGTATGAAAGAAGAAGCTTGGCCATCTTGGTCTCCAAGGAGCACTCTGGCTGCACTTCTTCCAACACAGATCTGTTGGTTCTTTTGGCAGCATATGACACTTTCAATATTCTCCTCCAACACCATAACTCAAAAGCATCAATTCTTCTAAGGTCTTCCTTATTCACTGTCCAGCTTTCACATGCATATGAGGTTATTGAAAATACCATGGCTTGGGTCAGGCACATCTTAGTCCTCAAGCTGACATCTTTGCTCTTCAACACTTTAAAAAGTTCTTGTGCATCAGATTTGCACAATGCAATACATCATTTGATTTCTTGACTGCTGCTTCCGTGAATGTTGATAGTTGATCCAAGAAGAATGAAGTCCTTGGCAACCTCAATCTTTTCTCTGTTGATAAGAATGTTGTTTATTGGTCCAGTGGTGAGGATTTTTGTTTTCTTTACATTGAGATGTAATCTGTACCGAAGGCTGTGCTCTTTGATCTTCATCACTAAATGTTTTAAGTCCTCTTCACTTTCAGCAAGCAAGGTTGTATCATCTGCATAATAAAACACCAAAATAAATGGAGTCCTGGTATGGCACTATAGGAAAAGCACTGGACTACAAGGTCAGTTTGAATCATAAAGTCAGCAGTTTAAACTCACCAGCTGCTCCTCAGAAACCCTGTACAGGGTTGCTGTGAGTCAAACTGACTTGATGGCACTTAACAACAACAATACCAAAATAAAGCTAACACGTGGATAATTTGATTGTGGTCACCAAATTAAGTAACTCCATTTATCTTTGGCAGGGAGTGTTCCAGATTTTGGTGCATATATTATGGCTGGAACTCTGAATCCTTCAAAATAGTTTGATAGAATTAATTCTGTCTCTCATTCATTCACTCAGCAAATATCTATTGAGGGTCTAATATGTAATAAGCTCCATTTTAGATAGTGAAGACACAGCAATAAACAAAACTATTTTTCTGTCCTAAGAACTTATATTCTACCACAGCAGGTAGAGATAAAAAACAAGTGTGGCAGATGGAGATAAAAATGCTATGGGGAAAAAAGAAACAACACAAGATCAGTTTGATAGGGAGTGTCACGTAGAAGGAGGAGTTGCTAACACAATAAGGGTACCATTTTAGATAGCCATTTGTCAAGAAGACCATACTAAGAAGGTGAAGAGGCTGGACTTGCAGGCATCTTGAGAAGAACGCTCCAGGCAGAGGGTTCAACAAATGCAAAAGATGTGAGATGAGAGTAGGCATGGCATGTTCAAGGAATATCAGGGAGCCCAGTGTGTGTGGAAGGAAGTACATGAAGGGAAGTTTTAGAAGATAAGGTTGAGGGATAGGGCAAGATCTCATAAGTTCTTATAGGCAGTACAAGTCCTTTGTCCATAACTATGATGGAGGACACACTCAGAACAGAGGACAACATGACCCTTAGAAAGAATCACTGGCTGATGATTAGCTTTGATTCTCATTTTCATCTCAGATTTGTGCACAGTATCAATCTGGTATACCACATATAGAGTACGGACAGGGCAGCCTGGAGGATCCAGGTGAGGTGGATATAGAATATGCATCTGGTCTATCCATTAGCATGGAGTAGACCTGCCTGTCCAATATGGTAGCCACTCTATGCAACTAAAAAGGATCTTGGCTACAGATTAAGCATTTACAGTGGCTGCTAGCCACAAGTCAGTGGTCCAAACCCACCAGCCACTCTGTAAGAAAAAGATGAAATTTTTCTACTCCCGTAAACAACTACATTCTTGCAAGTTGCTATGAGCAGGGATTGACTGTAAGACAATGGATTTGGTGTTGGTTTTTATTTTTATGTGCAATCAAGCACTTGAAAAGTGGCTAGTGTGACTAAGAAGTGCTGCATGTAATAGAGTTCTTGGGTAGTGAAAACAGTTAAGGCAGTCAGCCACTAACTGGAAAGTTAATGATTCGAATCCACTCAGACACTCCTGCAAAAATGAAAAATAAATAAATAAATAAAATAAAGACCCAGTGATGTCCAAATAGTCATCCATTGACACACATGGAATCACCACAAGTCAGAACTGCTTTGAGGGCAACGATTTGGACTTTTTGTTTGCTTGTTTTTAATGTATACAATACATACTGGATTTTAAAGATACTATTTTTTACAAGAATTTTTAAAATATATTCTTAATATTTTGTAGTGGTTAATGTTGACCTAGAGTCCGGGTGTGGCACTGTGGGTTAATGAGCCAGACTGCAAAGCCGTTTGAACTGCCAGGTTGGTGGTTCAAGCTCACCAGCTGCTCTTTGGAAATCCTATACAGGGTCACTATGGGTTGGAATTGACTTGACAGCACTTCATAGCAAACAACAACAATGTTGACATGATAATATTTTGCATGTATTTAATTAAACATAATGTGCTATTACATTAATTTCACTTTTTTTTTTT
>NW_006408524.1:16779436-16780857 GCF_000296735.1 Chrysochloris asiatica
TTGAAGTAACCACCCTGGGACTACTATTTAGAAAAAAAAAAAAAAAGAGGTGGTGTGATCCAAAAGTTTTTAGTTTTCTCTGGTATTTTCTAGTCATTTTCATAAGAAGAAATAGTGTTGTAGGTCCTATTTACTACAGCAAACATATCCCAAAACCCCCATTGTCATCAAGTCAGTTCTGGCTCATGTTGAACAATGCAGGACAACATAAAACTGCCTCCTAGACTTTTGAAGGGTGTAAATCTTGGAAGCAGACTGCTACATCCTTCACCCAAGAGCAGCTGGTGGTTTCAAGCCACCAACCTTTCAGTGAGCAGCTGAGCACTTAACCACTGTGCCACCAACTCCTACCACAGCAAGCACACTAGAGATGGAGGTAGAAAATACAAGACGCCTGGGCATATTTTAAAGAAACTTGGTGGCACTGTGGGATAAGTATTGGGTTGGTAACCACGAGGTTGGTGGTTCAAATCTACTAGCTTCTCCAAGGGAGAATGATGAGGCTGTCTCTTCTTGTAAATGTTTACAGTCTCAGAAACCCTATATAGGATCCTTATGCGTTGAAATCAGCGGGATACAGTAAGTTTGGTCATTTTAAAGTGGTTCGCCACTTTAAAACAAAAGAACGTGAAGCCCAGAGGAGTATTCATTTTCACAAGAAGAACTGGATTCAATCCTGTCTGATCAACTCTAAAGACCAAGGCACAATGGCCTCAATAGGTGGAATATTCAGTACTCATGAGTTCAGCCCAGATTCTGTTAACACTCTGGTCATGGCTACCCCAATTCATGGAAAAGGCAGGCCTCCTGAATAGAGAAATGAAAGGAGATTTCCAGGATACTGGCCCTGGAATGGAGGAACAGTAAAGGTTAACCTAGACACCAGCAATACCTTGAGCTCTGCACAGGCCATGTGGAACAAACACAACGAGAGACACCAGGGGACTCTTTCTCCTTAGAGAACCTCAAAACTCTTCCAGAAAAACGTCAGTCTCACAGTTCTGGTTTTGCACTAAGGTGTAGGAGCATTCTGTTACAGGAACTCCTTTCCATGTCTGCACTATGGATCTAAGATTGTATAATATGCACAGACAAAGCAAACTCAACCCATACAGCAGCCTGAGGGACAGTACCCAACAGCCATCATTCTCTCCTCAACTCTCATCATTTCACTGCTTCACCCTCTTCTTGAGTGAGAAATGTGGGAATAAAAGCTGATAATCTTATTTTTTCTTCTGCTACCTCAAATTGTTGCTCTGCAAAAATAGCCCATAAGTTTAGTTTCAGAGCAAGATGGGGAAGGTAGAATTCCCACTGAATAGTTTTCATCTTGTCCAGATGGATCCGGTGAAAGGAGATGGGGATAAGATTCTTATGATTCAATAGTAAATAATTGTTATCATAACTAACTGTGATTGTCA
>NW_006408524.1:16783798-16806326 GCF_000296735.1 Chrysochloris asiatica
GCCCTTAAGTCCGGCTCGAAGGTGGGATTTCCATCCTTGGATGTCACCTCAGTCAAGAGGCGGAAGTGCAGCAGGGCTACAGGGTTGTAATGAGACGCTTTGGGCTGCGCTTGTGGGTCTCTAAGTTGGTCGACCCCGCCTCAAAGCCAAGATCCAACAGCTAGGCCAGGAAGGCGCCCTCATGTCCGGGGTAAGTAGGACAGCCTGGTCGGCCCCTTCAGTCTCTTCCCGCTAGGCAGTGTCCCCCCATCGACCTGGTCTCCAGAGACCTCTCACCCCGCCGCTCCGTGGTCTGGGTTTCATTTAACACCTCCACCAGGTCTGCGCAGTAAAACAGGGGAGTAGTTAATATCAATATCTCAATCCAGGAACAGAGGACCCTAGAACCATCAAGAGGGAGGAGCATGGGATCCTAACCAGTAAACGCAGTGACAGCAAGAGACGGAAGCAGAAAGAGGGCATAGAGAGACAGCAGCTGAGGACTCTAGACCCATAGAAAGAGAAAGGCTGTTGCTGGTGGGCAAGAGGCTGACTTGCAAAATGTGCCCTTTGGTTGTTTAAGCAATTATATATTCTTGCATGTTTTTGTGTACATTAAAATAAAAAAAAAGAGGGAATAGAGGCAAATACTGTTAACTGATGTTGCATGGAGGGGATTGTAACCATGGCAATGAAACAAAATACGATTGGTTGAGTGCAAAACTGATTTTCTACAAAGTAAACTATCACTTAATTCATAATAAAAGCTTTTAAAAAAATAAATATGTAACCTATAAATCTCTCTTATCACTGTAGCTAGAACGTCAAGTTTAGTTTCTTCTTATTTAGCTTCTTCTCACCCTAGGCATGTTGGAGGTACTCAAGATACCATAGTATTTCAGAGAAACTTTAAACTTAAGAGTCAAAACCCATTTCTCTATTTCATGTTTCTATAGAATTACGGCTGTATCCTAAATACAATGATAATCAAGAGTTTTTACATCTTGATTATTATTCATAATGATATAAACTATTCAAATGACTTTTATTGTTTATGAAATGGAGAACTATTTCTTGACTAAAATCAAAATATAATGAAATACCCAGGCAAGTTATGCTGAATTCCTCTAACTCTAATATAATCGCTATAGCAAATAAAACCTGTAAAACTACTTCACACATGAAACTATGAATTACACACTATGCATTTGTCAAAATTCACAGATATGCATGCCAAAGAGTACAAATTCTACTGGGTAGAACTTTAAAAAATGAAAACTCACATAGTAAAATTTTAAATGGAGGGGTGCTCTATTATCATTAGAAGTAAAATCATTATATTAACTGGTGTTTAGAGTCTGATGAATAATTTGCTTCCTGAGAAAATCAAGGCCTTTTCTAAAATTGGTAAGTCTAGGCTTGCAGAACTGGAAGGCAGCTAACAGGCAATCTAATACAATGACCTTATTGGACTTATGAGGAAACTGAATCTCAAAGAGCTAAGTGGGAAAACCCCAGGTCATGTAATTGACAGAGTCACACAAACTAGCAAAAACAGGCTAAGAATCCAGGTCTCCTCACTCTAATACCAGTCACCTGTTCCCCACAGGAATCTCTCCTAATAGATATTGAACATATCTACAGACTCTAAATCCATCCAGAGCAATAAGGTAGCAAAAACAAAGCTTTCAAAAATATCAAAAACTTATTAAAACTGTTGCTACTTCTTTGGTCAAATGAGAGAAGTTTGGGATGGCCATCCATCTTGGTCATCAGCACAATTCTGCTTCAATATATGAACATTTCTGTGTTGGATAAAAGTCCTCTCACAGCCTGATGTTTTTCTGGCGTGTGTTCTGTTCTTTCAGTTAACGGGCTGAATTATTAAAGACAGCTGTGTCCATTGTTTATGAATATTATGGATGCTGAAAACCTAATAACAAAACCAAAAATTCTCAAGAGTCCCCTCCCTCTCCTTTTCTTGAACTTGAAACTGAAAAGAAACACATTTCTCACCAATGTCAAACCCAGCCACTCCTGCCATCTACCAATCACATCCATAAACTGAGATTGATGAGGGACAAAGAACCTCAGAGCCAACACAGCCCTACCATGACATATTTGCAAGCAGATAAAAAACTTGTTTTGTCAAATTAAAGAATGGAAAAAAAAAAAAAAGTAAGATATGTATTAACGTGAATAATGTGGGGAGAGTAATTTCTTTTGTATTTATTTTTAAGTTAAAGAAGTAACTTTACTGAGTTTTAGTTCTTAAAAAGTGGCCAAAGAATACTCCTTCATGAGGAGTAACTGCTTTTACTGATAATTTATTACATCACACATTTGCTCAGATATCTAATCAGACCAAAAATGAAATATGTACCTCATCCCCCACACCTCCATCCCCAACTAAAGATGATATCATAGATAAACAAGTTTTCCTATTATTCATTAATAATATCAGGGTGGTTTTTTTTTCTTTTGTTTAATTGTAGCATTATTCAGGAGTTTAAAAAGTCCTCATACAGATTTATCATTTCATATCTAGAACAAAATATTATTAATCATGATCACATTGTCTCATTCTATCATGTGTGTCATAGAGGTCAGAAGAGAAAGACTGAAGAATTAAATAGTGCATAAAATGATATTATCAATATGTTTGATACTGGATATAACCCAGACTGTTTGCACATTTCATGGTGCTTCTTACACAGAAGGTTTTCCCAGATCCCGGAAGCCTGTTCCCTTTCCAAATAGCAAAGTCTGCTCAGTATTTCAAGCTAGCTCTTGTAAACCATGGCTAGAGACCTGAGGTGGGCTTAGAAGAGATGATTCACTGCTTATGACTCTGTGTAGGCCCGGTAAAGGGCTTTAGAAGAGAATGTTGGATGTGAGCACAGCACATATTCTTCTTCTTGTGTGTTTGCTGTTCTTGTATTCCTCAAATCTGGGGAGGAACGCTGCTCCCTGCAATCCAAACACATTGCTGCTTATACACCAAACAAGTGGTACCATTTAAAATTCCACTCAAAGGGAATAGTGGTAATTGAAGCCATTCAAGGGACCACAAAAGCACTGCTACCCTCCAAACGGAGCATTTGAATGACATTTAAAAGGTGCCAAAATGTGTAATCAATTCATTCAAAAAATATTTCCTGAATATCTAGTATGTACAAAACTCTGGAATGATTATTCTAGGCGAGACCAAAATGGCAATGAAAATGAATTATATTACTTTATTAATACCAGGCTATCATGCAAAGCTACTGATGAGAATGGAAGAGAGGCAACTAAAAAAGCTAGAAATGAAAATAAGAGAAGTTGTTGGGAAAGGAGAATGAACAGAAAAACAAAGGAAGAGGAGGGGAGCCACAAAGCAGAAACAAGAATAGGATAAAAGAGCATCAGGCCTGTTGGTAACTGCCGGCACTGCTGTTGTTGTTGTTAGGTGCCTGCTAGTCAACTCAGACTCATAGAGACCCCATGCACAGCGCAAGAAACCCTGCCTGGTCCGGTGCCATCCTCAGAATTGTTGCTATGTTCGAACCCAAGGCTGTAGTCACTGTGTCTGTCAGCCCTTTGGGGATTTCCTTTTCTTCTCTGACTCACCACCAGTACTAATGACTCTCAACTCAACTCAGACTCAAAGGCATCCCTGATGCGTCAGAGCAGAACCATGTGCTTCACTGAGTTTTCAGTGGCGGACTTTTCAGAAGTATATGTTGTTGTTGTTCTGAAGTGTCGTCGAGTTGGTTCTGACCCATAGCAACCCTGTATAGGGTTTCTGAGGAGTGGCTGATGAGCTTGAACTGCCGACCTGGCAGTTCAAACGGCTTTGCAGTCTTGCGCGTTTACCCACAGTGCCACACCTCAAAAGTATATAGCCACGCCTTTATTCTAAGTTACCTAGGAGTGAACTGAAGCCTACAAGCTGCTGAGCTTGTTAAACGTTTGAATCACCCAGGGATTCCAGACCTTTTTTTTTTAAAAAAAAAAAAAAAAAAAGCTCATTGCTATGAAGTTAACGCTACACGGGAACAGACAGCCTCATCTTTCTCATCTTTCTTTTGTGGAACAGGTAGTGGGTTTGAACCATCAACTATTTGGATAACAGCCCAATGCTTAATCCACCATGACACCAGGACTCATCCAGACCTATGTTGTTGTTGTTGGGTGCTGTTGAGTTGGTTCCAACTCTAATGACCCTGAATAGGGTTTCTGAGAAGTGCCTGGTGGGTTTGAACCAACAATCTTGCAGTCAGCAGTCCAGTGATTATCCTACAGCACCACACCAGGACTCTTCCAAACCTATGTCACTGTTGTTGTTGTTGTTGTTATGTGCTGTGGAATTGGTTCCAACTCACAGAGACCCTGTATAGGGTTTCCAAGGAACAGTGTCCTATAGGCATCAATTTAAAACAAAAACAAAAAAGTTCTGGGAGTAATAATAGGGAAAAGGAACTTTAAAAAGTTTGGAAATCTTCTAATGCACTTGTTGTTGTTGTTGTTAAGTGCTGTTGAATCACTTCCAACTTATAATGACCCTGTATAGGGTTCCTAAGGAGTAGCTGGTGAGTTTGAACCTCTAACCTTGTGGTTCAGATTGACTTGTGGTCCAGTGCTTTAGCCCACAGCACCACACCAGGACTCCTCTAATGCACTATAACACTAACATTTAATTCTATTTTGTCAATATATTGGGTGGGAGGAAAAAAAAAGAAGACATTCATTAATGAAAGTACAAAAGTTATTATAAATCATTTTTTATACTTTCAATAATGAATGTCTCCTTTCTTTTCCTCCCACCCAATATGTTGTGGATTTGATTGTGTCTCCACAAAGAAATGCTTTGTAAATCTTAACTCTTACACTTGTGGATTAGGAGCCCTGATGGTGCTGTAGGATAAGCATAGGACTACTAACCGCAAGCTCCTTGGACACCATATACAGGGTGACTATGAGTTGGAACCATCTTGATGGCACTTACCAAAAACAGCAAACGGTGCAAAAATCTACTTCTACTTGTTAAACCTACCACTTGTGGCATTTCTGTTATAGCAGAACCAGGAAACCAGGAAACCAGGAAACCTTAGAACAGGCTATATGTTCACCCTTGGTAGACAGGGTGTAGAAAGGATGCTACATTAAAGAAATCTGAGTTCAGTCCCACCTGTGCAATCCTCTGCTGTAACTTCTTCACATGGCTACCCTGAAGTCTCCTCACTAGATCTTAAATTCCTTTAAACTGAATTGTTGTTGTTAGGGCCATCAAGTCCGTTCTCATAACAATCCTGTATAGAGTTTCCAAGAAGCAGCTGGTGAGTTTGAACCACTGATCTTGCAGTTAGCAGTCCAGTGCTTCTCCTACAACGCCAAACCAGGACTATTGGATCGCCGTGGTTGTGAAGTGTCATCAAGTTGGTTTCACTCATAGTGACCCTGTACAGGATCTCCAAGGAGCAGCTGATGGGTTTGAACTGCCAGTCTTTCAGTTAGCAGTCCAGTGCTTATCCTACAGCACCACACCAGGACTATGAGATGAGTTTTCTCTAAAGATTTATCATTTAAAGAAAAAGGTGAGTTGATACTTAGCTTATTATCTTCAAGAATGAAACCAAGACCTCCATAGAAAGGTAGAAAGTTTTAGAGCATGTGACTAATTTTCAAGGACATGGATGATTAAATCAAATGGCACAAGACTAAGACTGATCATTTTAGTCAAACACAACACTGTTTTCTCTGAGCGCTCTGTGTTTGAGGTACATTGTTCACAGAAAGCTTGAAATCTAAACCACAGAATGAGGTCCTAGGAGAGGTAAGAAGGAGAGTGGGCAAGAGTGGGAAGGGAAGGTCAGGATTGAAAAATCCGTGAGGGACGCATCGCAGCCAACAGAGACAAAGAGAAGGTGAGGTGAAGACACAAAAAGAGCTCCAAGGCTGCTGAGTCAGGGAGAAAGGAATCGGCATTCTAGAAACTCAAATGAATGACTTCATTGTAATATGGAAGCAGGTACAGGAGACCACTCTCATAATGAAGGAGCTAAGACAGAGTTGTTGTTAAGTGCCATCGAGTCGGTCCCAACCCATGGCAACTCTATATAGGGTTCCGAGGAACCACTGATGGGTTTGAACCGCCGACCTTGTGGTTCAAACTGACCTTGTGATCCCGCGCATTATCCTGCAGCACCACACCAAGACTCCTAAGATGGAGTATGAGGAGCTTAAATAAAGAAAAGTCTTGAATAATTAACTTTGGGAGCTGACAATGCTGACTCACTTTTCTCTTCGTTAATATATTTGGATCAAGATTTGAGGGCTGTTGTGGATTGAACTTCCCAGGACAATATATACCCTGCCTCCTATGCCAGTGGATAGGATCCTGTTTGGGAAAAAAAGGGTTTGTTATGTTAATAAGGCTGTACCAGTACCAGGTGAGTCATAAACCTAGTCACTGATGAATTATAACAAGAACAGAATGCGCCGCGTAGAATGTACACACAGGGGGAGAGGACAGCAGATAAACAGAGACAGATGCTGCATCTACAAGGATTGTTGGCCCTGGTGTAGCTCTGGAGGCTAAGTACTGGACTGCTAACTGCAAGGTGGGCAGTACAAACCCACCAACCACTCTCAGAAACCCTACACACGGTCGCTATGATTTGGAATCTCACACAACAACGACAAGGCTAGAAGATGAGGAACCATGGTGGCTCAGCCCCTGGCTGCTAACCAAAGGTCAGCAGTTTTGAAACAGACAAGATTTCTTTCTAGAGCCACACACTGAATTCAGAATTATAGCTTCCTGAACTTGGAGAAAAGGAGCCCTGACCAGTGGTTCAAACCCACCAGTAGCTCTGAAGGAGAAAGATGAGACTGTGTGCTCCCGCAAAGATTTACAGTCTTGGAAACTCACAGAAACAGTGCTACTCTATATATTGATCCAACAGGTCACTAGTCACGGTGACTCAGAATCAACTCAATGGCCGT
Source organism: Chrysochloris asiatica (assembly GCF_000296735.1). Classification (NCBI taxonomy): domain Eukaryota; kingdom Metazoa; phylum Chordata; class Mammalia; order Afrosoricida; family Chrysochloridae; genus Chrysochloris; species Chrysochloris asiatica. The sequence continues at coordinate 16,790,768 of NW_006408524.1, forward strand.
GAGATTTTTGGGTTGAAACTGTGAGAAAATACATTTCTGCTGCTTAAAACCACCCACATGTAGAATTCTGTAACAGAAGTGCTAGAAAATTAACATAAAGAGAAGATTTCATACAGAAAAGATTTCATAACTTAAAGAGAAAAGATGGATGAGATTTCAGTAAACTTTGCCATTATCGACCACCTGGATGTGTGCTCAGAACATTATCATTTCACACCCAAGTGCAGGATTTGGCAGGGCATGGGAGGGGAGGGGAAATAAGGAGGACATCAGAGTCAGTAGACTCCAAGAGTGACCGTGCAAGTCTCTCCCACCCTCCTGAAGGTGAAGATGTCAAGGCTGTGGACATTTGCTGAGCCACTGGAGCACAGATGCCTCTAAACTCAGACCACATAATATGTACACTAAGGTCAACCTGCACACAAGGCAGATTTCTCAGTGTCTTCAAAAACACAGAGAAAATTATATATCGTCCTGGTGTGGTACTGTGGGTTAATGTGCTGGATTACAACGTCGATTTGAACTTCAAGGTCGGCTGTTCAAGCTCACCAGCCACTGCTTGGAAACCCTATACAGAGACGCTTGGCTTGGAACCGAACCGATTCATCGGCAGTTAACAACAATATATATAAAACTTCAGTCACCCAATAAAAAAATCAGAAGGGTAAGCACACACATACAATTCTCAGAAGAAACACAAATGACTAATAAATATATGAAAACATTCAGTTACAGAAGCCAAATAAATGCCAATAAAACCATTCCCAAGTGGAAAACTATTTGTAAGTATACACAATGCTGGTACAGGTACTGGAAGATACACACGTATACATTGCTGACTAGAATAAAATGAAGACATCACTTATATAACACACATACTCTCTCTTTAAATTGTATGTATCCTTGGCCCATTAATTATGCTCCTAAGAATTTAACCTAAGAGAATAACCAAAGAAACAAAGGCTAATTTTCAAAGATGTTTGTTACATTATTTATAATAGTGTAAAACTAAAATCTATTTCAATTGCTATTAAAAGAAAAAATAATTAAATGGATTATGACATACTCATGGACTATGAGAACACAATGGCTCCATAGAATAAACACTGGACATAGGATAACCCCGAGATGCTGAACAAAGTGCTGGCCCAGTTGAGGGTTGCCAGCCAGTGGCATTTCAAGGATGTGCTGGGGCTGGAGGAGGAGGCACTGGGCTCTGTACCCACAAGGTCAGTGGTTCGAGCCCACCAGTCTCTCCAGAAGCTTTTGGTCTGGCAAAAATTGTTGTTGTTGTTGTTAGGCGCCATCGAGTCAGTACCGACTCATAGTGACCCTATGTACAATAGAACGAAACACTGGCTGATCTTGGGCAAAAGTGACAGCCTCGGATCATTTTATGAGTTACAGTACTTAACAACAACAACAACAACAACAACAACAACAACAACTCATGGAATATTATGCAACCATTAAAATCATTTTTAAAAAACTTTTTGCTATCACAGGGCTATGTTCACACTATAACATACATGAAAATAATCAGGATACAAACGCGCACACCCAATGTAATCCTTTTTAGTCATATTAATATAAAGGTATGCAAGAAACAGTTTGGAAGATAAATCAAATTATATTAATAATTATTAACTTTGAGTTGTAGAATTGTTTTTATTTTACAATATAACTGGGTTTTTACAATTATAAGTTAGAAATATAGACTCTATATTTAGCATTCAAAAATAGTTGTAGGATGCTTTGATTTGGTGTTTATTTTTAATAAATATACACTCAATTCAACAGATAAAGATTGCATAATGAGAAAACATGATGTTTCCCTTATCTTTGAAAGTTCAGTGCCTACAATAGATTGTAACATGTGACGAGGCTTCAAAATGTTCCTGGTAATTTTCCAATTGTCCACAAACTTCTTAAAACCCTCTCCAATAGCCCACCCATTGCCATCCAATTGGCTCCAACTCCTAATGGTCCTATAGAGTTTTTCTGAAACTGTAAATCTTTACAGTTACTCAGTAACTGTTAAATTAGTAAATGATTCACTGGCTGTAGAAATGGGTGAAGGATGGAAAGATTGAAGGAGGATTGCATAGAGAGTTGGAAAAGTCTTCAGAGTTTAGTAAAATCAGTATTTTTCCTAGGATTTTTAGGAGATTAAAAGAGTTCATTAAATAACATAAATAACAGAGAATAAAAGGAAAAGGAAAAGGAAAGAAATCAAACAAATGGCCTTTGCAAGAATACAATGAGATAAGATTTAATAGCTGAAATTACTTTTCTACCAACTCTCAATATTATTTCATTCAATTCATATATACATCTGCTACTTAGACAACAGAGTCCTGGTGTGGTGCTGTGAGCTAATGCATCAGACTTCAAAGTCATTTGAACTGCAAGATTGGTGGTTCAAGCTCACCAGCTGCTCCTTGGAAACCCTATACAGAGTCGCTATGGGTCAGAATCGACTCAACAGCACTTAACAACAAAAACAACTTAGACAGCAAGAACAAACCCACTGGTCAGAAGCAATTATACAATTTCCCCTTTATTCTACCAGGAGGATGAACACATTCTCAGAACCATTGAAATTCATTTATGAGAACCCAGCTCCTCTATGAAACGTCCACAGTTACCCAAAATTGATGCTCAGCACCACCCGTGATTACCCCAAGGGATAGATGGGCCCCATCAGACCAGCATTTATTTCTATCCATCTTTGGAAACAAAGGTAATGAGAGTGGCCCTCTCCCAATAACTATCACATTTTCTTTGTGTATTCATCATTTCTTGGCGAGGAGACACTTTATAGATCATAGTGTCTTCATTCTCCAACTGATGTGAGGGTAACAGATACATGTTCTCCATCCTTTCTGGCATCGTAGTTACATACACTTAGGTTGAACGCCCAAGGCTCAAATCTGGAATGAGTTTAAACTTGCTTAGACTTGTGAACCTCAGAGAGAAGCAGTGTAATTCACTTTTTTACTGTGTTAATATCTCTAGCACCAGATTTTGGGTTCTTTGAAGCTGCTCACATCACCATTATTTCTACCTTGAAACGCCTGGCTATTCCTCATTCCATAGATTCAACCAGCATTCCCAGTTTCAAATATCGACAATCAATCATACATAACATCTCAAAATTGCACTGGTTTTGGAAAGGGAAACAGAAGGGGGGAAAATGACATGTGGCTTTATCATAATCAGGAAATTCAGGGTTTCAGGTCTTATTAGCTATTTGACCTCAGGCAAATTACTTTTTGGAATCTCACTTCCTTCATCAAAAACGGGGATCCTGCTTCTGAAGTTGCAGGACAATTTTGAAAATTAGCATTAGAATATGATACTATATGTACCTGGCATGAAGGGTAGATTCAGTAATAGTAGCTATGATTATCAATAATTCCTCTATAAATAAATCGCTTGCTGATTTCTTTTCAAAATGTGTGTTTTCATATAAAAGTTCAAATATCATATATCAGTTAAATTAGTAAATCAAAAAAGAAATGACCTTTCCAACTATTTTCCCTGTTGGCCTCATTATTAAAGTGGTGGCTCCCTGTGTAGAAAAATAACTTTACAGGATGCTTCAGCTGTAAATTATATGAAGAAATAATCATAAGAAACGTTAGAAGCCACTAAAAATAAAGACATACATGGGAATTAACATTCAGATTTGGCCTGAAAACACATGAAACATAGCTGAGATAAAATATAAAACATAGAACATTAATTCCCAACTTTTTTCAATATCAAAAATAGTTTAGCCTTCTGCTGGTTTCAGGTTGGAGTCCTAGGGTTGAAGTGGTTAAGCTCTCAGCTACTAATTGAACAGTCTGTGGTTCGAACTTACCAGCTGCTCCTCAGGAGAAATATGTAGCCACCTGCTTTTATAAAGATTTACAGTCTTGAGACCCTCTAGTTTCCAAGTTCTACTTTGTCCTCTAGGTTCACTAAGAGTTGAAATCAACTAGACAGCAAGTGTGTTGGTTGTTTTCAGTAACTTGCTGAAAGTACTCAACTAGGCTAAGAAACTCTTTAAGACATGTTCAAAACCCTTCCCATATTGTTTCCACCAATTCTAAACTATTATATCATGTCCAACGTTGAAAGGCCCACTATAAACTGTTATTGTTAAAAACAAAAACTACCCACTAACCACTGCCATTGAGTTGATTCCAATTCATAGCAACCCCTACGAAGAGTTTCTGAGATTGTAAATCTTTGTGGGAGTGTCTGGTGGGTTTGAACTGCCAATCTTACTGCTAGCAACCCAAAACCTACCTCACAGTGCCTCCAGAACTCCTTGTCATTGCAACTGTTGTCACTGCTAAGTGCTATCTAGTCGATTCTAGTGACCCATAGTGACCCTGTATAGGGTTTCCAAGGAAAAGGTGGCGAGCTTGAACCACCAACCTTGCAGTTCAAATGGCTTTGCAGTCTGATGCATTAACCCACAGTGCCACACCAAGACTTAGTTGCCATCAAATCAGCTTATGTCAACTTTATATACAACAGAATAAAACACTATCTGATCCTGGGACCCCTGTTATTCTAGGGGGCTCCTCTTCCTGAGTGGTGGCATTGTTGTTAAGTGCTGTCAAGTCAGGTCTGTATAGGATTTTCACAATACTCTATTGTGATTCATAAGGTTTACATTAGTTACTTTTCAGAAATAGACTCTATATAAGATTCTGAGACTGTAAATCTTTATGGGAGCAGACAGCCTCATCTTTCTCCTAAGGAGTGGTTGGTGGGTTTGAACTAATGAACCCAATAAGAAGAACGCACAGGATTTTCGATAGTTGAAACTTGTGAGTAGGTTTACTCTATCACATGGGGTCGCTATGAGTTGGAATCAATTGGAAGGCACCCAACAGCAAAACCACCACGGCAATCAATAAACTCAGCTTTGCCTTATAAACAGCTCGTTTGGATGATATTTTAAAGACTTCACATAAAAATAATTGTGTGTTTACGGATTTGGTCTAAAGAAGAAGTTAGTAAAATAGATGTTCCCATAGAAAGCTTAATTGGGTATCATTCACTCAGATTCACTCTAAAGTAAAACTTCCAGATTCAGAACTTCATGGTCCAACCAAACTCAAGCAGAATACCCTTCTCTTTTCTGAGTTCAAACTGGAGGTCCTTCCTTAGCTACGAAGTACTATTCAATCCTTAAAGAAAAGACTCTTTTGTCATAGTAGAGTTCAATACTAAGACCTGTTTGTCCTCATATGGTACACCCACAATGCAAAATGGAACATTGCAATAATTGCACCGATATTTCAGACTATTTTTGAAAACTACTCCGAGGGTTTTTGGCCCACGCTACTCAGATAAACTGCCCACATTGATCTAATTCACTTGATAATTGCTCAATTCTCCAATTTATTGCCCAGATGTAGCCAAATTTCTCCCCATGGACAGGGAAGATATAACGACAGCTCTAACTAAAATGTGCCAAATTACACACATTACCACAAGTAAGGCAGAGGCAACGTGAAAGTCTTCACACACTGAGACCCTGTGTCAGAGGAGGGACAGGGCAGTTGGGAATACAAATACACAATTTGGACTGGTGTAGCATTCTGTAACCACGGAAATAAGATATCTCGCTTCTTCCCATTTCAGGCAAGTGCACTCTGAAGGAAGAGATATTGAGAGAGGGGAGAGGTCAGACCCGACTCCCCCATACTTCAGAATAAGGCCCACTGTCAGGATGGAGGGTTATGCTCTTTATGAAAGTCTCTGCCAACACAAGTGGTTCTGGTCATTGGCAAGTGTTTCCTGTTGCCACATTTTCCTGCTACTGTAAGTTGTGAGCATCTCTGAGGCTTAGAAAACATTTTTCAAGCAAGCCATCCCCAAGGAAGTCATAACACATTCCGTATAAAGCAATTTATAATAAGTGCTACAGCAGTTGAACATAAATAAATCCCTCTTCCTTTCTGAGCCCATTCTGAGTACATTGTTCCAGTCCCTGATGAATCAGTAAAGACTCAGTGTGCAGTGGGGGAAGGAAAAGGTTCAGGGAAAGGCAGTGGGAAGAGAAACAAAACTCAAGAGTCAGTAGTATTCATGTGTTCATGAATTATTTTGAATGATATACCACGCCCTGAAGATACAAAATTGTAAAGGTTCTTACCCTCATGGAGTTAACAAACTCATCAGAAATAAAAATATCGAATTATAAGACTTTTTTAACATAAAGCATGGAGTGCTATTGTTTTTGTTAGTTATAATCCAGTTGGCCCCAGACTCATGGCAACCCCACGAACAAGTGAACAACATACTGCCTGCTTCTGCACCATCCCTAAGATTACATGCAGATGAGACATTGTGATGCATAAGGCTCTCATTGGTTGAGTTTCTGAACTTAATCACCAGGCTTTTCTCTCTAGCCCATCTTAGTCTGAAACCTGTTCAACACAAGTCTCCACTGGTAGACTACTGGTAAAGGCACTTGCAATGCATTAGAAAGGGTTTCAACAACAGGATTTGATCTGGTCTTGGGAGTCAACACAAACTTCCCAGCAGAAGGAATGGTTGAGGCTTTAAAGTGCAAAATGAGTAAGTGCTAATTAGGAATGGGGTGATGATGAGAAGAAAGAGAAATAGGAGAAATAGAAGTCTATCTAAATGCCCTGGGATGTTAGATCAGTGCTTATCAAACTTTATTTGGCAAACAAATCTTCTGAGGATCCTGTTAAACTGCAGATTCCAGTTCAGTGGGCCTGGGGTGGGGCCCCTAAGAGTTGGCTTGTCTAACAAGCATTCAGAAAAGGCCACACTTTGTGTCTTGAGGTCCAGAAGATCTACCAAAATGGCAGAGCAGTCAGAGCAGAGGGACCAAGTCAGAGAGGGACAGCTAAGGAGGCCAGGGAGGTCTGTAGGGGCTAGGTCATAAGGAATTCATTCTAAGAGAACTAGGAAACCATGAAGATCTCCATTTTCTTTGTTCTTTCCAAACAACCTTCCTTGGCGTTTCATTTTCCCTGGGAGACAGCACATTGCAATATCTAAAGAGTAAGTGAGAGTAAAGGTGTTTATGGACTTCAGGGCTTCTAAGAGCCAATAAAGCTCAGCTCCTTCATCTCAGACAGCCCATTAACAATCCATGTTTATTGGTAAAAATCCTCTGAACTTAATACCCCTTTGTCAGCAAAAGTAATTGATCTTGGCCAGCTAATTTGGCTGGTTTTACAGACTGAGGACTTGCCACTCTTTTAAGAGCATCCTACTTAGCTAGGCTCCCTTCAGTAAGCAGTTTCCAAAAACACTGAGCCCATTGTGTTCTTACAATAGTTGGAGGGAAAAAAAGAATACAAACATCTCTCAATGGCACTTTGGTTTGAACTTACAATTCTGAAGATGTACGGTTTTACAAAAATGACTATGCCATGGAGAGATGGAGTGACTGGGGGCTCTGGACCCAAGAGGGAGAGGGGTTGTATGCGGATGACCAAGGGGCAGGCTTGCCAGGTGTACCCTTTAGTTGTTTGATGATGCATGGAGAGTATTGTAATCATGGCAATGAAACGATATACGATAGGATGAATATAAATGTAATGTTCTCCCATGTAAACTATCACATTATTCACAATAAAAACTTAACATCAACAACAACAACAAAATAACTGTGCCAACCTTCTGGTCCCTTGAGTGAAGGTGACATACAGAGCTGTTTGGGTTTACTTATGGTTTAAGCTTGATTAAAAACTCAAGCTTAAAGCAAAGGGAAGCAAGCATGTGCTCTAACCTATCTATGTACACTATTTTTTATAAACTAATCTTTGCTTCAGTCTTAGGAAAGAATCATGTTCTTTGCACTTTAAAATGAATGTAGGACTTACTCAAGCTGACTATACCCCAGACTGAACACATTCTAATGTGACTCAGGCAACAATATGAAACAGCTAAAGGAATTCAAGTTCTCACTCCGTTGATTAGTATCGGGGTTCTGGAGAATCAATTCCGTCGGCTTTCTTATTTATATCAGGGGTAAAATGGGATGATACTGTTTAACAAGTGACAGCAAGGCCAGCGTTTTATAAGTCATGACGATATTCACACCTAAAAATGAGAGACACTCTGTTTCCTGAATGAATAAAACTGAGAGGTTATAAAATCCTCTCCAGATTATCTTTAAACTCTAGCATGTTCTCAGTTGTCTGGAATGCCATATAGACTATACCAACTAAATTCAAGGATATAAAATCATGTGTAAGGCATTTGTTTCATTAGCTAAGGAATTCATTCTCAACCAGATGATTGAATGCCATTCAATCACTGTCTATCTTGTGGGTGGCTTTTCTGTCGCCACATCAGAAAAGCATCCATACACAGATGTTCACAAGTTTGGAGAGTAGAACCAAAAGGGTTAGACTTAAAACACAAGCCACGTGACATATTCAATATTCACTTCAGCTTGGGGGACATCCAGAGGAACCAGCAACTCAAGGTCGATCATGGGCTCTAAGAAGAGGTGTCTCAAACAATCTCCCCCCCTTGGGTGTATTCACAGTGATCTAGTGACCATGAGATATCAAACAATAGTTTATCATTTTCCCAAATAAGAATTGGCTAGCCAACTTTGAAGAATCGAATTGGTAAAGTTTGGGAGAAAAGATATCTGTCTACTTCAATGTATTACATCAGAACGGAGTCCTGGTGTGGCACTATGGGGTAAAGCACTGGACAGCAAGGTCAGTTTGAATCACAAGGTAGTTAGTTCAAATTCACTAGCTTCTCCTAGGAAATCCTGTACAGGGTCACTATGTGTTTGAACTTGACGGCACTTAACAACAACAATTACATCAGAGGACGGCAATTGTCATTTCAACATTTTTCACAAGTATAAATCAATGACATAAATTATACTTCCCATATATTATAGCCATCACCATTATCCATTTCCAAAACTTTTACATCACCCCTAACAAAAGCTCAGTGCCCATATTAAGCAATAATTCCCTCGTTTCTTCTTTCTCCTCCCCTGGTAACTACTAATTTTTTTTAAAAAATCAATTAATAGTGAATTGTATATTGAAATGTGAAAGTTAAATAATAACTTTAGAAGAAAATATATCCATGGACTTAATGCAGAGAAAGATTCCATAAATCAGACCAAAAGTGCACCAATCAAAAGGAAAATTTTGACAAACAGGACATCACACTTAAGCATGTATTATCGCAAAATACTATTAATATGAAAATACTGTTGGGTATTTAATGATTTAAAGAAACTATGACTCATTTTTTTATGTCACAAAAAGGATATTGTTATAAATATTTTTTAAAGTGCCTTTATGTTTTAGAGATGAATATAAAAGTATTTAAAGATGAAATAAGTGATGTTTTGGAAAGAAAGAAAAAAGGAAAGTGATATGGAAGAAGAAAGCCAACATTGAGCATCTCTCCATGCTGGCACTGAAAACAGAAAGGTGGACAAATGAAAGCAAGCTGCCTTCCTTCTCCAAGGGAGCACAAAGTCTAACAAGGAATAGGAAAATCAACCAATAACCATAATACTGTGGAGCAAATGATCACCTGTGACTACGTGGATGTGTGTGTGCGCCTGTGTGTGGAAACAGGGAGGGAAAGATGGCAGGTATGAAGGGAGCAACACTGGCAATACAAATGAGAAAACAGTTGCTTCTGCCTGAGGAAACTGGGAGGTTGGAGGGTGGTAGAAGAGGTGCTTATAATTAACTTGGAAAGGTCAGATACTCCCCAAATGAACAAGGAGAAAAAGGTATTCCAGTCACAGGTAACAGCATGAACAAAAGAGTAAAGGCATCAAAGAGCAGGATGGTTTGGGAAAATGCAAATGGTCTAGTGTTCCAAGAGTGTATGTATATATGTGTGTGCATGTGTGTACGTACATGTATGTGTGCACAAATACAAATACATTTGCATACATAGGCACAGATATAAATGCATATGTGTGGATTATAGATATATACAGGTAAAGGTAAATGAGTGGGCTTCGAAAAGTTCTTGGAAAATTTGTATTAAAAGATAATGCAACCCAGAAATTAATTGGAACTTAATCCAACAGCATTTTAGGAGGTTGTGGAACAATATACATTTGTCTGGGGATATTCATCAGCTACATGCTCAAATTTATGATATAAGTAATTCTCAAAGTGAACACTGAGTGGCTACTAATTTACTACCCCTGCTAGAGAGTAAGATCCCCTAAGAACTTGATTGAACCTCAGCATAGTGATCCTGCTTGGTCACCTTAGAGCAGGTGGTGGGCCGGCAACGTCTGGCGCATGGGGTCCCCAGCCGATCTCCTCCCTCCCTGCCTTCCTCGGATGGCGGCTGTTTATGCTGGACGTGTGGCCAGAGACAGGTAAGGATCACGTGGAACCTCAGCTACTTAAGACAGAGCCATTGCCATGTTGCAATGAGTCTCAATGACTGGTAAGACTGAGGAATTCGCACTGACCACCTAAGACAGGCAGCGTCCCTTAAACAATCAATAAATAAGGAGGATTCAGATGCAGACAGTGCAGACCCAGTCAGGAGGCCAAGCCCCTGTGGGCCCAAGCGTTGTTGACCGTCCAAACCATAGGCTCTGAGGATCAGACTCTAGCTACCTAGTAGACATAGCAAACTGTCCCTCATCTGATTATTCAGTAATGCTTGTTAGTAATCTCATACATGAGCCCTGGATATCCACAGACAAATGTAAAAACCTTCCCTAAAAGCCGAGACTGTAAATTCCAAAAAGGCAAGTGCCCCCCCATCCAAAAAAAAAAAGCTAAAGAGGATAGAGAGAAACACTGTAAACTGATGATATATGGAGGGAATAATAATCAATGTAATGAAACAAGCTATATGAATGGTTGAATGTGAAGCTGATGATGTGCCCTGTAAACTTTCACTCAATCCAAAATAAAAACATTTAATTAAGAAAAAAAAAAAAAAGATAATGCAATTTTTCCACCAACTTTTTGAAGGCCCCTCAAACATAACAAGTACATGCATGCTATACGTGATTCTGTTCCCATCCAACCCACACCCTCAACCCTACTCCTAGACAGTACACCGCCAGACTTCCAAGCCAACCACTGGGTTTTTCCTGAGTGGCAAGCTGGAAATACAACAGAATGATCGCCTCCTGAGTGGGGTCCTTAATAAATGACATGGCAGAAATAGCTAATCTTTCTCACCTCTCTGGGTGGGAAATGCGGAGATCTAGATTTTACAATGGCTTCTAGAATTTACCAGCTACCTCAGTGACATATCCTCAGCTAGCCGTCTCCCCTCCCTTGTCTTACCTCCACACCCTTCTTCCAGAAATCCCTTCATCTTGTTGTTGCTAGGTGTCGAGTCAGTTCTGACTCTTAACGACTTTATGAGCAATACAACAAACACGGCCCTATCCTGTCATCCTCACAATCCTTATTAAGCTTGAGCACACTGCTGTTGCCACTGTGCCAGTCCATCTCATTGGGGGTCTTTCACTTTTTCACCAAACATGATGTCCTTCTACAGGGACTAGGCCTCCTGATAACATGTCTGAAGTATGAGAGATAAAGTCTTGCCATTCTGGCTTCTAAGGACCATGCTGACTGTACTTCTTCCAACACAGATTTGTTTGTTCTTCTAGCAGTCCGTGGTTCTTTTAATAGTCTTCTCCAACAACATAACTCAAATGCATCAATTCTTCTACGGTCTTCCTTATTCATCATCCAACTTTCACATGCATATAAAACTATTAAAAATATCATGGCTTGGGTCAGGGGCACCTTAGCCCTCAAACTGACATCTTTGTTCTTGAACACTTTAAAGAGGTCTTGTGCAGCAGATTTGTCTAATGAAATACATTGTTTGATTTCTTGATTGCTGCTTCCATGAGTGTTGATGGTTAATATGAGTAAAATGAAGTCTTTGACAGCTTCAATCTTTTCTTCATTATCATGATGTTATTTAGTGGTCAAGTGGTGAGGATTTTGTTTCTTTACATTGAGGTGCAATCCATACTGAAGGCTGGGATCGTTGATCTTCATCAGTAAGTATTTTAAGTCTTCTTCACTTTCAAAAAGCAGGGTTTTACCATCTGCATATTGGAGGTTGTTAAAGAGTCTTCCTCTAATCCTGATGTCACATCCAACATATAAACCAGTTTCTTGGATTATTTGCTCAATGTACAGATTGAATAGGCGTCTTAGTGTGGTGCTGTAGGAATAAAGCACTGGACCTCAAGGTCAGTTTGAACAACAAGGCTGGTGGTTCAAACACATCAGTCACTCCTCAGAAACCCCACACAAGGTCGCCATGAGTCAGAACCAACTCAATGGCACTTGAGGACAACAACAACAGACTGAATCAGTATGATAAAAGAAAATGTTCTTCATGAGCACAATTAAGTGTTCTGGAACATTCATTCTCCACAATGTTGTCTATAGCTTGTCATGATCAATACCGTCTAAAGCCTTTACATAGTCAATAAGGACAAGTAAACATCTTTCTGTCATTCTCTACTTTCAGCAAAGACACATCTGAAGTCAGCAATGATATCCCTCATTCCACGATTTTGTCTGAATCTGGCTTGAACCTCTGGCAGATCCCTGTCAATGTACTGTTGCAGCCATTTTTGAATTATCTTTAGCAAAATTTTACTTGCATGGGATATTAACAACATTGTCCAATGATTTACACATTTCGTGTGATGTCTGTTGGGTCACTTCTCTTTGGAATGGACACAAATATGAATCTCTTCCAATCAATTGGCCAGGTAGCTGTCTTTCAAATGTCTTGGCATAGATGACTGAGTGCCTTCAATGCTGCATCAGTTTGCTGAAAGATTTCAATTCGTATTCCATCAATTCCCAGAGTCTTGTTCTTTGCCAATGCCTTCAGTGCACCTTGGACTTCTTCCTTCAGCACCATTGGCTCTTAATCATATGCTATCTCTTGAATGTCAACCTTGTTTTTGCTTTTTTTTTTCATTTTGGTATAGTGACTCTCTGTCTTCTCTTGATACTTTCTGCATTATTTAACATTTTGCTCATAAGATCCTTCAATACTGCAGGTCGAGGCTTGAAACTTTTCGTCAGTTCTTCCAACTTGAGAAATGCTGAGCATGTAAAGTACTTAAACTCAGATACTCATATTTGTTTCAGGGTCTTCTAGGGGGATTCAAACTTAGATATACAAGTATATTGTGGTAAATCTCCCCTGTATTGCTGTTGTTGTTAGGGGATGTCAAGTTGGTTCTGATTCATAATAAATGTGTAGAGGGTTCTGAGGAGCAACTGGTATGTTTTCATTGCTAACCTTGTGGCTAACAGTCCAGTGTTTATCCCACAGTGGCACACCAGGACTCTTATGTAAGTATGTATATATTATATTTGTAATTATGTATATACAAAGCGGTTCAAGAAGTTCATGGAAAACTTCCATTGTGGTGCATGTCTGGGCTGTTTGGTCGCCATGGAGGCAGTCTTGACGGAGGAGCTTGATGATGAGGAGCAACTGTTGAGAAGGCATCACAAAGAGAAGAAGGAGTTACAAGCTAAAATTCAGGGTTTGAAGAGTGCTATTCCCAAGAATGACAAAAAGAGGAGGAAGCAACTCATAGAAGATGTTGCTAAGTTGGAAGCAGTAATGGAGCAGAAGCAGAAAGAGGAGCTGGAGCAGTCGAAGCTGACAAATAAGGAAAATAAAATAGATTCTGTTGCTGTTAACATTTCAAACATGGTTCTTGAGAATCAGCAGCCTCGGTTAACAAAAGCACAAAAGAGACGGGAAAAAAAGCTGCATTGGAAAAGGAGCGGGAAGAAAGAATAGCTGAAGCTGAAATTGAGAACTTATCTGGAGACAGACACATAGAGTCTCAGAAACTTGCTGAAATATTGGCCTCCAGGCAGTTGGAAATTAAACAGATTCCATCTGATGGCCACTGCATGTATAGAGCCCTAAAAGATCAGCTGAAGGAACGGGATTGCCCTCTGACTGTGGCTGTCTTAAGAAGTCAAACTGCTGAATATATGCAAAGCCATGTGGAAGACTTCCTGCCATTTTTAACAAACCCTAATACAGGAGATCTGTATACGCTAGAAGATTTTAGAAAGTACTGTGATGATGTTGTAAACACAGCTGCATGGGGAGGTCAGCTTGAGCTAAGAGCACTGTCTCACGTTTTACAAACCGCGGTAGAAGTAATACAGGCAGATTCTCCTCCTATTATAGTTGGTGAAGAATACCCAAAAAACCCATTAATGCTTGTATACATGAGACATGCATATGGGTTAGGAGAACATTACAATTCTGTTACACAGTTGATAAAAACTACTGAAAATTGCAGCTATTTTATAAAATGTTGCTTAATTATGTTTTAGTGCAGTGTGATGATCTGAGTATTCATATCAAGTGCTGGAATGTTCTAAATGTTACTGAAAAACACAGCTACCTTAAATGAGTTTTTTGGCAAAGCTATTAACAAGTTTTTCAGAAATGTGTCAGAGATATACTGATAATCTCTTTCATAATATTTTAAAAACTGTTAAATTCATTGTGGATAACATCACTTACAGACAACGATGGTTCCCTACTCATATCAAAGTTTATATCAAGACTTTGAACAGTCTGTTCTGTATTGGAATGCATTTAATTTATTTTCCATGTTATTAAAGACTTTCAGTAACCATTTCAATGTAATTTTTTCCAGAAGAAGTGAATTGACTCAGTCTCTTATTCATTGCAATAATGTGAGTAGGGTGATAGCAACTTTCATTGTAGCTTATAAATGAATTGGGTTACCGTAACCTTGGTATTGCCATGAAGCATTTTATTTAACCCCACCAAGGTACAGCTTAAGAAGCTTGTGTTAATCATTGAGAATATTTAAAGATTTATTCAAATGAGATAAATTTAAAGATAAGCAGATGTTCTTCAGATTTAAATCTCTAAAAAGTTAGATACTAGCTTTTTATTTGTAATTTTAAAGAACAAAACTCCAACAGATTACTGTGTCTTTATTCTTTCTTATTTCTTAAACTTCAGACTGGAGTTACTATGATTGTCTCTTAATTAGCTTCTTGACTTGTCAGGTGCTGGCAAGGCAGTTCTGACTCATCGTGACCCTGTGTAGGCTTTGCAGGGAGCGGCTCGTGAGTTTGAACCGTCGCCCTTGAGATTCAAATGACCTTGCAGTCCAGTGCTTACCTACAGTGTCAGATCAGGACTCCTACACATTTTAATGTTCTCTATGGTTTTCTATCACTACTTGCTGGCTTTTCTACTAAGACAATTTGTGGCTTCTCTCCTTCTCTACTTTGTTCATGGTGAAGGAGTAGCATTGTTAAAGGGGCTAATGTCAGTCACATTCACCTAGAATTCTTCTTTTCAGTTTGTCTTACAAGCTCTTATTCTTTTGCCTTTTTCTGTAGAATTAGAAGAACACTTTTGTTATTTTATTAGGCTTATATTTAATTTAAATATTTGAGAATTTCTATGTTGCATATATGCACAAAGTTGAAAGCCACTGTCTGGGAGTCAAGATTTATATAGTAAACTCCATATG
>NW_006408524.1:16807251-16808699 GCF_000296735.1 Chrysochloris asiatica
ATGTAATTTTAACTGTACCCTAAACTTGAAGTCTTTAAAAATGGCAGATGTTAATTTAAAAAGCATTTAGTTTGCTGTATGATGATGTCTAATGGAAGTTTCATAAGCTTTATTTTGTCCTAACTAACAAAAATATATGTCAGAGTTCTGCAATATGTCTTAAGCCAAGAACCAAGAATTGCATCCCCTTTAATATGTTTACAACTTGTGTAAAGCAAAACAAAATGTGTGTAATTATAGTGAGCAACATAGTTTTGCTCTCATATGATATTTGCTAAAAAAAAAAAAACAAAAAACTTCCATTGTTTTTTCATTCCATTTTTCTGGAAACTTTCTAAAGTACCTAGTATACAAGAGTGGGTAAAATATGGCTACTAGAGTTCCGGTTCTTATATGTATGGGTTTATCCCACCAGCTACTCCTTGAAAACCCTAAATAAGGTAGCTATAAGTTGAAACCTACTTAAAAGTCCTTAACAACAAAAACATCCCAACAAAATATATTTAAATTAGACTCTGCGATCAGTGGATGACCTTCAAAACAAAATAAGTCCAATCAAAACATTAGCTTCTGCGGGAATCTTCTTAGCCCGTTAATGTCAAGACAGAGCCATCAGCTCTGAGGCTGCTAGGGTTGTGGTGATGGTGGTTGTGTGCCATCAAATTAGTTCCAACTCACAGTGATGCTTGCTGTACAGGGCTTTGGATTCTGTAAATCTCTATGGTACAGAAAGCCGTGTCTTACTCCCACTGAGTGTCTGGGAGATTCTAACTGTCAACTTCATGGTTATCAGTCCAACTTTCAACCCAACCCCATAACCA
This sequence comes from Chrysochloris asiatica, assembly GCF_000296735.1. Classification (NCBI taxonomy): domain Eukaryota; kingdom Metazoa; phylum Chordata; class Mammalia; order Afrosoricida; family Chrysochloridae; genus Chrysochloris; species Chrysochloris asiatica. Next base: position 16,808,073 of record NW_006408524.1, read on the forward strand.
ACTACGCAACCACAGCTCCTTGTTATGGTGGCTGGTTTTTGAGATTCCAAAGGGGTATAATCTAGACAATTTTTTTCAAAAGACTCTGGATGACCATGTGGGGTTGTTAGGAAGAAGTTTTAAGGAAATTAAAAATTGCATTGGTGCGAAAAAGACCAAAACATTTGCACAGAGGAATCTTCCCCCTCCCCCCATCATGACAACACACCTGCTCATCCTTAGAGAGTAGCATGAGATAGATCTATGAGAATATTGTCAGACAACCTTATCCCATTCACCCTACAGTCCTGATCTTGCCCCTTTAGGTTTCTTTTTTCGTTTTTTTTTTTTTTTAGGTTTCTTTTTGATCCTCAAAGTCAAAGAACATTTCAAACAATCATGACTTGAGTCCCTTTAATAGGCCCAAACTATAGTTTTGAAATACTCAAACAGCCTAACATTCTCCCAGGGGAAGAATTATTGTTGCTAAATGCCATTGAGTGGGTTCTGATACATAGCGACCTTGTATGGGGTTTCCAAGCAGCAGTTAGCTGGTGGGGGGTTTGAACTTGTGGTTCACAATCCAGTGGTGATCCTACAGCGCTACACCAGGAATCCTTCAGAGTATACAGACCTAGATGGAGGATA
>NW_006408524.1:16809997-16811493 GCF_000296735.1 Chrysochloris asiatica
CACACATGCGTAAATTGTATATGGATGTATTCATATACATAATCATGTTTATAAATCTATATACAGTATTTGTTGTTTTCCTTTTTACCAAACACAAGCAAGTTATTATATAAGGGAGCTTCTAAAAGTTCATAGGAAAATGGAATATGAAACAACGGAGTTTTTTCATGAATTTTTTGGAGCCTGCTCAGCCCTTATCCAATTTTTATGAGGAAAACTATAGCCTAACATTCCAAATGCCCCTCCCTGTGACTTCCTCAGTGGTTTCTCACAGTTAGTGTCTAAAGCCCTTCCCCAGATTTGCCTCCTACTCGGCAGGATGGTACCTCACACCTCCACATGGTCCTCCACATGCCAAAACGTCCAGGCCTGCAGCCAGGGTAATGCTGGCAAAGTCTGGCACCTCAGTTACAAGGCCAGGCAATACTTTGGAATACTCCATTCTAATGCAAACATCTCCATAGTTACCATTCACAAGGAAGGAACATATGCTGCCAAGGCATTACTTTTTTTTTCCATGGACTACATCAAATGATAGTAATATGAAAGAATATTTAAAACCAGGTTATTTTAATAACAGGCTATGAAAAAGAAAGGTTACACCTCAATTTTTTTTGTACTCAGAAAGAAAATTTGCTCTTATGAACCTCCCCCCATGGCCAAGCCTATACACAAATGTCTTATACCTAAGCAAAACTTCTATCCTCTCTTCCATTGATTCTATTAGTATTGCATGCTGTTGTTGTTGTTGTTAAGTTGGTTCTGACTCATAGTGACCCTGTATAAGGTTTCCAAGGACTGGCTGGTGAGTCTGAACTGCCGACCTTGCAGTCCAGTGCATTATCCTGCAACATCCCACCAGTCTTGCATTACAGCCTGAAATCTAATGGTATTTGGTTTGTGAAAAATTGTGGGCTTTAGCCAGAGCCCTAACTTGTCCAGAGTCTTGCCATAAGTTCAGATGCCACGTTGAGTACTTTACACACTTCTGACAGCTGAATGGCCAAACTGACTGGGACAATTTCAGGAAAACTGGGTGAGGCAGTGACCATGATAAAACTGGGAAAGCACAGAAAGGCAGTTAGTTTACCTTCAGGAAGAGCAGCACAGTGATAAAAGGGCAGGGAACTGACTCACCAGCACTTAACAACAACAACAACATCAATGGAAGGATGACGCTTCTATTGATTTTTGTAACTTTCATGCCTACTGTTGGTTTTAAAACATTCTTTGGACTCAGAAAAACACTGTCCTGATAGCATATCTGTCCCTTCCCCACCCTTGTTTTCTTTCTGCTGCATAAGCCAAATGGAACCCTTTTCTTCACTACTGTAACTTTGTGGTAGTTCTCCCCTTGATGCTGGTGAATGCTATCAACTTGGTTACGACTCACAGCAACCCTGTATAGGGTTTCTGAGGAGTGGCTGATGAGTTTGTACTGCTCACACTGAGGTTCAAAATGAACTTTCAGACAATGCTTGTCCTACAGCACCACA
>NW_006408524.1:16815171-16817259 GCF_000296735.1 Chrysochloris asiatica
GACATCAGCAATGATATCCCTCATTCCACGGCCTCTTCTGAATCCGGCTTGAACCTCTGGAAGTTCACTGACAGTGTATGATTGTAGCCGTTCCTGTATTACCTTTAGCAAAACTTTGCTTGCATGGGATATCAAAGAGATGGCACTATGATTTCTGCATTCCATTGGGTCACCTCTCTTTGGAAGGGGCAAAAATATTCAGAACTACTTCTGAATATTTAGTCACTGAAAACCTTATGAATAGGAGAGAGCAGAGAGTAGCAGCATGAAAACTAGAAAGAAAGTAAGAATTAGATATAGCTGAAAGGACACAGAGTATAGGTCAGCAAAGACCCCACTATCAGGGAAGTTTGAGCAAATCATCATACTTTTCAGTTTTTATGTCTTTAACCAAAAATAAAAGTAAAGCTTCAAAGGGCCACAAGCCATCACCCAAACTAGACCCTCGGGTATGATTCATTTGACATGTGCTGTGTTTAAAACACATGAAATCGGATTATTTGGAGTACCTGAGTCTGTGGCTCCTGTACACATCATCTCTGCTCAGTTCCAGGTCCAATACCAGACATATGTATACAGTTGTCATGGGTAACTTGCTGGAACTTCCCATCCTGCTACACACCTTCGAAAGCCCCTCCCATACTAGGCTCAACTGTCCAACTGTGGCACACACCTTACCAGGAACACAAGTCTTTCAGAGGCCCATATAGAGTTTCCTATTTGAGATGCTCTGGTAGCGTATGGTTACAAATAGGGCTGCTAATCTCACGGGTCAGCAGTTCAAAACTACTAGTTGTTCCGTTGGAGAAAGATGAGGCTTTCTGCTCCCATAAAAAATTTACAGGCTTGGAAACCCTATGCAAGGTCACTATGGGTCATAATCAACTCCACAGCACATAACAACAACAACACCTTGGGATGTGATTTATTCTTCCTCAATTTGCTTCCTAAAGAAAAATAATTTTAAAAAAAGAATCAAAAAAATTTACAACTGCAAATATGGAAGATATAAAACTGAAAAATGGTTGGTATTTAATAACAAATTGTTTGCATACAAAAAAAGTTATTTATCCACAATTGGCCTGAGAATAAAAACATGAATATTGAATCTGAATATGTAAGTTCATGTTTCTGTTCATTAATAAATTGATTTTGTGGTTTTTAATGTGTGTGTGTGTATGTATGTATATGGGAGTCCTGGTATTGCACTGCTGTGGATTAATGTGTCAGATCGCAAAGTCATTTGACCTGCAACCAAAAGCGGTTCAAGCTCACCAGCTGCTCCTTGGAAACCCTGTACAGGGTCTCTATGGGTCGGAGTCGACTCGACAGCACTTAACAACAACAAATATAATAAACATATATATATTATATCACATACTGTTTTTTGGTGCCATCAAGTCGGTTCCAATTCATAGCAACCTTATACAGGGTTCCCAAGGAACAACTGGTGGGTTTCACCTTCCGATCTTGTGGTTCACAGTCAAGTGGTGATCCTACAGAACCACACCAGGAATCCACATACAGCATATAATAAAAATATATAGTAGCACATGCTACTATATATAATTAAATAGTATTTATTACACTATATAAAAGGAGTCCTGATATGGCATTACAGGCTAATGCGCTGGACTACAGGATCGGTTTGAACCACAAGGTTGGTGGTTCGGACTCACCAGCCGCTCCTGAGAAACCTATATAAGCTAGCTATGAGTTAGAACTGACTCAATGGCACTTAACAACAACAACAATATATAAGAAAGATAAATGTGTGTGTATGTTTGTACATGTGAAGGCTTCAAAATATTCATGGAAAATTTCCACTATCTTTCAAATCCATTATTCCACGAACTTTTTGAAGTCCCCTCATATATAAAACATATATAAAGTACCATTGAGTTGATTCCAACTCATGGCATTTCCCGGGCTATAAATCTTCTTGGAAGCAGAAAGTCTCATTTTTCTCCTTGTGGTTGAAACCACCCTTGTGGTCCAGTGCATTACCCTGCAGCACCACCCCAGGACTCCATGTGGCTGTTGTTCAGTGCCATCAAGTCGGTTCTCACTCACAGCGACCCTGTAGAC
>NW_006408524.1:16819059-16849780 GCF_000296735.1 Chrysochloris asiatica
GCTTTGTTCTGTTGTACATAGGGTCACTATGACTCAGTACTGACTCAATGGCTCCTAACAACAACATTTAGAAATGACAACTGCTATGATTTATGGTGATCCTCATATAATTCTTGTTGGTGAAATTAGGATGCTGGTGAGCTTGAGCCACCAACCTTATGGTTCAAACCGACTTTGCAGTTCAGCACATTAACCCACAGCGCCACACCAGGAGCCAGCTAGATAGAAGGATATTCTGAGAAGCATACTGAGACACAAATGTCTGGAGAAATGTATGTTCATTATCACAAAAGTTTAAAAGCTTAAATCAACCATTATTGTGCTGTCTGCTGGTTAAGAATAGATTCCCTATCGCCATTTTCAACATCACAAATAAATTTATTCCAAATTTTCAATGTATTAATAAAAAAGATCCATTTAAATGTAAGACACACAAATATTTTCTCTTCATTCCTAAGCACTCTGGAAATCATTTTAAAATATAGAAGAAAAGTCAGCAACACACAGAAAGACAGGTCTGTCTCATCTCCATGGTGTCCCAGCCCCAGAGTCTGGGTGAGTTCCTCTTTCCCTTTTCCCCAAGCAGAAGTGACCAGCTTCAGATGAGTTACTCTACCCATCTGGAAGCACGGAGGCAGATGGTGCAGACCACATCTGCTTCCCACTTGCCTGCAGGTGGGAAGGATTCAACAGCTGTCTCAGCCCCAAGGAAATGAGAACCCAGAGTCTTCCCAAGAGGAAAGTTACGTGGCGGAAGAGCAGCCTCCTCCCTCACTCTCAAGAGCAGTGGTCTGAATCCGGAAGTGATTGATTTGGCTCTCCTTAGGATACATGTGGCAAAGTCTGGAGACATTTTCAGTTGTCACAACTGGGGGAAGGGAGTTTACTACTGGCATACGACATCAAATAGGTAAAAGCCAAGGATGCTTTTAGACATCCTACAGCACACGGGGCAGATACTCCAACCAAGAGTTACCCATTCCATAAGGTCATGACTACTTTTCCCTGGGTGCACATCAGGAGAAGAGGAGAGGATGACTATCCAGTCAGGGTGGTCTTCACAAACCCAGGTAGCAGCTCAACCAGAAGAAACAGCCCTGTGATAACCATGCCAGTACTTACAATACAAGAACACCTGGTACATTTGTTTCCTTCTGGATGAAATTCCTCCCCTTCTTGGTACTGCACACCCTCAAACACACAGCCTGGAAAGCAAACAAGAGTTTAAGAACTAGCAGCAGCCTTCCTTCAGTTAAACATAATCTTTCTATCCACTGTTCATCCCTCTCCCACTCTTCATCCCCACTGACTTTTGGGTGTAGCATCCTCTTTTAACCAATGGACAAGATTGCTTCATAGTGAAAACAGAGTACAAAAATGGGTATGAGATCAGAAGAAATCCTAGAGATGCTAGAACAAACAAAATGGTGGGAGCTGGAGGGGCTGTACACTTCATGAGTCATGAAGTGTTATCTATAGAGCTACATTAGGATTATCTTGACCACCATCTGGAGAGTGCAACTTCACAGTAGTCAGAGAGACAAACACAAGACCAAGCAAGAGAGTAAATGATCAGCTTAAGAATAAATAAGATAAAGAGCTGCCTTGTGTTGAATTCCCAGCCTCTACCAGGCACGTTAGGAACTCTGGTAGCGTAGTGGTTACGAATCAGGCTGCTAAACTCAAGGTCAGCAGTTTGAAATTACCAGCTGTTCTGCAGGAGAAAGATGGGACTTTCTGCTCCCATAAAAATTTACAGTTTTGGAAACTCTATACAGGATTGCTGAGTCAGAACTGACTCGATAGCACATAACCACCAACCACCACCACCAGCCACTTTGGAGTTCTGGTGTGGCGCTGTGGAATAATGCACCGGACCACAAAGTCAGTTTGAACTGCAAGGTCAGCGTTTCAAACCCAGCAGCTACTCCTCAGAAACCCTATACAGGGTCACCATGGATTGGAACAAACTCAACGGCACTTAACAACAAAAAAAGCAACACCAGGCACTTTGTACCCTTGGTCTTACTCAATTTCCACTGTGATCCTACAAACAGTTGTGGTTCACAGAATTGTGCACTTAATTATTTAACGTCTTTGCAAACTCCCACCAAATGACCTTTTCCTGAAGGGTCTAGGTAAGAGAGAATGAGAGAAGATGCTAACAGGATTTCATGGTTCAGTTGTGAGTAGTTGTTAAAAAGGTTCATTGTGACTGTAAAAACATGGAACTTTAACATGTATAAAATGAGTCATCTCAGAAGCAGGAAGCAGGAAGTGGAATCTCATTATCAACAAGGAAGAACCTGGAGTGGAGTGTGCCCTTTTGGCCCTTGAGATCCCTATAATGGATCTCCTTGACCAGGGACAGAATGCTCAGACAGCAGAGGAGCAGGAACAGCGGAACAGTCAGAGCATGAGACAGCGGCCCAGCCCATGAGCAAGCAAAGCTAGTGACTTTGGGCAGGAGGCTGGCTTGCACAGTAGAATGCCTCCAGGCATTTAATTGGGAGCCTTAGGTCTGAGGACCCAGGAAGCTAGAGCCAAGTGTCTTCATGCTGAGGTTTATGGAGGAGTAGAGCAGCTTTGGAGTCCTGGCGTGGCGCTGTGGGCTAATGTGTCAGACTGCAAAGTCGTTTGAACTACAAGGTCGGTCGTTCAAGCTCACCAGCTGCTCCATAGAAACCTATACAGGGTCATTATGGGTTGGAATCGACTTGACGGCACTTAACAACAACAACAGAGTGGCTTTGGACATTTATCAGCCTCTCTAGAAGAACTTTGTAACGACTAATTATGACCCTATAGAGGGTTTCCAAAGGAGCTCTGATAGTGTAGTGGTTATGAGTTAGGCTGCTAACCTCAAAGCCAGCAGTTTGAAACTATTAGCCATTCCATGGGGGAAAGATGAGACTTTCTGCTCCTGTAAAGATTTACAGCCTTGGAAACCCTATGTAGGGTCACTGAGTTGGAACCAACTCCATGGCACACCACCACCACCACCACCACCACCACCACCTCCATCAAGATTCCAAGGGGCAGCTGGTGGGTCTGAAATGCCAGCCTTACGTTACCATCCAGTGCTTTATCCTACAGTGTCACACCAGGACTACTGAGTCTAAATTGAAGCTTTTTCATTTAAAAATGGACTCCTAGTGTGGTACTGTAGGATAAGCATTGAACTGCTAACCATAAGGTTGGTGGTTCAAACCCAACAGCTGCTGATTATTGTTGCTATTATTAAGTGCCATTTAGTCAGTTCTGACCCATACCTACTCTGTATAGGGTTTCCAAGGAGTGGCTGGTGAACTTGAACCGCTGACCTTGTGGTTCAAACCCACATTGCAGTCCAGTGCATTAACCCAGTGCGACATCAGAACTCCACCAGCTACTGATACCCCAGCTCATATACAGGTTGGCTTTGAGTCAGACAGTACTCGATGGCACTTAACAACAAGTCTAAAATTGGTCATCTTTCAATGGATACTTCCAACAAAGTGTCTTCAATTCTTCCTTATCTGCACAACTGTTTGCATCACACAAATTGCCAGAGAGATTCGCACTAACCATGTAGACTTGACTTTATAAATAAAAGAATGGATCTTAAGCTAAAATTCTAGGCAAACTGTCCCCACCCACCACCTTGAGCAAAGAGACAGAAGCAAAGGGAGGACCAGACACCAAAGAATGCCATGAAATCAGTTTCAGGGTGAAACTGACCACAGACAGTATATGTTTGTCATTATGCAAAATGCCATTCCATGATTAATGACAGATGCCAGTCCTGGGGAATCACCACTCAGAACACCCCAAGGCTCTGTTGACTATCCCCACCTAGTCATTTGTGTGTTTTTTTTCCACTCAGGCATATATAATAAATTACATCTCCAAATGGCACATTCTGCAAGTCTGCTCCTGGCCACCAGCTCTTAGTCCTTCTCTTCTTAGTTGATGAATCTAGAGTCCTCAGCCGCGCTCCCTCTCCATGCCCCCATCTCTGCCTCCATCTCTGGCGCTGCTGCTTCTCTGGGTAAGGTCTCGCACTCTGCTTGTGCGCTTCTCTCTTGATGGTCCTAGGGTCCTCTGTTTCTGGGCAGTAAAATTAATCACTCCCCTTTTTTTGTTACAAAACTTCTACCTTTACAAGTGTGACAGTTGCGATTAGTCATGATAACAGTTTTTCACTATTGAATCGTACAAATCTTATCCCCATCTCCTTTCACCAGACCCATCTAGACAAGATGGGGACTCTTTCTTTCCCCCCACCCTCTTAAACTAAGCTCCCTCTTGAAACCTTGTAAGCCAGTCACTTCAGCTAGCCAATGTCTAAGTTTCCCGTCCCTATCTACCCTGTGCACAGAGCAGATAGCATTGATACTTGATTTGAAGACTCTTTCCCTCTCTGTTGGTATTTAGAGTAACTAACACTCTGAGTATAGGTCAGGTTCATCATGAAGATGTATCTTTTGTCACTGTAGCTGTTCCAGTCTGCTTGTCCTTTCTAGTGGGAATGTCTCACCTCACAAGGTTGTGGATGGGACTCAGGATTCCACCTAAGGTCATATACTCTGTAAAGGCTTTGCATGAGACCTATTTCACTGGGCAAGTTGTAGAACCCCTTTTAGGCATTCCAATCAGTTATAGGCTGAAGGCGGGCTTACAAGTTTTCTCTAATCATGTTTCCCAACATTCCTTTCTATCCCACTCAAGTGTCTATTTTACAATAGTAGGCAAGGGAAACTAATATTCATAAGACCGTCAAGGATTTTAGTATTATTTACCCTCTTCAAGCTACACCTAGATCCCTGTAGCCCAGAGCCCTGTTGTTCCAAGATTGAGCATGCATCACTATTTACCTCTGTCCCACTTAGGCCATGCAAACCTGTGTCAGTGTTCCCCTACCTATCTTGTTCTTCTGCCTCCTCCCCCCTTCTTGTATTGCCCTCCCCAAAACCCAAAATAACCTCCCCCACTCCAACCCCATTGTGGTTATCTTATATTCCATTAGTCCCACCTAATCTTGAGGAGAACTTTGTCCCCATACAAAGGCTATTGCATTCTTGATTGGCCACATCTGAGTCCCCTGATTTGCATCACAAAGGTTGGCTTTTGGAACAAAGGAGAGGGAGCATAGCTAATTCTTGCTGATAACTGAGGATACAAAGACTGCTCAGGGGATCCCATACCTGGGAATAAGTGTGGCACTGGTATGCTAACATTTAAAAGTGGTATGAGGTGGGAGGTAGAAGGGGCACTGAAACGAGGTGGGGAAGGAAGAGCAGGGCCCGACTCCAGCCTCAGCTTTGGCTCTTACTCTCTGAACAACCTGGAACAGTTAGGAAAACTGGAAGTCCCTTATTTCCTCCTGTGTGAACTGGATACAAGTCCCAGTCTCCCACTAGTTGGCTGACAGGAGTGGGCCCTGCAATGTGCACTTGTGAGCTCAATCCTTTCCTTCCTCAGCCTCAGCAAGAGAACTTCTGAGAAGTCAGCCTTTGAGAACCCTACAGAGCACAGTCTTATTATATCACATATATGGAGTTACCATGAGTCAGACTGACTCAGCAGTCATTGGTTTAATGGTAGGTATTTAAGGTTACTGTTACACTATACAAAATATTCATATTTACATGGAAATCATATTTATTGTTAAGTGCCATTGAGTAAGTTCAGACTCATACTGGTCTTACTAGGCTGTATCTTTGTGGGTGCAGAAAGCCTTGGAAACCCTCATCTTTTTTCTGAGAAGCAACTGATGGGCTTGAACGCTGACCTTGTGGTTTTTAGCCCAGAGCTTATCCTACAGAGCCACCCACCCTTCTGAAAACATATTTAGTGGGGGAAAAAAAAAAGCAGTCAAGCAAATTGTGTTTGATAGATGCCAAATAACTGGATTAATGAAAAATTATTTTTCTTTCTACAAAATTCTTATTATCATGTAAACTCATCCAATAATAAAATCTTCACAGAAAGGCCAGTGGGAAAAGGAGTGGGTGTATGATTTCCCAGGAACCCAGAAAAGGTTAGAAGTAATGGCAATTCTGGGCTCAGAAAAGGTACAATTGGTCTACCACACACTCCAAAATAAACTGGAGTCAGGAGCCTGAGAATGGACGGGTCCATCCCTGTGTGGTGCCTGAACCATTTTATAGAAAAGTTTAAAGGACAAGAGATCTTTGGAGATTAATGACAAAAGCAAAGAGTAGTCATTGTTAGTATCACCACTTAAAGTAAAACTCAAGTCTCAGAACATCTGTCTGAAACTATCAGCCAGTGGCTTAAGGGATCAGAAGGAATGTGTCACCTCAAAATCCCCAGGATTGTACCTAAGGGCAAGACAAAATGCAGGAGGCCTTTGTCATCCTGCTCTGAAAAGTGAGCGGAAGCCCTGCAGCCACTCTGAAGGAAAGAATCCACCGCTGTCAGCTGGGGAGCAGACCCTCTAAAACAGGACTGTGTGTCCAGCTTGTTGCTCCACACAGAAAACTGAGACCAGCAAAACCCCCAGTTCAATTCACTCAGGGACACAGTTCTCGGTTTTCAGAAAACATCTGGTCGCCTCATCACCAAGGCAAGCTCTGGCCAAGGTATTGCAATATGAAGCAGTAAAAAGACATTTCTGGAAGCCAGGAAAAGCCACAGCATTTCCTTCCAAAATAAGCGTTACCTGTGGCCTCTGGAGCCTGGAGATTCCTCATGCCAAGACCTACAGCACATTGCATCCATATTGGGCACACAAGGACGCCAAGAAGACATTGCAATGCAAAGGAGTTTGCACTCTAAATGCGTTTAGATACAGGACATGAAATGGGGGAAAGGACTTGAGGAGTGGGGTTGGTGGAATCATGCAGTCTTGGGAGACCTCAGAGATTTCAACAGTATTGTCCAGAACCAGGGGAACGTCTAGTATTTTCCTTCCCACGAACATTACCTGGACACGTTGGGCAGCAGGTTCCTGGATGCTTGGAAGGGTTTTCACAATGAACAGCACATCGCACCTCAGACTCTGTGAGGACACCTTCCTGAAAAACAGAGCGCCACAAGCAAAGTCAGCGCAGAGTTCCTACTGAAGGAGTTGTTAGCTTTTGCAAAAGAACCAAGCTTGAAGGAGAGCCCTAACACAAAGTGTGAAGATGTCTCAAATGATCGCGCCCAGAGGTATAATGTTTAAAGGAGGCAAGAAAATGCGTTAGAGCCCAGAGCACAAATCCTGTCATGGTCTTTGGTCTTTTTCCTACTCTCACTTTTTCTCTTTGGCCCCAATTTCTTCCCTTTAAGTACTTTAGACCTTCTTGCTGTTAGATTCAGGACCTCAGTTAGCACTATCCACAATATTCAAATCCTTTTAGTACTTATTGTATTTCCATAATTCATATTACACTTCCAGCCATTGCTTATGGGTCATAGAATACAATGCAGAGAAGGCATCAGGAAGCCAGGTCCCACTTGTAGTAATAATAGAACCAGTTCTGCAACCCTGGAAATTTCACCCCACCACACGGAGTCCTGGTGTAGCACTGTGGGCTAATGCAGCAGACTTCAAAGTCGTTTGAACTGCAAGGTCAGCAGTTCAAGCTCACCAGCCGCTCCTAAAAACACTATATAGGGTCACTATGGGTCAGAATTGACTTGACGACACTTAACAACAACAACACACTGTCTAGCACATAGTAGTATTTGTCTAATTAAATTGGGTCTCAATCTTCTCAACCATCAAATGAAGACTTAAGATCTTCAGAGTGAAATCAAGGGAGTCCTTTGCTGATCTTAGGGCTCTAATTCATCATTTTAGTGCCAGTTAAAATTTTTATTTTCCATGGGAGACATTTGAATGGTTTTTGCCACATTCTTTACTCATTTTATGAATGGATTTGTGCTTTTGTTAGATTGCTGTTGTTTCAGGGGGAAGATGTAGGTCTCACAAGTTTTAAAAGAATGTAGCAAGTATTTTGGCAATTAGGTAATTCTCATTGTGTCTACTGATACACAGTCTCAGACTAACAAGAAGCTAGTATCTAAATGTCTTCCTATCTGGAGTCTGAAGCTTCCACTACCAGGGGGATTCACTGTGGTCTACAATACATTTAATCAAGAAAAAAAACAACAAAAAACTTCCAATGTTAGCAATAAAGAAAATAAAAAAAGGGCCCATGCTGTCATTATATAATTGAAGGAATGCAAAATGCTATGGCCCCAAATCAAGCTTCTTGAGGCTCTGCAACCCCCCACTTTGAGGATTCAGGTTATTTCCCAGTATGAATCCCCTGTCTGTGATCTCAAGATTTTCCTCTTTCAATGAGAAACTAAAAGCAGAAAAATAATGATAAATGTATCACTACTGTAAGAAAGATACCAAAACTTCTTCAATAGAAGAAAATGAGTTTAAAGTCAATGCAAATGGAAATTAACCAAACCATGTTGTTATCGTAAAGTGCCATTGATTTGGTTCCAACTCATAGCAACCCTGCAAAGGATTTCTAAAGGAGGAGCTGGTGGGTTTGAACAGTCTGCCTTGCAGTAAAACAGACCTTGCGATCTAGTGCTTATCCTACAGCGTCACACCAGAACACCAAACCATGATTATTATCCATGTTATTATCCATGTACCTAGTACATGCAGACACTCTATCACAAGCATGTCACATGATTTTCTCATTTGTTGTACTATTCCATTTTACGTAGATTGTTGTTGTTGCTGTTGTTGTAGTTAGGTGCCATAGAGTTGGTACCGACTCATAGCAACCTTACACACAACAGAACGAAACACTGCCCAGCCCTGAGTGAACCTCACAATCATTGCTACATTTGAGAACATTGCAGTTGCCACTGTGGCAATCCATCTACTTGAGGGTCCTTCCTCCTTTTCCCCAACCCTCCACTTTGCCAAACATGATATCCTTCTCCAGGAACTGGTCCTTCCTGACAATATATCGGAACTATGAGAGACGAAGTTTGGCCATCTTGGCCTCCGAGCACTCTGGCTGCACTTTTTCCAACACAGATCTATTGGTTCTTTTCAGAGCCCATGGCACTTTCAATATTCTCCTCCAACACCATAACTCAAAAGCATAAATTCTTCTATTGTCTTCCTTATTCACTGTCCAACTTTCACTTGGCATATGAGGTTATTGAAAATACCATGGCTTGGGTCAGGCATACCTTAGTCCGCAAACTGACATCTTTGCTCTTCAACACTATAAAAGAAGTCTTGTGCAGCAGATTTGCCTAATGCAATACATCATTTAATTTCTTGACTGCTGCTTCCATGAGTGTTGATGGCTGATCCAAGCAAAATGAAGACATGGACAACTTCAATCTTTTCTCCATTTATATGGATGATGTTTATTGGTCTAGTTGTAAGCATTTTTCTTTTTCTTTACATTGCGGTGCAACTCTTAACGAGGGCTTTGGTCTTTGATTTTCAACAGTAAGTACTTTAAGTCCTCTTCACTTTCCGCAAACAAGGTTGTAATATCTGCATATTGCAGGTTGTTAATGAATCTTCCTCGAATCCTGATGCGACGGTTTTCTTCAGATAACGTGCTCAGCATAAAGACTGAGTAAGTATGGTGGTATAATACAACCCTGGCTCATACCTTGGCTGATTTCAAACCATTCAGTGTTCCCTTGTTCTGTTCAAACAACTTGATCTATGTACAGGTTCTTCATTAGCACAATTAAGTGTTTCGGAATATTCATTCTCTGCAATGTTGTCCGTAGTTTGTCATGATCCACGCAATTGAAAGCCTTTTCATAGTCATTAAAGTACAGGTAAACATCTTTTTGGTATTCTCTGCTTCCAGCCAAGATCCATCTGATATCCCTTATTCCACATCCTTGTCTGGCTCTGGCTTGGACCTCGGGCAGCTCTCTGTCGCAAATTTGCAACTGTTTTTGGATTACCTTTAGTAAAATCTTCCTTGTATGAGATATGAATGATATTGTCTAATGATTTTTGCAGTTCATTGGGTCACCTCTCTTAGGAATGGGCATAAATATGGATCTCTTCCAGTCAGTTTGCTAGATAGTTATCTTCCAAATTTCTTGGCATAAATTAGTCAGTGCCTCCAGTGCTTCGTCAGTTTATTGAAAGATTTCAATTTTACTCCATCAATTCCCAGAACCTTGTTCTTTGCCAATTCCTTGGACTTTTTTCTTCATCATCTTTGGCTCATGATCATATGTTACTTCTTGAAATGGTTGAACATCAACCATTTATTTTGGTACAATGACTCCATGTATTCCTTCCCACTTTATTTGATGCTTTCTTCATCATTCAATATTTGTCCAAGGAATCCTTCAATATTACAACTCAAGGCTTACATTTTTTCTTCAGGTCCCTCAGCTTGAGAAATGCTCAGTGTGCTCTTCTCTTTTGACTTTCTAACTCCAGATCTTTATACATTTCATTATATTTGACCTTGTCTTCTGAAGGTGCTCTTTTAAATGTTCTATTCAGCTCTTTTACTTCCTCATTTCCTCCATTTGCTTTAGCATCTCTACACTGGAGAGCAAGTTTCAGAGTCTCTTCTGACATCCATTTTGGTCTTTTTCTTCTTGTCTTCTTAATGATCTTTTGCATTTTTCCTGTATGATGTTCTTGATGTCATCCCACAATTCTTCTAGTCTTTGGTCTTTAGTATCTAATGTATCGAATCTGTTCTTCACATGATCTCTAAATTCAAATGAGATATGTTCAAGGTACTATTTTGGCTCCCGTGGACTTATTTCAGTTTTCTTCAGTTCAGCTTAAATGTGCATATGAGCAATTGATGATCTGTGCCACAGTCTGTCCCTGGCTTTGTTTTGGCTGATGATATGGAGCTTTTCCACTGTGTCTTTCCACAGATATAGTCAATTTGATTTTTTTGTATTCCATCTGGTGAGGTCCATGTGTATAGTCATATTTTATGTTGTTTTAAAAAGGTACTTACAATGAAGACGTCATTGGCCATGCAAAATACTAGCAAGCGATCTCCAACATCATTTCTATCACCAAGGCCATATATTCCAACTATTGATCCTTCCTCTTTGTTTCCAACTTTTGCATTCCAATCACCAGTAATTATCAATATATCTTGATTGCATGTTTGCTAAACTTCAGACTAAAAAAGTTGATAAAATTCTTCAGTTTCATCATCATTGGTTTCAGTGGTTGGTGTGTTAATTTGAATAACAGTAGTATTAACTGGTATTCCTTGCAGGCATATGGATATTATCCTATCACTGACAGCATTGTACTTCAAGACAGATCTTGAAATGTTCTTTTAGATGATGAATACACCACCATCCTCTTCAATTTGTCATTACTGGCTTAGTAAACCATGTGATTGTCAGATTCAAAATGGCCAATAGCAGTCCATTTAAGCTCTCTAATGCTTATGCATTCCATTTCATTTCTGACAATTCCCAATTTTCTAGGTTCATACTTTGCACGTTCTATATGCTGATTTTTAACAGCTGTTGACCACTGATTCTTTTCAGTTTGAATTGTTGTTGTTAGATTGAGTCCAACTCAAGGCAGCTCTAAATACAATAGAACAAATTGTTGCTCTACCCTGTGTCAGCTCACAATCACTGGCACGTTCAAGTTTATTGTCATGGTTACTGTACTGCTATATCATCTTACCAAAGCCCTCCTCACCCTCATAAGCATCTAGTGTTGTTCCTGAGGAACTGGCCACAGCAAGTGAGCCAAAGTTCTGTTTTTAAGCCATCCTGTTTTCATTGGGCAATTCTCAGTGGCAGATTGCCAGACCTTTCCTCTTAGTCTGTCTTAGTCTATAAGCGAAACCTGTCCACTATGGGTAACCCCGCTGGTACTTGAAATATCGGTAGTACATCTTCCAGCATCACAGCAACATGCAAGCTGTCATAGTATGACAAACTGAAAGAGAAGTGGTGGATTTCCCTTGTAGTCAGAATAAAAGGGAGGCTTAGAAACCAGGTAAGCAAGTGGCAGAGTACGTATATTACCTACTGCATAACACTGTCTCCTCTCTTACTGATTTTGTGTTTGGAAAAGAAAGGAGCTTGGATTAAGAGAGTACAATCATGCCATTCTGCAGAGGAGTCTCTTCCATGGAAATTTCCCTGAGAGGTACCAGGAGATGATCATTCCTTTCCCACGATATTAGATGAGGTCCTACTTCCTGAAGAAGGAAGAGTTTAGGCAGGAAGACAAAGGTATCAACTGAGCAGAGGAGCAGATTTTTTTTCAACTATCTTGACAGAGATTTGCTTTTATGGTTATTAAAGAAAATGAGGAAATTATATTGCTATGCCAGCTAGCAAAGCTTAGGCAAAGTGGTTTAAAAAAAAGGGGATGGGGGGAGACAAAATTCATCTTTAGTAGATAACACCCACTTTCTGTGTCTCAACCTATAGATAGTTCTGTATTTCCTGACTCCCAGGACTGTGGGACTTGTGGATCTCGTCTGCTAATCATTCCTATTCCTGCATCATTTTATCTGGGCTCTACTGAGTGACTGGTGATCAAAGATGGTAGGCAAATGAGAATTTCAGTGTTTAAAATGGAGAACAGTTTAATGTCTTTTGTGGTCAACAAAATATCCCCTCCCAGATGATAACTTCCATTTATTTATAAAGTCTTCATCCAAAGGTAGCGAAATTCACCCCCGGTCTTTGCAATTGAGGATCTTCCACACCTCTGACTGTGGCATAGAAATGCTGTAGTAGACTCTAAGGGCACGATGTTGTTTAAAAGATGCTGTGGTTTAATGCACTGAACCGCAAAATCGGTTTGTAGCGCAAGGTTGGCGGTTCAATCTCCTCAGCCGCTCCTCAGAAACCCTATACATGGTTCATTATAGGTCAGAACTGACTCAGTGACACTTAACAACAGTACAGACTTCCTGGAGTTCTGGTATGGCGCTGTAGGATAAGTACTGGACTGCTAACCACAAGGTTGACAGTTCAAAATACGCCAGTTGCTGCTTGGAAACCCTAGAGGGTTGCTAAGAGTCAGAATCGATTTGATGGCACTTAACAACAAAAACATTGATGATTTTAGAAGCCCTGGTGGCACTGTAGTGAACCAAAAGGTTGGAAGTTCAAACCTACCAGCTGCTCCTTGGGAGAATAATGAGACTTTCTAATCCTATAAAGATTTATGTCCTCGGAAACCTTACATAGGGTCACTATGAGTCAAAATCAACTTGATGGCAGTAGGTTTTGGTTTTGGGTGGCCAAGACTTTTAGAGTACATCTACTGAGAAGTGGACATTTCAATGGTTAACACGCAAGGATACATGGCAAGAGTGCATATTTTAGAATGAATATGGGCTTTTGATGTTATGAAAATTCATTTCTCTCGTCAGTTTGCTCCATAAGGCTGAACTAAACCTATAACCCCTGAATAAAAATTTGGCAAATATTTATTAATCCAATGAATCTATTATTTATGTCTGTTCTTTCTACTGTATATTTTCTTAAATAACTTCGATGAACTGAATATTTTAACTGGATAAATAATTCAAGGTCTTAGGAGTGGCACGCCCACTGTAATCATATAAGAAAAACACCTCTACATAAAATTCAGATTTCAATAAACCAAGTGTCAATATAATTTTCATAAGATCTGAGTGAAAGATCCACTCTTGTTAATCTCTCAGCCTCCTTTTTAAAAGCATTATCTTGGATAGTAAAATGGGACTGGGGAAAACGGATTTAACAGCATCTTCTACACAGAGAAGAATTTTTTTAATTATGTCAAAATCAGATGAACATTAAAAAAAAATAGAATATGTCTGTAGAGATAAGAAAAGGGTTTCCAAAATTTAGGTTCTTCATTCTGCCCCCCCCACCTTGATTTATCTTGCCATAAAACCATTTAAATTTAAGAGACTGCAGAATTCTGCTCTTTGCAGAGATCAGCAGGGACCAGCCTCAACAGACTCCTTAAGAATTCAACTGTCGATTCTTAACTTTGTCAGGTTGAAATCAGTGAGGTTACAGTATACTAATTGCTTAGATTTAATACAGCTTACAGGTTGGCCCCAGTTCAAAATGGTTCTAAATCAAAGAGGGAAAACATACATCCTCTAACAATAATACCTCTTTTCTGCTAACAGGAATTCGAGTTTTGCTCAAAAGTTGATTTCACAGGAAGACATGAATTTTCTCCAGGGACATATGCATCTTACCAGAGTTTTTCCAGGCACAATTGAACAGTGATGAACGATTCCACTGTTTATTTCTAGACCCATGTCCTATAAAATATCTGTAAGTGTACTTTTCTCGTTGTGGTGCCTGCCACAATAAACACATATAACAATACAGTTGGGTTTTTTTGTTTGCTGTTCACTTTTGGTTGGGTTTTTTTGGGGTGTGTGTTGGTTTTATGTTTTCTGAAGGGAACTGCTGAGGAAGATGAAGAATTTTTGAATAAAATTACTGAAAATTACCTGGCACTGGTGCAGAACACAGGGTTCAGAAGGGCTCTGCCATTTGAAGGAACTGTTGTAGGTACTTCCTCCATAGGTACAGCCTAGACAGGAAACACAGAAGCGAGAAGAAAGGCAAAGAATGAATCCGGATATCCTTTATCTTTGAAGTGAAAAAGAAAAAAAAGTTATGTTATCCAAGACAGGTCTAGCAATCACAGAAACTCTTAGGGTCCTTTGCTGATTTCCCCCAAAATGCAACTTGTTGTTGTTGTTATGTGCCATGGAGTTGGTTCTGACTCATAGCGACCCTGTACAGGGTTTCAACTAGATCTTGTAAATATCCACTTGACATTCACTTACACTGATCTCTGGGATACTTCTGAAAAAATTAACTTCACAGGTTATATTTTCAGATGAAAAACCATAGATTAATGAACTCTCTGAACCAAAATGCAGAACCTTGTGACTACTTGCACCTAATGAATTATATGCAGCACAGCAGGGTAAGTACTGAACTGCTAACCACAAGGTTAGTGGTTCAAACACACCAACCTCTCCTCAGAAACCCTATACAAGGTTGCTATGAAACGGAACAACAACATCAGAGCAATAGACACCATTGTAAGAGAAGATCTTACGTAAGACCAAATGAGCTCAACATTTCTAAACATCAAGAGGAAAATTTAAAACATGGTCAAAAATGAAAGCAGAAAGTTAAAATGCAGGAATCGATTGAGAAAATTCTATATCCATCTAAGAGTCTTGACAAACTATTGACTTCACCAGATAAAATCTTCTTCTTAAGACTTGTCTCCAACCTTTCTAAGAGCTCTGATTTCAGATTTCACTTTTATTTTACCTTTTAGTAGTAGATTAGATTAAGCAAGTCTGAAACTACCTGCATATAGATTACGATAGTCATGTTAATGCGTTAGTCAAAATAGAAGTCATCCTAATTCACTGGCAGAAGTACAAGCCATCATAATTCATCAGAAAAAATGGAAGTGAATGGCCAGAGATATTCGAAAGAGAAAACAAGCCAATTAGCTTAATTGAATCTACGCAGAACCCCAGGAATTACAGTACAAAGATCACAGCCTTAGATCTTCTGAGCAGATGCATCTAAATACTCCTCTGCTGTTACGAGCCCTGGTGATGTAGTGACTATAGATCTTGACTGCTAACCAAAAGACCAGTGGTTTGAACCTACCAGCCTCTGTACAGGGGTAAAATATGTCACTGTGAATATGAGAAAGATGTGGCAATCCACTTCCACCAAGGTTTACAGTCTTCGGAACCCCATGGGGCAGTTCTATGCTCTTCTATAAGGTTAAGATGTCAGAATCAGCACATTGGCAGTGGGTTTGATTGCATTTTCGGTTGTTGATGTGGGCTTTTGAGTCATTTCTGACTCAAAGCAACTCTACATGACAAAGTAGAACTGTCCCATGGGGTTTCCAATGCTATAAATCTTTATAGGAGGAAATCACCATGTCTTGTTTCCCACAGGGTCACTGTTGGCTTTGGGTTAGCAGCTGAGTGCTTAACCACTGAGCTACCAGTGCTCCTTAACTATGTCTCCAGCCATTATATAAAAAGTTCATGGGAAAAAGTGAAATGAAAAGAAAATGGTATGTTTCCATGAACTTTTTGAAGCTCCTTTACATTAGATCCTTAAGAATTCATGAGGGCAAAGGGGTTTCCCAACTATAGTCTGGATTTCTTAGCCCAAAGAGTTTGGAAGCAGTAATGGACATGTGGAATGATACAGAAATAAAAGGGCTTCACTCTCTGAGATGGGCTCAGTAAGTGCAATCAGTCTCAGTTCACATCAGTGTCTCTTGTCTAAGACACAAAAAGAAGGCTGGCCACCCTCCCTGAATTCTATTAGATACTGCTGTGGTTAAAAAAAAAACAAAACAAAACTTTAATATTTATAAGCAGAGCAAGAGAGGACTCAGGAAAATTTCAATAGATGTTTTCATATACTTGGAACCATATCTGAATTCCCAGAGAATTGTGAATGATCAAAAAAAGCTCAGTACTACTATGCTTTCTACTTCCTACAAATCAAATTACTAAAATACACAGAAGATTGGAAACATTAGGAAAATGCTTTCACTATATATTTTATTAATTTCCTTTGTGTGAAGTGTCACAGAGATAAAATGTTCAATCATAGGAACCCCTAGCACATTACAGATCCTTAGGCCAAATCAAGAATGAATAGAGTACATTTTCAACAATTAAAGCCAATGTAAAACAATTTGAGTGAGCATAAATCTTACCAAGCAAGCACACTTACAATAGACGTGCCTTGTGCATGTCTGATCCACTAACAGATTCACTCAGATAATAAATAACTTGTTCCGAGAGATGGAGGCGGGAAATCAGAGAACCAAATCCAATTCATGTTAAGTCCAAGTAAATATAAAATGCCTGCCAAGTCTGCCATTGGAGTTTCCAAATATGCTGTATATTTTCATCCTCTGGATTGAAAAATCTAGAAGAAAGGGTGATTTCTCTGTTGCTAATAGGGCAAGAAAAGCTCTTGCCTTTTTATATGGGAGCAGGAGCTTTCAGCCAAGAGATAGCACTACCTAGGCATGGGTGAGGGAGTTTCTGAAGTAGGATAGGGCTCTTTGGATTATTCTATTCTATACAGGATAGAATGGAATAACAGATCCACAGTGCAGATCAACAATGTTTCCTGTTACAAATAACTGTCGGTTGGAATGTTGTATTGTAACATGTAAAGAAAGATTGGGCAATAATATCAGATATTCAGTCCAAGGTCAGATTCTGAAGTGGATCATTGCTTCTATCATGCCCAAGTCCACATAATACATCTCCCCAGATGTTTATTGAATTTAAGTGACTGAATAGATTCTAAAGTAGCTAGGATAATCATTTTAACAAATGCAATCCATACTTTTTTTTTTTTTTTCTTCATCTGTCTTCCTCAGCATCAGCTATAAAGACGTCAGTAGACCAAGTATTATAGTGCATTTTGTATGTAAGGGATTCTTAGGGATGAGACTAATTAAAGAAATGACATTTTTACTGCTCTTGTGATTCATGCTTTAAGATATACAGGGTATATCTTTTTGTAAAAAATGTATCGTGGAGATTTCACACACACGAAGGGACTTCAAAAAGTTCATGGAAAAATTCAACATCATACATAAAAAAAGCAAAAAATCATAGGACCAGGAAACATCAAGGCAAGTGGTCAGGTCCCCTCAGTGCAAACCTTCTTCCAAGACTAAGACTCAATGGGAATACACACTCTGAATGGTGACCACGCTTGTCACCAATAAGGGGAAGTGAGGGAAAAACAGCAATGAAGCGGTGAGCTAACCCCTAAAATGTTCAATAGACTTCTGTGTACCAGGGTGAAGACCTGGTTGGCCAGCAGTGTGGCAAGACCTGGGGACTCTTGGGCCCAGAGTCAGTGACATAGCCACAGAGGACTAGAGTGGACAGTGAAGCATACAGCTGATAAGAAGAGAGGGCATATGCACAAGAAAACCCACACTTGCAGATACTACCCACTTGACTTGGCTTCAATGGCTGAATGATCAGAGCTCAACCAGAAGAAGAAAGAAGAGGAAAAAAAAAAAAGTATTCTGATACAATTTGATGAACTTGACCTACACCTATGGAAGCAGTTGCTCAAAAGAGGGAACAAGTCCTTACAGCAAGAATCATCCCCACCCCCTCCACACACAGAGTAGACAGGGATGGGCAACTTGGACATTGGCTACCCAAAATGGGGGGCAGGGGGCCACAAAGGCAAGAAGTGACTGGCTTACAAGCTTTTAAGAGGGAACCTAGATCCAGAGGGCCTGGAGGAAGGTAGAAATCTCCAGTGAGTATTATTCAATCTGATTAGGCAGGGCTGATGCAATGAAATGCAGACGGGTCTCTTGTGATTCAATATTGAATAATTGTTATCAGGACTGATTGTGAGGGTTGGAAATGTAAAGGTAGATGTTTTATAGCAAGGAGGGGAGTGATTAACTTTCCAGTCTAGGAGTGGAGGTCCCTAGGACCATCAAGGGAGAAGAGCGGAGAGAAGGACCCTACCCAGAGAAGCAGTAATGCCTGAAATGGAGGCAGAGATGATGACGTGCAGTGATGTAGCAGCTGGGGACTTCAAATCCAGAGAGGGAGAGGGACTGTGTGCTGAAGACCGGGGAGGTGTGGGGGGCAGGCTTGCAGGGTATACCCTTTGGTTGGCTGATGATGCATGGAGGGGATTGTAACCATGACAATGAAACGATATACGATAGAATGAATGTAAAACTATCATATAATTCACTATCATATGAATGTAAACTATCATATAATTCACAATAAAATATTTTTTAAAAAATCATAGGAAAGAAAAAAAGGTAAAAGTAAATATCAGAAGAAACTCTGGAACTGGCTTGTGAACACAGAAAAGCAAAAGAAACTGGAATAAGTGATGAAATTAAAGGCTTTGTTGTTGTTAGATACTCTCAAGTCAGTTCTAACTCATAGTGGCCCTATGCAAAACAAAATAAAACACTGTCCGGTCCTTCAGCATCCTCACAACTGTTACACTTGGGCCTGTTGCTGCTGTTACTGTCAAGCCATCTTGTTCGGGGCCTTCTACTTTTTCACTGACCTTCCACTTTACCAAGCATGATGTTCTTCTCCAGGGGCTGATACCTTCTGACTGCTTTCTGAAGTCTCCCCATCATGGTTTGTACGGAGCTTTCTGGCTGTATTTCTTCCAACACAGATTTGTCCATTCTTCTGGTATTTCCAATATTCTTCTCTAACACCATAACTCAAATGCATCAATTCTTCTCTGGTCTTCCTTATTCATAGTGCAACTTTCACAGGCTATTGAAAAGTAGTCTATTGAAAATGCCATGGCTTGGGTCAGGCGCACCTTCGTCCTCAAACCAAAATCTTTGCTCTTGAACACTTTAAAGAAGTCTTGTGTAGCAGATTTGATTTCTTGACTGCTGCCTCCATGAATGTTGTATCAAAATGAAGCCTTTGACAACACAGGAACAGAGAAGTTCAAAGGACAAATGCAGAAAATAAAGTTTTACAGTGAAATGTGCAAAGATCTGGAGTTAGAAAACCAAAAAGCAAGAAAATATTTGGCATTTTTCAAGCTGAAAGAAGTAAAGAAAATTTCCAAGCCTTGAGTTGAAATAATGAAGGATTTCATGGGCAAAATGTTGTTGCTCTTAATGCCATCAAATCGATTCCAACTCATAGCAACCCAGGAACAGCTGGTGAGTTTGCACTGCCCACCTTGTAGTTAGTAGTCCTATGCTTATGCTATAGTTCCACACAAGGATTCCATGTACAAAGCATAGAAGTATCAAAAGAAGATGGAAGGACTGCACAGAATCACTGTACCAAAAAAAACTGGTTGATGTTCAACATCTCAGGAGCTTCAACAATGATCAAGAACCAACAGTATTTAAAAAAGTCCTCACTGGAAGTGTTCCCTGTCCTACGCCAAAAATTTTGGAAGGCAGATACTTGACCAACTGACTGGAAGAGATCCATTTTTGTGCTTGTTCAAATGAAAAGTGACCCAAAAGAATGCAGAAATTATTGAACAATTAATATTTCATTCAAGTAAACTTTTGGTGATGATAACTCAAAAATGGCTGCAGTGGGACATCGGCAGAAAACGGACAGAAATTCACGCCAGATGCAGGAAAGGATGTGGAAAGAGGGATACACTGTTGACTTCAGATGGGGCTTGGCTAAAAGAAGAGGATACGAAAAAGATGCTCACTTTTATGTTTTATTGACTTTGCAAAGGCATTTGTCATTGTGGGTCATAACAAACTGAGTTGTGAAAAATGCAATTTCCAGAACACTTACTTGTGCTCAGTGGAACCTTACATAGACCAAGAAGCAGTCATTGCAACAGAACAAGAAGACACTACATGGCTTAAAATCAGTAAAAGTGTGTCAGGCCTGTATCTTTTCATCATACTTATTCAGTCTATAGGCTGTATAATAGGAGAAGCTGGACTACATGGCATCAGTACTGAAGGAGGCTCATTAACAACCTGTGATACGACCTTGTTTAGTGAAAGGGCTTGAAGCACTTACTGATGAAGATCAAAGACTATAGTCTTGATTGTGAATTGCACCTCAATATAAAGCAACAAAATTCCTCACAACTAGAATAAACAACATCATGATTAACAGAGAAAAGACTGAGGTTGTTAGAGATTTCATTTTACCTGGAGTCACAATCAATGCTAACAGAAACAGAGACAAGAAATCAAACAAATACTGCATTAGATGGAGTCCTGGTAAGGCACTGTAGGAGAAGTACAGAACCACAGGTAAGTCTGAACCACAAGGTCGGTGGTTCAAACTCACCAACTGCTTCTTAAAAACCCCATACAGGGTCACTATGAGACAGAACCGACTTGATGGCACTTAACAATAACAACAACATGGCATTAGGCAAATTTACAACACTGAGGACTAAAGTATACTTGATCCAATCCATGGTATTTTCAATAGCCTCATATGCATCTGAAAGTTGGACAATGAATAATGAAGACCAGAGAAATGGATGAATTTAAGTTATGGCGTTGGAGAAGAGTATTGAATGTACCATGGACTACCGAAAGAATGAAAGTAGAAATCTGTCTTGGAAACAGTACAGCCAGAATGCTCATTAGAACATGTTATCAAGAGGGACCATTCCTAGAAAAGGACAACATGCTTAATCAAGTAAAGAGATGGACTGACAAGTGTCTACAGCAGCAGGCTCAAACTTAACAGCTGTGAGGCTAGTTCAGGGCTGGACAATGCTTCATTCTGCTATACAGAAGGTCTATATGAGTCAAAGTTGATATATGTATCTACATAATGGAATTGAAGGATAATGAAAAATCTCCACAAACATTTTGAAAAATATGTGTGTAACCAATATTGCCATTTTAACCATTTTGAAGAGTATAGTGGTAACGTTTGTAGTAAAATGACGGGTCAGAGAAAAAGAGGAAGACTCCCAACAAGATGGATTGGCACAGCGGCAGCAGTGATGGGCTCAGGTGTACCAACAGCTGTGGGGTGGGTACAGGAGCGATCAGTGCTTCGTTCTCTTGTGCAGAGTGTCGTGATGAGTTAGAGCAGACTCGATGGCACAGAACAACAAGAGTGCAATTCACTAACAAAAATTACATTTGCCATGTTGGATAAATATCAACGCTGTCTATTTCAGAATATTTTCATCACCTCAAACAGAAACTCATTACCCACTAAACAACAACTACCAATTCACCTTTACCAGCCCCTGGTAACAACTGGTAAACTTTTCTCTCAATGAATTTACCTTTTCTAGATCATTCATATAAGTTGCTGTTGTTGTCGTCAGGTGCTGTTGAGTTGGTTCTGACTCATAGCGACCCCGTATAGAGTTTCTGATGAGCGTCTGGTATGTTTGAAATGCTGACCTTGTGGTTAGCATTCTAGTGTTTATCTTACAGCGCTACACCAGGGCTCCTTCATATTAGTGATAGCGGTGGTTATGTGCCATGGAGTCGGTTCCGATTCATAGCGACCCTGAACAGGGTTTCCAAGGCTATAAATCTTTATAGGAGCAGAAAGCCTCATCTTTCTCCCGCAGAACAGCTGGTAGTTTCAAACTGCTGACCTTGTGGTTCTCAGCCCAATTCGTAACCACTACGCTACCAGAGCATTGCAATATTTGTCCTATTGTGTCTGACTTACTTCTCTCTGCATAATGTCAAATTGATCCATGATAGTAGGATGCATCTAAACTTTATTTCCCTCCATGACTGGATTATATTCTACTGTGCCTATTACCACATTTTATGTATTTACTCATCTGTTGATGAACATCTGGGCTGTTTCCACCTTTGGGTTGTTGTGAATAATATTGCAATGAATACTGATATCCAAGTATCAGTTTGCATCCCTGCTGTCAGTTCTTTTGGGTATATGCCTAGAAAGTAGAATTTCTGGGCCATATGGTAATTCTATGTTTAACTTTTTAGGGAGCCATCAAACTGTTATCCACAGAGGCTACACAATTTTATATTCCCACCAATCATGGATGAGGGTTCCAAATTCTCTACATTCTTGCCAACACGTGCTCCATGCTAGTGTCCATAAACATCATATCTTACTACATAAAGTTTTAACATGAGCTATGTGAAGATTCAGGTATATCTATATCATGAAGGAGAACCTCAGATATGGCCTCTGATTTTCTGTGAAGTAAATTTCTTTATAGTAAATTCCATTTACCATCAATTTTATGATACAAGTAAGGCATACAGACAATATATTGTCTATCACTCTATTTAAACATGAAAAGATGAATATATTAAGTACCTTTTTCTAGCCAGGGATGAAAAAGAGACAGAGAAAAATTCTGATCACATATTAAAGCAGTGCTTTTCCAACTACCATAGCAAAAGACCAGTTTTTTTGTTGGTTTGGTTTTTCCAATCAGACAACAGAGCTCTGGTATGCCGCTCTAGGATAGATAAGCACAGGATTGCTAACCGCAAGGTCAGTGGTTCACACTCATCAGCACTTCTTGGAAACCCTATACAGGATTGCTATGAGTCGGAGCCAGCCAATTCAACTGCACTTAACAGCAACAACAATCCAACACAGACTGATGCCTCTACAAATATAATGAAGAATGAATTTCTAGAAAATTAAGATGAAAAAGTCTAAAACAAAATAACAAGTCCATTTTAAAAATTATTATATGTAACAAGCCTAGAATTACTCTGGAAAATTATAATAAAGTCTCTGATTGTTTACTGTCCATTCCTGTAGTCAGTGTAGAGCAGCGTGGATCTTTGGTGATCTGCAGAACACATTTTGGGGAGCAATGCATTGAGGAATATGCTGTAGGGATGGGGAAAGAACCCCCAGAGACATAAAAACCCTTCAGTCTTATAGACACTCAGAGCTAGAAACAAACTTACAAGTAATAAAGTTTATCTCCTTCGTTTTATAGATGAGAAATTTGGTTCCGAAAGATTAATGTGACTTGCTCAATGTTAGAAAGAATTAGGCAACAACAAAAAAAAGATACTAATATTACATGAAATCCACATTTTCACATTCCAACATATACTAGTAGTACTACATGAGCATTTTTTTAATTCAGCATATCTTTTGCATTAAAGACTTCAATGATCCATAAAATTAAATACTAACAGATCTAGTAAATAAATGAAAGAGTATGTAGGTGGGGTTGGTAAAGAAATGTTTAGATAAATACATACCCAAAGTAAAACAAGTCAAAACCCAAATCCTGCCCTCAAATTGACTGCTACTCATAGCTACCCAACAGCACAGTGTAGAAGTGCCCCCAGAGGATTCCCAAGGCTCTAAATCTTTACGGAAGTGGACTTCTCCATCTTCCTCCCACAGAGCTACATATACAGTACCCAATAATGTTGTTTTTCCTTTCTTTAAATGTTTAGAATAAACTTTCTACATGCATTAGTTTCTTCTGGTGATAAGAAGGTTTGGGACTCAACAAATTTCAACAAAACCATCAATACTGTAGCAGGAAGAAGTAGTTATTTGCTAATAAATCCACTACAAAACATTCAAACCAGTAGCTCTCAACAAAGAGTGAGTTTTGCCTTTTCCCCACACAAAAGACTATGGGCAATGTCCTAAGGTATTTTTGATTGTCACAATTGGGTGGTGGGAAGTGCTACTGGTATCCAGTGACTAGAGTCCTGGGATGCTTATAAATAGTCTATGTGATGGATTGAATTGTGTTCCCCAGAAATATGTGCATGATCTTAAACCCTATAACTGGGGTTGGGGTCCTGGTGTGACACTATAGGTAAAACAATGGACTTGTTGTTGTTTTTAAGTACTGTGGAGTCGGTTCCAACACAGGGTTTCCGAAGCTGTAAATCTTTATGGAAGCAGGAAGCCTCAGGTTCAAAGACAGCAACCACTCTCAGAAACCCTCTACAGGGTCGCTATAAGTCGAAACCAACTCAGCAACACTCAACAACAACATACCTGTGGTTAAAGAACCCTGTGGTGCAGTGCTCAACTGCTCAACCAAAACGTCACCAGGCCCACCTCAGGAAAAAGATGTGGCAGGCTGCTTCCACAGGCATTGTTGTTCAGTGCCTTTGAGTTAGCTCTGACTCATAGTGACCTTATGTACAGCAGGGTGAAACATTCCCCAGTTCTGTGTCATCCTGACAATCATTCCGATGTTTGGGCTCACTGTTGCAATCGCTGCCTCAATCTGTCTTGTTGAGGGTCTTTCTCTTTTTCCCTAACTCTCTACTTTATCAAGCAGGGTGTTCTCCAGTGACTGGACCTTCCTGATGACATGTCCAAAGTATGGGATAGGAAGTCTCATTATCCTCACCTCTAAGGAGCGTTCTGGTTGTACTTTCTCCAACATAGATTTATTTGTTCTTCTGGCAGTCCATGAGATATGTAATTCTTCATCAACACCATAGTTCAAAGGCATCAATTCTTCTTTGATCATCCTTCTTCGTTGCCTTGGTAATCCTACTGGGTAGCTCTACTCTGTGCTACAAGATCACTGTGAGTTGAAATCAACTTGACAACGGATTTGGTTTGGTTTTTACTCCTGGTTATAATCACATTGGGGAACGAGTTTTGCTTGTATATTAATGAGGCAGTATTAGTGTAGGGTTTGTCTTGGTCAATCTCTTTTGAGATATAAAAAGAGCAGATGATGCAAGAAAGAAAAGAAGCATGATGAGAGAAGACAGATGATGCATGCCAAATGCAGCTCACCAGGGAACGCTGGACCTACAGATTCTGAAGGGAGAGAAGTGCCTGCCCCCAGAGCCAACAGAGAGAGAACATCTCCTACAGTTCATGCCCTAAATTGGGACTATGAGAAAGGAGTCCTGGTGTGGCGCTGCAGTATAATGCACTGGACTGCAAGGTCAATTTGAACCACAAGTTTGGCGGTTCAAACCCACCAGCTGCTCCTTGGAAACCCTAGTCAGGGTCACTATGAGTCAGAACTGACTTGATGGCACTTAACAACAACAAACTGTGAGAAAATAAATTTCTGTTTGTTAAAGGCACTCACTTAGGAGATTTCTGTTATAGCAGCAGTAGAGACTAAGACAACCTACAACTTGCAACAAAGAATTATCCAGCTCACACATGTAAATGGAGCAAAGAAGGAAATTGATCTAAACAAACACAAAGAGCTCAAAAGAGTTCTTCTTTATGTCTAAAATAATGTAAAGATGAGCTTCAATTAACTATACTGTCCTTCTGTATGTATTTTGACTTTTTATGCTAATTATTTTCTGGATGAGAAGGCAATTCAGTCTTTTTCAACATATGCATGTTCTTGCAGAAAATCTTGGCCCAGTCAGTGAAGCAGTCAACTCAGAAAATGCATGGCAATGGAAACAGGAAGAACACAAATAAATTGAATCCACAGTTAAGCAATAAAACTCATTTTTCCTATTAGTTTTGACCTTTTTTAGTGGCCACATAATCCCAAGGGAGAGAGAATACCACATATTTTCATCATTGTGCTGTTAAAATAGCTGTTAAAAATCATCAGGACAATAAAACATGGCATTGGTCTTCTAGGGAGCCTTGGCTTTGCCTACTTTTCACCCTTCTAGTCTTAATCCTCTAACTTTTCTAACATTAGCCTAGGAACAGAGAATGAGATATTCCAGACAACAATAACTTCTGGCACCTAAGACCCTCACAACAGAGCTTCAACCATCCTCCCAGCTCTTTCTTTTTATTCCCAGAACTCCTCCTAGGCCCCTGGGGCTATTTACCTTTCCCTGAACATTTTGAGCTTGCAAGCTTCAAAAGCCAGGCTCAAATTCCTCCATCGGTTATCCGCTTCTGCCTCCTCCACCTCCTGCCATTGAAATGTCATTCTCTGGGGTTGCAATTGCCTCTCAGACGTCCAGTCCAAGGGATGCTGACTTCATTTTATAGGGTCTCTGTAATACTTCATAGTGCTGACCTCTCTTTCTTCCTTGTTGTTGTTGTTGTTGTTGTTAGGTGCATCTAGTCTGTACCGACTCATAGTGACGTTATGTACAACACAATGAAACACTGCCCGATCCTGGGCCAACCTCACTACTGTTGTCACGCTTGAGCCCATTGATGCTGCCACTTTCCCAATCCATCTCGTTGGGGGTCTTCCTCTTTTTCTCTGACCCTCCACCTTACCAAACATGATATCCTTCTCCAGAGTCTGGTCCCTCCTGACAATGTGTCTGAAGTATGAGAGACGAAGTTTGGCCATCCTGGCCTCCAAGGAGCACTTTGGCTGCACTTCTTCCAACACAGGTCTGTTGGCTTTTTGGCAGCCCATGGCACTTTCAATATTCTCCTCCAACACCATAACTCAAAAGCATCAATTCTTCTAGGTCTTTCTTATTCACTGTCCAGCTATCACATGCATATGAGGTTATTGAAAATACCATGGCTTGGGTCAGGCGCACCTTAGTCCTCAAGCTGACATCTTTGCTCTTCAACCTTAGACCCCTTTCTTTCTTCCTTAAACCCCTCTTATGCCTTCTAGATGCTCTTTTTCAACTACCTTTCCATCTCCTCCACTGCTTTGCCATGACTTTAGGTAACCTGTTAGTTAATTTTCACCGGGATTCTGGCAACAGTTTTGCTGAAAGTCGAACTTGGTTGTGTGAGGGACCTTTCCCAAGCATTGCAAAGCTGCTGATGTGTGCTTCTGAAAATCCAGAACTGACTACGTCATTTGGACCCTTGGACTCAATCAATGGCTGATAGTTTCAACCTAGCAGAATGATAAACTGGTACCTACCCATAGTCCTTCTTCTCCTGACCAATTAGATCAGAGTCTCTGGAAGTGGGAATTAGACGAGGGCTCTAATGAGCCCCTAGGACTGAAACTATTGAACTTCACAATAAAATTCAAACATCCCAGCGTACACAACTTTCAGTGCCTGGCCTCAATTCATCACCCCAATTTCTTCTCTACTACTCCAAATCTCCATACTTTCTAAGCTTCAGACATATCACACTTAGAAGTCCCCCAAATAGGGTCAGAATATTTATCCCTGCATTGTGGGATAATAATGCTGGTCTACAAAGTCAGTTTGAACCACAAGGTTGGCAGTTCAAACTCACCAGCCGCTCCTTGGAAACCTTATGAGTCGAAATTGACTCCACGGCAATAAAACAACAAAAACAACAGTCCCTTTTTAAAAAACAAACAAAAACAGATCTTGTGCATTCCCTGCACAATTGCCTATGTTCAACAGCTCACAGCTTACCTAGCTCCCTTTCTTGCCTGGGTAACTCTTCATTCAAGATGCAGGTCAAGGTCATAGCCTCTAAAGTCTTCCTTAAAATCCACTCACTTTTCATGTGAATGTCTCGTACTTTGTACATGTTGTTGTTTGCTATCTGAGTCCTCTGACTCAGGTGACCAATGGAATGAAATATTGCCTGGTACTGCATCATCCTCATGATTTCCAGCATGCTCTAGTCTACCTTTTAGGCCAGTGTTTCTCACCAAGGTCTGTCTCCCTCACCCTTCTTAGGGCTCTACTTCACCAAACAGGACGTCCTCCTTCAGCAATTGATCCTGCCGGATGATGTATCCAAAGACAAGTTCTGCTGTGATCCATAGCTCGTTTTTGCAAGACTTCCTTCCTGGTTTATCTTAGTCTGGCAGCTGAACTGAAACCTGTCTACCGTGGATGGCTTTGCTGGCATTTGAAATACCAGTGACATGCCTTCCAGCATCAAAACAACACACAACCCACCACAGTATGACAAATTGCCAGGTAGGTGATGGACTTCATATATGACAGTTACTTAATAAATGTTTGACATCAGTGACAATCATAGTAAGTGCCAAAACACTCTTCGAGTAAACCACAGAAAAAGCACACGAAAAGGCTGATATCGATTCCATTTGATTCACTATCTCACCTCCAGAAACAGCAAAGGCTTTCTAGAAAATTCAGGTTATCAAAATCAGTTCCCGTTTGGTATCCCACTTCTTAGAAGCAGGCAGGCAAGGGTTGAACACAATGAAATAAAGTCCTTGGACATGACAAGCCCTACTGACCTTAGACATACCAAACATACCAACACCATCCCCATCGCTCCTTCCCAGGCTGTGCAAGCCTTCTCTTAACTTCCAGTGTGTGTCTTTTCTTCCAGAATCCACTACTCATTTATTCTTGAGCCCCACTCGCCACCCCCTGCATTGTTTTTTTCTTGGTATAGATATGCATGCAGACTGAAGTCATATTTGCCTAAATGACTAATGACTTCACTCTTGGGATCTTTGAAGTCAGTCATACCACATGGTACAGGGAAACAAAGCAGGCAGGACTGCCACTTTTCCAGACGGGGAGCCCTGGCCCCGGCCCCAAATGACCCCAGTCCAATGTCATTTTTTTTAATGAATCACTTTTTGGGCACTGTTCTCCAGAAACATATGGAAGTATAATCAAAAGGATAAACATAAAATTTGACTAGCCATTCTAGAGCTTAAATTGTGTCCTTAGGAGTTCACTTGAAACAGATTTTTATGACTCTTCAAAACCATACCTACCATGAGTCCTGCAGGCAATTTTGCTTATTTTTGGCTAATGGGAATTTTATAGACAAACCATTTCCTCAATCCCAAGAGACAGAATCACTCATGAATTGAGTTTTTATGCAGTGGTGTTGCCCAATCCCCACACATTCTTTTTGATGGCTTTGTGTTTTGTTTTGCTTTCCATTTAGAAGTTGTTGTTTTTGCCAAATGCCTTCGAGTTGATTCCAACCCACAGCGACCCTGTAGGGTTTCCAAGGAGCAGCTGGTGAGCTTGAACCACCGACCTTGCAGTTCAAATGATTTTGCAGGCTGATTCATTAGCCCACAGTGCCACACCAGGAAGACTCCATTTAAAAGTTAGCTAAATGTTTAATTGAAATCAAACTGTCAATTAATTTAAAATGATAGAAAAGCATCTTACTTAATTTTTAGTGACTTTATGAATAAAATCTCAAATACACAGAAATAACAGATAAATCCAGAGAATTACTTGCAAATTCAATACATTTCACCCAGTATTTCTTGTTAATTGCCTTCAAGTCAATTGCAACTCATTGTGACATCATGTATATGTACATAGGAACCATAAGGAGTCTCTGGGTGATGCAAAGGACTCAGTTACCAAAGGAAGTGATGGTGGCTTGAACTCACCTAAAGGCACCTCAGAGGGCAGGCCTAGTGGTCTCCTTTCAAAAGGAAGTGAGTTCTACACGCTGCACACATGGGTTCACAATGAATCCAATGAGTTCACCAGTATAAAGGGACACAGAACCTCGGTGTGCCTTACTTGGATTTCTAGTCTAAGTGTTTATTCAAGACTGGTTAAATGATGAAATTCTGGGCTTCACAAACAGTCTCATAGCTTTATAAATAAGTTGGACTTCTATTTATTAAGATTATTTCCAAATATTTAATGTAATTGATCCAAAAAAGGGAGTACACAAGACATCAAGGGAGAAAAATGCCTACAACAACTTTTTCCTATGAACCACATCACCCATCACCGCAGCATGTCACCCATTCGTGCCATTTTCTTTAGCAGTTGCTGTTGACTCAGTTCTAACTCATGGTGTCTGTCTCCATGTGTGTCAGGCTAGAACCGTTTGCTGTAAGCGTTTTGAATGGCTGCTTTTGGGGAGGGAACTAAACCATCAGGCTTTTCTTCTGGTGTTTACCATAAACACTTCTAAACACAACAGTGTATCTTTCTCTGGCTGAAGCATTATTGCAATATTTTACCCTTAGCACCCCACTGTCCAACAGCCAGTATTCAATGTTCTCAAATGGCAAAGGAGAAAGAACCAAGTCAAACTCATCCAAGCGAAACTAGAGAAAGAAGGAAAACAGCATTATTTCAAATGAGACTATCCTATGGAATCCCAAGACTGTTTTTTCTACTGCAAATGAAGGCCATTTCCAAAAATGACTTCCCAAAACTTTTTGAGAAATATTATGTGAATAATCCTTCAACAGTAGTAGAGAGGGAAATCAGGATTGAAATCATTGCATAATTATCATAATTATAGGTAAGGCTTGGAGTTTTCACATGAGATTTCAACTTGTTCCCAAAAGAAAGTACTACAAGACAGGTAGCCATTTCAAAAGTGAGAAAGCCAAAGCTAAATTACTTGGCCAAGGTCTTATAACTGTTCTTTCTTTCTTATTCCAAAACTTGCTACACTCATTTTTTGGATTCTGCCAGGTACAT
>NW_006408524.1:16852563-16866632 GCF_000296735.1 Chrysochloris asiatica
AAAAAAAAAAGACCCCTGTACCTATAAGTTGTTGTTGTTGTTAAGTAAGATTCGGACCCACAGCAATCCTGTATAGTAGTCACTCCCAATTTCCCCTTGTCTCGCTCCTGAACATTTCATTTTAACATACAAAATGTGGTCCTTTTGATCGATATCTTTAAGTTAACATAATGTTTTCAAAGTTCATCAATGTAATAGCACATATCAGCACTTCAATCCTATTTTTAGACTAAATAAGATTCCATTTGTATGGATACAGTACAATATTTTTTATCCACTCAACATCTGACAGACTTTGGGCTGTTTCTAGTTCTTGGCTATTGTGAAAAATTATATTTGTATACATATGTTTTTATGTGAACATAGATTTTTCAATTCCTTTTTTGCTAATCGTATTTGATGCACGTTTTAGTAAACGTTTGCACAATAAAAATATCTATAAGCATGACTAACTCCATTTGCAAAGAACTGGGATTATAATTAACCTATAAAAAGTAGATGAATATAATCTTTCATAATGAAAAGTCTCTTCAGATATAGCATATAATAATCCTGAGACATAATATACCATGGATATGCCAAGCCTATAGATTGTTGTTATAATTGTGTGCCATCAAGTCGGTTCCAACTCTTAGCGACCCTATATAGGGTTTCCAAGGAGCAACTGGTAAGCTTGAACTGTTGACATTGCAGTTCAAATGGACCTTGCAGTTCAGTGCATTAACGCACAGCACTACACCCGGACTCCTAAGCCAATGACATTGAGCCTCTCTATCGTCTCCTCCCACAGATGTAATCGATTTTATCCTGTGTATTCCACTTGGTGGAGTCCTGGTGTGGTGCTGTGGGTTAAGGTGT
Source organism: Chrysochloris asiatica (assembly GCF_000296735.1). Classification (NCBI taxonomy): domain Eukaryota; kingdom Metazoa; phylum Chordata; class Mammalia; order Afrosoricida; family Chrysochloridae; genus Chrysochloris; species Chrysochloris asiatica. The sequence goes on from NW_006408524.1 coordinate 16,853,422, forward strand.
GGGTTTGCAAAGACAATTTGAACTGCAAGCTCACCACCTGCTCCTCAGAAACCCTACACATGGTTGGTATGGGTCAAAACCGACTCAATGGCACTTAACAACAGCAATGTTAGACTATACCAAGAAATTCTCAAGATATCAAGTAAAGAGATTCTAAAGGTTGAGCACTTGGCTGTTAGCCCAAAGGATAACGATTTGAATCCACTTGTGCCTCCACAGAAGAAAAGACCGTGTGATCTTTCTAAACATTTATAGCATAGGAAACCCTATGGGGCAGTTCTACTTTGTTCTATAAAGTTTCTGTGAGTCCGAATCGAGCCAGCAGCACAGAGAGCAACAATAGAGTGGGTCCTAACCATTTATATATGAACAGAACTTCATAGATAAATGCTATACATCTTCAATTGAAAAGCAATGGCATTAAAAATGTTAGATTCTAATTAAAGAAGTAAAGTTGTGATCAAATTAACAATTTTTTAAAATAACTGAAATTACAACTGATGATTGTTCTCTGATACCCAAGAAAGCAGCGCCAGGACTCTGATGAAGAGAATGCATCATGGGTAGTCAGAGCATTATCAAATCTTTAACATTTTCTCATATAAATTTCATCTAGGAACACTTAAGTATCCTTGGGTTTAACAGCTCTGGTGTGGCACTGTGGGCTAATATGTCAGGCTGCAAAGTTGTTTGAACTGCAAGGTCGGTGGTTCAAGCTCACTAGCTGCTCATTGGAAACCCTAAACAGGGTCACTATGGGTGAGAACAGACTCAATGGCACTTAACAACAACGACCATGTAACTCAGAGTCCTGGTATGGTACTGTAGGATAAGCACTGGACTGCTAACCAAAATGTCAGTGGTTCAAACCCACCAACTCTTCAGAAACCCTATACAGAACAGCTATGAGTTGAACTGCTTCGACAGTACTTAACAACAGCAAAAACGAACTACAAGGACGATGATTAAAACCCACCAGCTACTCCTCGGGAACCCTATATATGGTTGCTATGAGTTGTAACTGACTCCATGGCACTTAACTGCAACAACCCATATAACTCACCAATAGTAACATACTTAAAAAAAAAACAATCATCTATAATAGTTCTCTTTTTTATAAGGTGAGAGAACAAATGTTTTGTGGTTTTGCAGGAATCTTCTAGAAAGCTTCAAAGACAGTCTTAAGTACAAAACATAAGAGATAAAACTCAATTTGAAGAAGGCAAAATATCAAAATTGTAGGAGATTGAAACTTGATTATGTTAGGATAATTTTTGTTGTTAAATGCTGTGGAGTCAGTTCCGAATCACAGCAACCATATATAGGATTCCGAGGAGCAGTGAGTTTGAACCACTGACTGTTCAGTTCAAATCAACCTTTTGGTCCAGTGCTTATCCTACAGCACCACACCAGGACTCCAAGTTAGGATCATAGGTTACTGATAATCAATACTTAACTACCTATCAAACCAAAATGACAATAAAAGATTTAAACAGTAAATATGGGCGGTAACATAATTGTACAGATGTTCAGTTCTGTCCTGAGTGAGTAATATTTGTTTTCTAGATAATCAAGGATATAGTAAAGTCAACATAAACCATAAAAAATATCATGAACAGGACTGTCCATTTTCCCAAAGTAACTTCAAAGACATCAGTGGAAATCTCTACAATACAAGATAAGCATTAAAAAAAAAAGACTAAATTAGTAAGTGTGTGATTCAAGTATTACCCTGCATGGTTTCTATACTTTGAGAAACATCATATAGCTCTAACCTCTATCATTGATTAAATAGGATACTTAGAGTTCATTGCCAAACTATTGTCAAACATATTCTGCCCTCCTATCCTTTTCCTTTTTATTTATTTTTTAAATAATTATAGATTCATAAGAAGTTACACAAAAAGGAGCAGGGGGGTCTCATGCATCTTGCAATGTTAGCATCTTGCAAAATATCAAAAAGTTAGCATCTTGCATAATATCAAATAGATAATATAATATCAAAACCAAGAAACTGACCTCAATACAATTCACAGAACTTATTCAGATTCCATTGGTTTTACATGCATTCATTTGCATGTGTGTGTGTACATCTAGAAACTTTATGCATAGATTCATGTTAACCACACCCCCACCTACCACAATCAACATACAGAAACATACCATCACCACAAGACCCTCCCAGTGACAGCCACCCCCCTCTTTCCAGCCATCATACCTAATTTATATCAGTATTAATCTGTTTCCGTCTCTACAATTTTGTTATCTCAGGAATGTTATATAAATGGAACCATATAGTATATAGTCTTTGAAATTGTTCTTGTTTTTAAATTTCCTCTCAGCATTGTTCTTTTGAGATCCATCCAGATTGTACATGTATCAATAACGTGTTCCTTCTATTGCTGTGTTATATTCCATGGTATGGATACACCAAAGTTATTCTACTTCCTCCACGGACGAGCATCTGGGTTGTTCCCAGTGTTTGCCTATTACAAAAAAAGCTGCTGTGATCCTTTGTGTACAAGAGTCTGTGTGAACACATACTTTCATTTTTCTGGGATAAAAGTATAAGAGGGCAATTGCTGAATTGTTTGGTAACCGTGTGCTTAATGTGATGAGACACTGCCCAACTGATTTCCAGAGCATTTAACATTTTACTAGCACCAACCACCACCAACAACAACAACAACAACCACACATACATATTAAGATAAGCACTCAACCTCAGAGTCTGTTTGAAATGAAGTTTGGCAGGTCAAACTCACCAGTTACGCCTCAGAAATCCTATACAGGGTTACTATGAGTCGGAGCCAACTCCAGGGCACTGAACAATACAGCAGAATTTATATAGAGAGAGTCCTGGTGAGGTGCTGAGGGTTAAGGCACTGGACCGCAAGGTTGATTGTTGTTGTTAATTGCCCATGAGTCAGTTCAGATTCATAGCGACCCTGTATAGGGTTTCCAAGGAGTACCTGGTGAGCTTGACCCATCAACCTCACAGTCCAGTGCTGACCTTACAGCACCACACCAGGACTCCAGATACACACACACACATAATAGATTTCCCCCAGTCTCACCAGCATTTGGTGTTATTATTTGTTTTCTGAGCAGGAAGGACAGGCATGACGTCAGCCTGTATTTACCAAGTATGCCTTTTAGAAGCATTCATAAAAGGGCAGTCCAAAGGAGCTCTGGTAGCGTAGTGGTTACGAATCGGGCTGCGAACCTTAGGGCCAGCGGTTCGAAACTACCAGCCGCTCCGCGGGAGAAAGATGAGGCTTTCTACTCCCGTAAAGATTTACACCCTTGGAAACCCTGTACAGGGTCGCTATGGGTCGGACCCGACTCGATGGCACTTAACAACAACAACAACAACAAGGACATCCCCAGGGAACCTGTGAAAATGCAGATGGTTGGAATGCTTTTTGTCTTTTATCTGCCACCATTCTTTACCTGGGTTCTTTTTGGAAAGTTAGACTTGAGCCTCATTTGTTTAGGATGATTTTATAGTTGTATGGCCAGCAGATTTAGGAATTAAGTGTCAGACCATATCTGCACAGCCTTTTGGGAGGCTGTGGGTGGTTCCCTGTGATCTCATGCCATAGAATCAGTTCGGACTCTTGATTATATTCCAAGCATGGGTAGCTGAGGTCATTAAAAAGAAAAATTCACCCATTCTAAAAACAGGACAAAATTTTAAAGGACTTTAAAACTGAAAATTAAAAGGAGATATACAACGACTGCTAAATGTGAGGCCAGAAAGCAGTTCTTGACCTGTCTGGTCACACTTGGAGAGGAAGGAAGAGAATGCCAACTCCAGAGGAGCCCAAAGCCCATCCAATATGGAGCTGAAGAAGAGGAGGAGAACAGGAGCTCTGCACGGAGCCCCAGTGTGGTGCTGTGGGGAAACCACTGGTTGGTTTAAACCGCAAGGTCGTTGGTTCAAACTCACCAGTCGCTCCTTGGAAACCCTCAGAACCAACTCCAGGCACTTAACAACAGTAACAACTACATTATGAGCCTCAACACTTTCAGAATTTCAGAAGGACAATGGGTTTCTGAATTTTAGTCTTCAACAAAGGCTTGTTTTGTTTTGTTTTTTAACAGTATTTCTTTTGTTAGTGACTTGTGTTTAAAGAATAATATTAAACACCTGGCATATAGTCAGTAGTTGTGATGGCGGTGATGGTTATTTGCCCTGGAGTTATTCTGACTCACAGCAACCCTGTATAGGGTTTCCAAAGCTGTAAACCTTTACAGGAGCAGAAAGCTTCATCTTTCTCCCGCGGAACCGCTGGTAGTTGCTGACCTTGAGATTAGCAGCCCGACTCATAATCACTACCCCATTGGCACAGGGTTCTCTGTCTACATGCCTTAAAATATGACCCCGGCTTTTGCATTCAGCCCCTCACTGTAGTCTTGGCGTTTGAGTGCCATACTCTTATAGTCACAGCCTCCTTGAGGTGATCTTGATCTTGCCACAATTCCCAAAACCCCAAATTACAAAAACTCAAACTGCATTTTAAAATCTGACCCCACAGCCTCATCTTTCTCCCGCAGAACAGCTGGTAGTTTCGAACTGCCAAACTTGAGGTTAGCAGTCCGATTCGTAAGGTTCATCAAATTGTAGCAATTTACCCTTGTTTCCTTTATCAAAAAAAAAAATTTTGTTGTTGTTTTTGTAATCTTCCTTTAGTCGAGTTCTGATTATCAGTCAGAAATGCCCAGATGTTCTCAGGCAGTCAGAGGGTTGCCTCATGTGTTAAACATCAACTGGGAGATGCCCAAGCATGTCCGCAGGTAAACACCTTGAGTCCTTAAACCACCACGCTACTGAAAACATAATTAGCCATCTCTGTGTAAGTAAGTTCATACTGAGTGAAGGAGGCACTCAAGTTCCTGTCCATCTCAAAGTGCTTTATCGCCTTCATTATCATATCAGTCCTATTAGAAGATGGTCTCTCTAAGAGACAGATTCCTAAAGCAAACGTACATTAGTTTTCAAGGTAAGGATCCTTGGGTAATAAAGAACCCTGAACATTTGGTCTTTAAAAAACAAAACAAAACTGTGCCAACTTAACACAGTCCACAAAGACAATGTTCTGCATCCTACTTTTATGAGTAGCAACTGGGATCTTAAAAGCTCATGAGCATCTATCAAAGGACAGCTATTGGTCTCTCTGTGTGTGGAGGAAAAAAGAGTGATAAAAACTGAAGATGCCCGGAATCAGTTAGTCCAATGGACTAATAGGACATGTGAATATCCCTCTCCAGATACCCTGAGACCAGAAGAACTAGATGGCACCCAACTACCACTTCCAATTGTTCTGAAGGAACATTAGAAGGTCCAGGATAGAGTGGGACAAAATGTAGAATAAAACTCAAGAATTTAAAAAAGACCAGGCTTACTGGTTAGAAAGAGACTGGAGGAACCCAAGACTATGGCCCTTGGTTACTGTTCAGATCTGGAACCGAACTCTCCCTTGTGACTCAATTTTTAGCCAAGCAGTATATGGGTACACAGGGGAGACAACAATACTAGTAAGGTATGCACACCATGGAATGATCAACCATTTAGGAATGAGAGGTAGCACTGACCTACAAACAAAATTCAGAAGGGTTGGGGAAGAAAGTGGAATGGAAATAAGAATCACAGGGATGAAATCAGACAACTGATGTGACACTGAGGGGACTGTAAGTATTAAAATGTGACAAAGTATCTGATTGGTTGAATGTGAAACTGATAATCTACTCTAGAAAACTTCACTTAATTCATGCGAGGGAAGATAGAGTCCACACTGAGTAGCTTTCATCTTGTCTAGACCGGTCTGATGAAAAGAGATGGGAATAAGATTCTTATGATTCAATAGCGAGTAATTGTTATCATGACTAATTGTGACAGTCACAACTGTAAAGAAGTTTTGTAATACAAACTGTGAAGTAGTTAATCTTACAGCCCAGAAACAGAGGACCCTAGGACCATCAAGGGAGAAGAGCACAAGTGGAATGCAGGACCTTATCCAGAGAAGCAGCGACCAGAAATGGAGGCAGAGATGGGGACATGGAGAGAGGGAGCAGCTGAGGACTCTAGACTCATGGAAAGAGAGGGACTGGGTGCTGCCAGGCAGGAGGCAGGCTTGAAGAATGTGCCCTTTGGTTGTTTAAATTATCATATATTCCTGAGTGTTTTTGTATACATCTCCTCACTCCATCCCATCCCCCAACCCCCGCCACACACACACAAAAAAAACCTGAGGGAATGGAAGCAAATACTGTTAAATGATGATGCACAGAGGAGACTATAATCATTATTGCAGTGAAACGATGGTGTAAAGCCAACGTTCTCCCATGTAAACTATCACTCAGTTAACAATAAAAACTTAAAAAAAAAAATAAATTAAATTAAAACTTCATTCAATTAACAATAAAAAGTTAAAAAAAACAAAAACTGTGCCAACTTCTAAAGAAACCACAAGAGAGCATTTTCTGATCAAAGATCAATAAGAATGATTAGGATATCAGCATGATGATCATTTTTAAAATAATAAATACACACACACAGAGACAGACATTCTTTCAATGGTGCTGGAGATCCCATGATAGAATTTTGCAAGCCCAACAACTTATTCATTGCAAATACCTTTTTTCAACAACATAAAAGACGACTATATACATGGATCTCACAACATGGAATACACAGGAATCAAACTGACTGTATCTGTGGGAAGAAATGACGAAGCTCAACATCATCAGTCAAAACAAGATCAGGGGCCAACTATGGAACAGATGTATGTTCAGACTGAAGCTGAAAAAAACAAGCCCAAGAGAGTCAAAATACAACCTTGAATACATCTCACTTAAGTTTAGGAACCATCTCAAGACCAGATTTGTTGCATTAGACACTAATGACCAAAGACCAAACAAGTTGTGGATGACATTCAGAACATCATCCATGGAGAAAGCAAAAGATCACTAAAAGAAAAAAAAAAAACTAAAAGGAAAATAAAACCTGTGATATATTATTACACATAACCAATATAAGCACGATTCACACATAGTCTAGTGGTTGCATTTTGTTGGCAATGTTTTCACTTCACTTAAGTATCTCCTTTTTGTGTCTTGTCTTCAGCAATATTTTCAAAGACATCTAGGAACAGAATGCACAATCCCAGAATTGCACTTGTTGCTGCTACAGCATGTGTTTCCAAACTTATACTAAGAAGGCATTGTAATACTCAATGGTTACCTAAATATGTGTTAACAAATGGCCCATTGATAAGTGCTATCGAGTGGGTTCCAACTCATGGTGACCCCGTATAGGGTTTCCATCCAGGGAGCAGCTGGTGAGTTTGAACCACCAACCTTGAGGTTCAAACCGACTTTGCGGTCAAGTACTTATCCTACAGTACCACACTAGGATTCCATTGATGAGTTGTTGTTCTTAAGTGCTCAGTTTCAACCCACAGCAACCCTGTATAGGATTTCTAAGGAGTGGCTGGTGAGTTTGAACCACCGACCTTGCAGTTCAAACCAACTTTACAGTCTAGCGCCTTAACCCATAGCACCACACCAGGATCACTGGTGAGTTGTTCTTTTTGTTGTTAAGTGCCGTCGAGTCGGTTCCGACCCATAGCGACCCTGAACAGGGTTTCCAAGGCTGTAAATCTTTACGGGAGTAGAATGCCTCATCTTTCTCCCGCGGAGCAGCTAGTGGTTTCGTACTGCTGACCATGCGGTTCGCAGCCCGATTCATAACCACTACGCTACCAGAGCAGCAAAAAATGTGGAGAGTCACTAAACATCAGAAAAAAATTGCTGCCCCACAAAATTAAGTGAATGTGTAGCTCATGGCATGGAAAGAAATATTCATTACCTTCTAAAATGTTCTTTTTCATGCCTTTATAAAAACTTGACATAGTGGCTGCATTGTCTTAAGACTTGATTCTGCCTTCAGAAAAATAAATTTTGCACATTAATAGTACCTGATTTGCAATTTCTTCAGTGGTATGACTTCTTAAACTTGTAACTCTGATAAATTGCTCGACAAGTTTTCCATTTGCTGAAGCTAGGTATCCTGAGACAATACATAGCTGGGCTGCATTAGAAAGACCAGGAGTGGACGCTACAGACAAACTGAAATATCGAACTATACTTAAGCTTTATCACTTATTAAGTGTATTAATTTTTCACACAGTGTTTTAAACATACAATGGGCTGACCATTCCTGTGTTAACATATTTTGAGATGTGATCTGCTTTTAGCAGACTGAGCAACAAGTTCAAGCAGACTCCCCAAATTTCCATTTTGTGAGGACACAAACACTTCATTGGTTCCTTGAAAAGAGAGTCCAAGTTCAGTGATTATTATTATTACACCAACAATACAATGCAAGAAGATTCCCAATACTGGAGTTCTTCATTAATTTATGTTTTCAGTTCGTGAGTTAACCCATAACCACGTTTCTGGTTAAAGTATGACAACATCAAATCTCTGTGAATTGAACTATTTTCATATTTATCAATCATATTTGAGTTGCACCAATTGCTAACTCCATTTATAGCCAACTGAGGATTAAACAATTTGGGATCACATAGTTTGCAAAGAAAACAATATATGAAACCAACTGATGGAGAATGCTGTAGCCATTCTTCTTATAATTTGCATCCTAGGAATATTTTCTGACTACAGAACTATTTTTATCATCCAGAAATTTGTGACACGTATTTTCCACTATGATGTTGAAAATTACTTGTCCCTTTCAATCCAGTAATTTGCATCATTAGGATAAAAATGATTCCACAAAGCAGGATGCATATTTCTGCTTTTTATGTGGTCTGCACATGAGATCATATCAGATTCTAAAACAGCTTCACTTTCTACACCATTATTAATTTTTTATTTTCCTACAGCAGGGAATTTCTGCAGAATTTGGAACAAATCCTACTACATTTGTAATGTTGTTAGTAATTTTACCACCAGCACAATGATTTACACTCATTAAATTCGAGCATTCAACAAGAAGTTTCTTCAATTCATTAGATTTTAAAACAGAATTAAATTTTGGAACTGGATTTGGGGTTAAGGGGTCTTTTATTTCTATTATCTGGTAGCTACAACTTTTGCACTCTACTTAGTTTTCACCATTTCATTTTACCTGGATATGAAATTATGTCACATTTAAATCTGGTTCCACCATAGCAAATGCAAGTGAATAACAAAATTAATGAATTTATCAAATAAAATTTACATTTGAATTTGGACATAAGCACAAACATATAAATTTGAAAATTGTTGTTGTTGTTGTTAACTGCCCTCAAGTCGGTTCCAACTCATAGCAACCATGTATAGGGTTTCTGAAAAGTGGCTGGTGAGTTTGAACTGCTGACCTTTTAGTTCAAACTGACTTCGCAGGGTAGTGCATCTCCTACAGCACCATACCAATGAAAAAATTGACTTTGAACATGTAATTTTTGTCTTCAGGTCTGAGATAGTCAAGATAAATAGTACTTACCTGGCAGTAGGAAACAGGGCTTCCAAAAGTTCATGAAAAATCGGAAATTAAAAGATACGGAATTTTTCCATGAACTTTGGAAGCCCCCTCATAGTATCATTTGTTTGTAGTACAATGTTAGTTGGTGGGCTTTTCACAGATACCCAGAAGTCATCTTGAAATAACACTAAAATTTGCACACTCACTTTCCATCCTTGGATACTGTGTCTTCACAGTTCCTCTGATATCCAATGGGGATGAGAGCAATTGCAAAGAGCACGATACACACAGAAGGAAATGCTCAATCTGAAGATGTGTTTTGGTTACTTTATTCAGGATGGGACCGGGTATGTCAGGAGCCACGTGATTATGGCACCACTGGTGTGTTCTTATGGGGTAGACAAGAGGGAACTGAATATGAGGTGATACCTGATCCATCCTAAATGAAAAGAAAAACATAAATGCTAGCGTCTACAAAATGTATGAAATGTGCATTCTATTCTTTGTGGATGACCACCACTCATTTGCCATACTGTGGTGACTTGCACGTTGCTATGATACTGGAAGCTATACCATGGGTGTTTTAAATGTCAGCAGAGTCACCACGGTAGACAGGTTTCATCTGAGCTTCCAGACGAAGACAGACTAAGAAGAAGGAGAGATGGGCTACTTCCGAATATTTAGTCACTGAAAACTTTATGAATAGCAGCGGAACACTGTCAGCACCAGATCACTGAATATTGAAACATGATGAAGAGCACCAGAATATTGTCAGATATAATGTTGGAAGGCACTCAAAGTACAACTAGAGAAGAGCGGCGTCCTCAAAGTAGAGTTGACAGTGATGTTGCACATGAATTAAAGCCTCTGGGACCTTCATTTGCTGAAGATGATGGGCACAACTCAAAATGAAGAGAAACAGCTGTAAACATCCATCAGTAATTGGAACATGGAATGTATGAAATAAGACTCTAGGAAAATTGAAAGTTGTCAAAAATGAAAAGGAACGCATGAACATTGATATCTTAGGCTTAGTGAGCTGAAGTGGAATGGTTTTGACCATTTTGAATCTGACAATCACAAGGTTTTATTGTTATTGTTGTTAAGTACTGTGGTACTGTACTGGAAATGACAAACTGAGGGGACTGGCATCATCACTTATCATCAAAAAGAATATGTCAAAATCTGCCTTCAAGTACAAAGCTGTCTATGATAGAATAATATTCATACACTTACAGGGAAGACCAATTAATGCAACTATTATTCAAATTTATGCACCAACCACTAAAGTCAATGAGGATGACATTGAAGAATTCTACCAAGTTCTTCAGTCTGAAATCAATCAGACATGCAATCAAGAGGTATTGACAATTACTGGCAACTGGAATGCAAAGGCTGGAAACAAAAAGGAAGCATGAGTAGTTGGAAAACACGGTGTTTGTCATAGAAATGACCTCACAAGATGGAATACACAGATAACCAAATGGACTACATCTGTGGAAAGCGACAGTGAAAAAGCTCCATATCATCAGCCAAAACAAGGCCAGGGGCAGACTGTGGATCAGACCATTAATTGTCCATAAGCAAGTTCAGGCTGAAGCTGAAGAAAATTAAAACAAGTCCACAAGAACTAAAATATATCCTTGAACATATCCCACCTGAATTTAGAGATAATCTCAAGATTTGATGCATTAGGCACTAAAGACCAAAGGCCAGAAGAGTTGTGGGATGACATGAAGAACATCATATAAGAAGAAAGCAAAAGATCATTAAGAAGACAAGAGGGAAGGAGAAGACTAGAATGGATGTCAAAAAGACTCTGAAACTTGCTCTCCAGCATAGAGAGACTAAAGCAAATGGAAGAAAAGAGGAGGTAAAATGGCTGAATAGACTATTTCAAAACGCAGCTCAAGAACACAGTCAATCATTATAACAAAATATGTAAATATTTGGAGTTAGAAAACCAAAAAGGGAAGAATACATGGAGCATTCCTCAAGCTGAGGGAACTGAATAAGCCTCAACTTGTAATATTGAAGGATCCTATGGGCAAAACATTGAATGGTGCAGAAAGCATCAAAAGAAGATGGAAGGAATAAACAGTCATTGTACCAGAAAGAGATGGTTGATGTTCAACCATTTCAAGAGATTGCATTTGATCAAGAGCCAATGATACTGAAGAAAGAAGTCCAAGGTGCATTGAAATATTTGGCAAATTGATGAAATCTTTCAACACAGTGAGGCAGCGCTGGAGATATTCACTCATCTATTGCCAACTGACTGGAAGAGATCCGTATTTGTGCCCATTCCAAAGAAAAGTGACTCAATGGAATGCAGAAATCATCAGACGGTATCATTAATATCCCATGCAAGCAAGCAAAGCTTTGTTAAAGATAATTCAAAGATAGCTGCAACCATACATTGACAGAGAACTTCCAGAGGTTCAAGCCAGATTCAGAAGAGGATGTTTAATGTGGGAGATCATTGCTGACATCAGCTGGATCTTGGCTGAAAGCAGAGAATACCAGAAAGATGTTTATCTGTGCTTTATTGACTACTAAAATGCTTTCTTTTGTGTAGATCATGACAAGTGATGGGCAGCATTGCGGGGAATGAGTATTCCAGAACACGTAATTGTGCTTATGAAGAAACTATACATAGACATAAACCAAGAGGCAGTTGTTCAAACAGAATAAGGGAAAAATGAGTGGCTTAAAATTAGGAAAGGTGTGTGCCAGGGTTGTAGTCTTTCACCAAAATTATTCAATCTGTATGCTGAGCAAATAATCTGAGAAACTAGATTATATTAAGAAAAACGTAGCATCAGGATTGGCAGAAGACTCATTAACAACCTGCGATATGCAAATGACCCAGCCTTGCTTGCCAAAAGTAAAATACTTACTGATGAAGATCAAAGATCACAGCCTTCGGTATGGTTTATACCTTAACATAAATAAAACAAAAATCCTCACCACTGGACCAATGAATAACACTAAGATAAATGGAGAAAAGATTGAAGTTTTGTTAAATAATTCATTTTGCTCAGATCAACCATCAACACTCATGGAAACAAGAGAAATCAACCGAAGCATTGCATTAGGCAAATCTGCAGCACAAGATCTCTTTAAAGTGTCGAAGAGCAAAGATGGCAGTTTGAAGACTAAGGTGCGCCTGACTCAGCGAAGGTATTTTCAATAACCTCATATGCATGCAAAATTTGGATAGTGAATAAGGAAGACCGTAGAAAAATAGATGCTTTTGAGTTTTGGTGCTGGAAGAGAATATTGAATGCACCATGGACTGCAAAAAGAACCAAAAGATCTATGTTAGAAGAAGTACAGCCAGAATGCTTCTTGGAAGCCAGAATGGTCAGACTTCATCTCTCACACTTCAGACATACTGTCAGGGGGTACCAGTCCCTGGAGAAGGATATTATGGAGGGTCGGGGAAAACGGGGAAGACTCCCAACAAGATGGATTGGCACAGAGGCAGCAATCATAGGTTCATAAGTAGCAACAATTGTGAAGTTGGCAGAGGACCAGGCAGTGTTTCATTTTGTTTTTCATAGGATCACTATGAGTTGGCACCAACTCCATGTCATCTAACAGCAACAAGAACATTCTTTGTGGAATTGTAAAACTCCCATATTCTTTGTTGTTGTTGAGAAGTGCCGTCGAGTCGGTTCCGACCCATAACAACCCTGTATAGGGTTTCCTAGGAGCA
>NW_006408524.1:16870404-16875320 GCF_000296735.1 Chrysochloris asiatica
CTATGTCAAATACAACTGTTAGGACACTCTGCCTGGGATGCCTTACATACACGGACAACAGGGAGACCAGAGCCACAACCTTCCTCCAGCATGAAGACACATATTCTCAAGTTGGCTCTCTTTTGATACGTGAAAACTCATACACCACAAGTCAGTGGTAATCCTCGTAAATCGAATCTTCTACCTTCCAGGCAACCACAGATTCTCCACTTAAACTGTCTTCCAAAAGCCTACAAAGCCTACAAAAAAAGCAACGTTTCCAAGTGAATGGGCTGGGACAAATTTGGAAAGGGAAAACTGGTCTCCCTCTATTTTAAGTTTCTTTACTTGATTTAACAACAAAAAACTGATCTTTGTAAAGTATGATTAAAATGTACAGAAGATTCTTTTGAACAAATAGGGTCATTTGTCTTTAAAAGCCAAAACAGCCTGGCTTATGCAATGAGAAGTTAATCTATGAAATATAGCATTCTATAAGTCTCCTTTCAGTTAGAGAAGAGGAGGCGACTATAAAAGATATCCCCCTAAGCTTTATATTTCCTTGTCTTGAAAATATGTTGAGAGCTCACATTCTAAAATGTCTTGGGCTAGGCAGTTAAAAGTAGCTATCCTGTGTAGGCGAATAGGTATAAACAGGCATTTTATACTCCAACAACTTTATCAAGAAGTATATACAAAATCTCTTAAGCGCAAAATCATGGTAAAAATAACAATGGCATTGGAATTGAGTCATTGCGTGGTAGTAATGTTTTGCAAAGAAATGCCATTTCCCAAGATGTCTAAGTAACCGTCTCAGCACTGAAACAGCCTGGGAAGTCCACAGAGTGTGCAGAAACTGACTGGCTCTGGAAGGACCCCCCGAAAATCTCATAGAGTAGTTTTTTCCCCGGAAAGCGGACCAGGAGAGATCCTTACTTTGGCTATAGATGCTTTTGATATGTTTAACCATGTGACTGCATTATCTATTAAAAATGTGCTATGTAACCAGACAGACAGAGTCAAGTCATGTAAATTACCTCAGACCGCTGTGATATAAATAGTTATGGCTACTGAAGAGGGAAAAAATAAGTTAGGGGTTCCCCCACAAATGTCAATTAGTAAGGAAAATCACCGCCTCCTAAGCCACAAGCTGTTTTCAATCACCTCCACAGAACTTCTCTGCCCACATACTTCCTTTGAAATTGTAGGTCCACCCAGGCTATAAAAGTCCAGGAAGGAGAAGGGGGATAGTGAGGTGACGGGCTTGCTCAGACATCTCCTTTATCTCCAGAGCTTTCAGAATGCTTGTGGTCTCTTGGTGTTCATTCTTATCTCAGGGGCAGTCAGTGTGATACTAGGGGGAAGGAATGGGGAATTTGGAGTCAGTCTTGAGTCTGAATACCCCTCTCCCTCCCAGAAACTGTAAGACCATGAAAAAAATTGTTTAAATCACTCAATCTCTCTAGCATCCATTTTCCCATCTGTTCAGTCAGATTAATAATAACAAATGCCACCTCAGTGCTAAATAAAATAATAACTATGGAAATCCATAGACAAGGGTATAGGGTTTATATTTTCTTCTAACTAGTAACATTTACCACGGAGCCAATGGCAATTCATGATAACCTCATGTTTGTCCGAGTAGAACTGTGCTCCATAGAGTTTTCAGTGGCCAACTTTTCAGAAGTAGATCACCAGGCCTTTCTTGGGAGGTACCTCTGCATGGACTCTAGGCATCCACCTTTCAGCTAGCAGCCAAACATGTTAACTGCAAAAACTCTATGGATCACAGTTCTACTCTGACACATGAGTTGCCATGAGTCATTTGCGACTAGATTGCAACTGATTTAACTGGCTTTTTTTTTCCTTCCAAAATATCCTCTAAACATCTTCCACAACAGAGTTTAAATGACTGATAAAGCGTTAAGCTGAGGAAAAGTGATTCCTTGTGTTGGATGCCAAACTGGGCCAACCTGCATCCAGGCTGACCATATTGTAATAACTAAGAACTAATTTGGCCATCTTGGAAAAGAGAAGGGAAAACAGGTTGAAGAAAGAGCCACTCTTTCGTCTGGGCAACAATGTACAGTTACAGCTGCCAAAAAATGTTTGGTTGAAAACAAACCTGATTGGCACATGGCTAATTCACCCTCTGCATCTGTGACTGTTTAAACAATGAGACAACTTAGTCTGTCAACACAGGCAGACTGATTCTTTCTCAGTTCATTTTTCATATCTATACAAATGTTTACTCCTCTATACGGCTAGTGGTTGCTTTCCTCCCAAGAGGTCACATAATAATTTTGAACGATATAGTCATTGTGCAGATCTTTCCTGGAACAACATAGAGAAAAGGTCCCTTATTCGTGACACTGTACTACATGAAGGGCAAACTAATTAATAGAACTTCATACCAATATTCATATCAAAAGGAATCCTAGTGGCACAACAGTAAAGCACCTAGCTGCTAATTGAAAAGTTGGTGGTTCAAACCTACCCGTGGGTTTCAAGGGAGAAAGCTCTGGTGATCTGCTTTTGTAAATATTACATTCAAGCAAACTCAATGTGGCAGTTTTATTATGCCCCATGGGATCACCAAGAGTCGGAACCGATTCAACAGCACCCAACAGTAACAAGAACACTGACAGCCGTCTTTAACTTAGTAATTAGGTTGTGTAAATGAGTCTTATCTCCTTAAACTTGCTCATGAATATTTTGCTTTCTAATTCCTATGTACCAGAACCTAGGTTGGTTGACCCAAATTTGGAAACCAGTGTGCAAATATTTATATTTTGCTTCTTTCTTTTGATGAGATGTCACGGAAGACTTTAAAAATCAAATGGAAAAGCTAAATTATTTTAAAATGCCTCCCACAGATCACACGCTATACAGAAACAAAACAAAGCACAGAGAAATCAAAGACAAGAGAAGGTTGTGAAAAACAAACCCCTCTTAACAAATGGAAGAAGTTTCTTCTGTCTTTCGTCAAAGTAGTATGGACAATTAACATATCATGATGTATAAGAAGAAAGAGGAAGGAATTTGACCAGTGAATGTTTGAAACACCTTATTCATTTATGATCCACTAAAAACAAACATATATTCAGATAACAAATACATTATTGTTCATGAAAGAACCCCAAATTAAAAGTGATTCTCAGTCCAAGTAAATACAGAAAAGCTGCCAATACCATCTGTTTAATTTCCAATGATCTCATCTGTTTTCATCGAACAATATTGATTTTTTTTCAAATTAGATTAATCTTTTGCCCAGTCATTAGGCTATTTGGATTTTTTTTTAATTATAATCATGAATAGCATAAAAAATAATCTCAAAAGTACACTGAAACACTTAGTTGAAAGGAATTAATCATGATTGACTTACTATATTGTTTTAAAGACTATTCTGGCTTTCTAGAAAAGTTAAGAACAGTTTAGTAAAACAGTTGTGGTTGTTGTTAAGTGTCGTCAAGTCGGTTCCGACCCATAGTGACCCTGTATAGGGTTTCTGAGGAGCTTCTGGTGAGCTTGAACTGCCAACCTTGCAGTTCAAACAGCTCTACAGTTTGGCGCATTAACCCACAGGCTCCACACCAAGACTCCTAGTAAAACAGTTGTTAAGTGCCGTCAAGTCGGTTCCGATCCATAGCGACCCTGTACAGGGTTTCCGAGACTGTAAATCTTTAAGGGACCAGAAAGCCTCATTTTTCTCCCACGGAGCATCTGGTAGTTTCGAACTGCTGACCTTAAGGTTTGCAGCCCAATTCGTAACCACTGCACTACCAGAACTCCTTAGTAAAACAGGTAAAACAGTGCCATCCCATAAATGCCTGGCATGTGGCTCAAAAAGTATTTGTTGAATTAATGAATGAATGGAAAATATGAGTGATCTGGTTAAAGCAAACAGAAACACAAATGCACCCACACATATGATATTTTTAACAGTCCTTTTGGAAATATGAGTTATCATGTTTCTACCCTCAAGCGTATCTACCCTACCACTTCTTTCTTCATTTAATTCAGAAAAAGTAAATAAAGGAGATGGTAGAATTCTGTTACTACTCCTCTATCCTCCCTCAAATAATCAACAAATATACAAAAACTCATTCTGGATTTTATCTGATTCAATAGGCTTGGACTGGATTGCAGAAAGCTGCATTTTAGCAAGTTCTCAAAGTGGTGATGAGAGGAGCCCTGGCTGGTAGCATCGTGGGTTCCAGTTGGGCTGCTAACTGCAAGGTCAGTAATTCACAAGAGAAAGATGATCTTTCTGCTCTCATATCGATTTACAGCCTCGGAAACACTATACAAGGTCACTGTGAGTCAGAACAGCACACAGCCACCACCACCTAATTAAGAAGGATTTCGTGCCTCTGTTGTCATAGTCTCCTGGGAACCTTTGCATCTGATTATCGGTGTTGTTCTTGTTAGGTGCCATCAAGTGCGTGAGATAAAGTCCCACCACCCTCACTTCTAAGGAGCATTCTGACTGTCCTCCTTCCAATACAGATTTATTTGTTCTTCTGGAAGTTCACAAAATAGTCCATTTTCTTCACCAACACCATCTGCATCCATTCTTCTTTAGACTTTATTGTTCATTCCCAGCTTTCGCATGCTATGAGGTGATTGATAATACCACGGCTTGATTCAGGAGCACCCAGTCTGCAGGGGGGCATCTTTGCTTTTTAACACTTATTATAAAGAGGTCATTTACAGCAGATTTACCCAATACTGTTTCCACAGACATTGATTGTGGAAACAAATAAAATGAATCCTAGACAATGTCCCTCTTTTCTCCATTTATCACCATGATGGTGCTTATTAGTCCAACTGTAAGGATTAATTTTGTTTTTTCTATGTTGATGTGTAATCCATCCTGAAGACTGTAGTCTTTAATCTATATCAGTAGTGCTTCTAGACCTGGTCACTTTTTTTTT
>NW_006408524.1:16876220-16882734 GCF_000296735.1 Chrysochloris asiatica
CACACTGCTGGCCAACCAGGTCTCCACCGGTTCACAGGAGTCTAATGAACGTGGTAGGGCTTAGCTCGCAGCTTCATTGCTGTTTTCCCCTCATTCCCTTTATCAGTGACCAACGTGGTCACCACTCAAAGTGCATTAGACCTGTTCACTTTCAACACGCAAGGTTGTGTCATCTGTATGACACAAATTGTTAATGAGCTTTCCTCTAGTTTTAATTCTGTGTTCTTCTTCATGTAGTCCAGTTTCTCAAATTATTTGCTCAACATACAGACTGAATAAACATGGTCAAAGAATACAACCTTGACATACATCTGTCCTCGATTCTAAACTATGTAGAATGCCCATGTTCTGTTCAGACTATTGTCTTCCATTCTATTTAGAGGTAGATTAAGCATGAACATGATTTGCAATGTCATCCATAATATGTTATGGTCCGCATTGATGAATACCTTTGCATAGTCAATAAAATACAGGTAAACATCTTTCTGGTATTCTCTTTCAGTCAATATCCACCTAACATCAGCAATGATACCCTTGATTCTGCATCTTCTTCTGAACCTGGCTTGGATTTCTGGCAATTCTCTGTCAATGTACCGCTGCAACCATTTTTAAATTATCTGCAACAAAACTTTACTAATATGTGATATTAGTGATACGGTTCAATAATCCCCACATTCTGTTGGATCGTCTTTCTTTGGTATGGTCACAAATATGGATGGATCTCTTCCTTTGGTCAAGAAG
Organism: Chrysochloris asiatica; assembly: GCF_000296735.1. NCBI lineage: Eukaryota > Metazoa > Chordata > Mammalia > Afrosoricida > Chrysochloridae > Chrysochloris > Chrysochloris asiatica. The sequence goes on from NW_006408524.1 coordinate 16,876,962, forward strand.
CTGTCTTCCAAATTTCTTGGCATAGATGAATGAATGCTTCCAACGTAACACTGATTTGTTGAAACATCTCAACTGGTATTCCGTCTATTCCTAGAAACTTGTTTTTCGAAAGTACCTTCAGTATATTTGGATTTGTTACTTCAATTCCATTGGTTCCTCTTTTTGTTTTTGTAGCAGTTTTCTTGAGATAGAATACAAGTGTGCACTTCAGAGATTTTAGTACCTTCACAGATGCTCAGTAAGCGATATAATATAAAGGTCTGATATGAGAGGGATACCAGTTGCCATCGAGTTGACTGTGACTCAAGGTGACAACATCATGTATGTCAGAAAAGAACTATGCCCCATAGGATTTTCTTCTTTTGAAGGGGGGAGGGGAGGTGTAGGGATAAGGAGCTGGGGTTAAGATTATGCCTAGGTCTAGGCTAGGCTTAGGACTTCGTTTAGTGTTAGAGTTATGTTTACGACTAGGGTTAGAGTTAAGGATTGGGCTAGAACTAGGAGTAAGCTTGGTCTAGTTTTAAGGTTACAGTTAGGCTTTATTTATGTATTTATTTATTGAAATCTACTTGATTTCCTCTTCATTTGAGAGTTCTATAACTACACAATTACCTCTTTTTACTCTATATTTTGTTGTTGTTGCAAACTAGTATCTCTGGTTCCCTATTTTCAGTCCTGAAGGTTTGCTGTACTTTGAATACTTGGATATCTGGGTTGGGAGTCCTGGCGTAGTGCTGTGGGTTAATGCACTGGACTGCAAGGTTGGTTTGAACTGCATGGTCCATGATTCCAGCTCACCAGTCACTCCTCAGAAACCCATTATAGAGTGGCTATGAGTCAGAATTGACTTGACAGCACTTAACAACAACATATCTGGGTTAAGTCTAAGTGATATTGTCATGTATGTTGTCTCAGGTAGTTGTCTGCTGTGGTTGGTTCTCTGTTCAAAGAGCTCCCTAGAGTATTTTTTGTAAGGCTGATATGGTTTTTACAACCTTTTCATTTTTATCTGGAAATGCCCTAATTTGGCCATCATATTTGAAGGACAATTTTGTTGGGTATGTGATTCTTGGTTGCCAATTTGTTTCTTTCAGAATTTTATATGTTGTTGTTGTTAAGTGCCATTGAGTTGGTTCTGACTAAAAGCAACCCTGTATACAGTTTCCAAGAAGCACCTGGTGAGCTTAAACTGTCGACCTTGTGGTTCAAACCAAACTTGCGGTCCAGTGCTCATCCCAGACCGCCACACCAGGACTCCCGAATTTCATATATGTCTTCTTGCCTGCATAGTTTATGCTGAGAAATTTAAGTTTAATGTTATTAGTTCTCATTTGTAGGTAACTGTCTATTTTTCCCGAGTTGTTCTCAGGTTCTTTCCTTACCTTTGGTTTTGAAATGTTTGATTATAATATGTCTGGGTGTTTTTCTTTTGGGGTCTAGCCTGTTTGGACTTGGTTTAACTTCTTAAGTGGCTATTTCCTTGTCTTTCATGATGTTAGTTAGGGAATTCTGGGACAATTTTCTTTATAGCTTTTTTTTAAAATCTCTTTCTGTTCTGGAATTCCAATTGCACATAAGCTACTCCTCTTGATGGTGGTGGTGGTTATGTGCCGTGGAGTCGATTCTGACTCATAGCAACCCTGTACAGGGTTTCTGAGGCTGTAAAGCTTTACAGGAACAGAACACCTTATCTTTCTCCAGCGGAACAGCTGGTAGTTTCTAACTGCTGACTTTGAGGTTTGCAGCCCGATTCGTAACTACTACGCTACCAGAGCTCCTTACTCCTCTTAATAGTGTCCTACATATAAATCTTAGGCTTTCTCCAGATTTTTTTTCTGATTGTTACTCTAGCAGATGAATATTGAGAGATATGTCTTCAAGCTCAGTAATTTGGCCTCCCATTACTTGAGTTCTACTTCTCTGCCTTTTCAAACATATGACCTATTTCTGAATCCTTAGTATTAATCTTCTGGTTTTCTAATTGCTATTTTTTGTATGGTTTCCAATTTTTCATTTCTTTTGTCAGTTTGTCCTTGTAGTGTTTTCCTATAATCTTCTAAAGTTTTTTTTTCTGAGTTCTCCTTGATCTTTCTCTTAGTCTGTTGAAGGTACCTAAGTATCATTCTTTAAGTATATTATCAAATAGTTCTGATACCATTTCTGGTATTACATTGTCTGACTCTGTATTTTGGTCACTGGTTTGTGGCACCCTGACTTGTTTCTTTGTGTAAGTTGAAATTACCCATCTATTACATGATCGTTATATTCATATGTAATTTATGACTGCATGTTGGTATGTTCTCAAGCACTCGTCCCGTCTCCTGGTTGGTGTGAATGTGAATGCAGTTCTCTATTCACAGTGTGTACATTGCAGCTCCAGGTGGGCTCACATGCCTCCAGAAACAGGGGTGGCACTCCCAACACCTGATCTCAGGCAGAGCTGAGGTTTCACTGCAGGGGAGCCACAGGCTGCAAGGTTGGGAAGGGAGGGGAGTGCACATGCCACTGACTACCAGGAGGGCACAGATCAAGGGAGAACCACACACACCTTTGCTGCCAACCTCTAGCAGTGTTTTGTGCCTCCGGTTCACTGAACCAAGAGCTGTTTGCAAAAAGTCAAAGTGGCCACAACACTCCACACCAGCTGACATGCCACCCATTTTCCTTCTCGCTCACTGCTTCTGTTTAGTCTCTTCTTCCAGTTGGCACACAATCCACCTCTCTGTAGCTCTGAAATTCAGGGCTCCAAGATCACCATTTGTATCTGTTTCACTGTTTCTCGCGTCTTTGTAACAAAGGGTCTGCTCAATGTGGCTTCCTACTCCGCCATCTTGCCCTGGAAGCCATGTCATACATTCTTAATCATATGCTACCTCCTGGAATGAATGTCAGCAATTCGTTTAGATTCAGTGATTCTGCATAGTACATCAATCTGTCATTGATACTTCCTGCATCATTCAATATCTTAGAACCCATAATTCAACAGTGCAAGTTGAGGTTTAATCTTTTTCTTCAGTTCTTTCAGCTTGTGAAATGCCAAGCGTGTCCTCCTGGCTTGATTTTTGAATTCCAGGTCTTTGCATATTTCATTACAGTATGATACCTTACTTTGTCTTCTTAAGCCGCCCTTTGAAATCTTCTGTTTGGCTCTCTTATGTCATCATTTTTCCATTTGCTTTAACTGACGTTAAGTTCAAGACCAAGTTTCAGAGTCTCTTCTGAAATCCATTTTGGTCTTTTCTTTCTTTCCTGCCTTAGTAACTTCTGCTTATTCATAAAAAATGAGTTGCCTCCACTAAAAGCCCAGCAGACACACTCACTAAACCCTACTCCACTAGTTGGTGTCCATTCCTCTCCCTCTGAACTCTGGCATTCCCTCCTGAGAGAACGTTCCCACTGGATGGTATTTCCCTATGTCTCTCAGTAGACAGGCACTGTGAGAAGATGTATGCCCTCTAGCTGGTCTTTGAGCCACTATCGCCTTGGTAAATGAGTGATTTCGTGTCTCTGGGCAACAATCTCCTCACAGATAAAATGATAAAGTCAGAGATTACCTTGCTATTGTAAAGATTAAGTCATGAGCGTAAGACAATAGGATTCCTCATTGAATCCTTCTCAGTGAGTAAGAAATGAGAAAAGTCCCCGTGTTAGTAAGGGGGGGGGGGGGCACTTGTTGAGAGAGGACTGATCAGAAATGCAGCTGCCGCCATTGTCTCAGAATGTCTGCTATAAACTAAAGATTGGTCCTGGGGGCTTTCCCTCTGTGTGAACAAAGGATACAAAAAGGTTGAGCAGTGATTTACCTAGGTTTTTCAGGACCCAGCACTGTGGGAACAACTCCCTTTGGTACTCCTATGCAGAAAACAGTGAGGGTATTCAAATTCAAACTCACTACCATTGAGTTGATTCTGACTCATAGCAACCCTATGTAGGGTTTCCAAGGCTGGAAATCTTTATGATAGCAGAAAACTTCACCCTTTTCCTGTGGAGTGGATGGTATGTTTAAACTGCTAACTTTGTGGACAACAGTCCAGTGCTTATCCTACAGCATCACCAGGGGTCCCAATAGTGGGGAGAAGGGTCTTAAAATCAACTAGATAATTCATACCACACAACCCACAGTGATTCAGCAACACTAAACGGAAAAGCAGGTGCTCAGGCCTCAGGGGTTGCTGATAGGCACAAACAGATTCCATAGGCTATCAACATATAGGTCATGTTTTCCTGAGGAACAATGTCACCACTGAGGGGCTATGTTCCTGATCTGCTTCCTGACCTTGCACACAAAATAAGGATCCCATAATTATGTATACACTGCTCACATTAATTACAGAAAGAGTTCAAATATACAACAGGCAAAATAAAATGTAATGATAAACATAGGGAACCTTAAATGGTCCAAATAATTCCTAAGAGATTAGCCAGAAAAAAAAAAATAAACATGCCTTCTGTTCTCCCCTTTCACCATAATGGAATATGAAGTAATCATTATAATATTACTAATAATCTTGGATCCCTTCAATGTTTCAAATCAGAACATACCGGGAGTTATGATGACAAAATGCTTTCACTGACAAGTCATTCATAGAAGTAAGAGGCAGATAAAACATTCCCCTAGTTCTTCATGCAGCCTGTACTCTGATCTTAGTTATTTCTGTATCTGCAGCACATCAGTCTTGTACGAAATGCTGGGAAAATATGACCATTCAGGTTTTAACTTTGGTAACCACCATCAGTGTGTTCTCCAATACACTGAAAAGCATGAAAAACAATGGAAAGCCCTCAGCTAGGTGTTTTAGAAGAATTTGATAACAATCCTCACTGAGCTACAAAAGGAGAGGAAAATCTCTCACATGATTTGGGGGAAATCAAGAACAGAAAAGCCGAAAGGAGTACGGAGGTGGCAATCTGGACGTGGGAACAGTCTATGAGGCAGGGTGAAGTGTCTACAGCTCACAATGTACACATCAACTCTTCCACATCAAATCTACTGTCTTTTAGGAAGAAGGGGCTGAAAAACTCGCAAGGAAATAGAAAGGGAAATCAGACTTGCCTTTTGGGAGGACACTTAGGAGTGGCCCCTGCCCTGCAAGTTAAAATGCATACACTTCTCTGTACGACACTTTGATTTTCAAGTTTGTGGACTTAAGAAACACACATATGTGGACACATTAAGGCACAACAAGTTGGTTCCATTAAGTGGTAACAGAGAACTGGAAATCTAAACATCTAATCTGTAAGAAGATGTCAGAAAAAGTACAGCAATCTATGCTATGGAACCGAGTCCAGTAAAACTTAGTTGTCACCAAGTCAAGTCTGGCCTATGGCAACCAGTGTGTCAGAGTTGATTTGTGCTCCAAAGGGTTTTCAGTGGCAGATTTCTCAGAAGTAGATCACAAGAGATTTCTTCCAAGGCATCTCTCAGTGGACTTGAACTTCAAAACTTGAGGTGAGCAGCCAAGTATTTTAATTATTTGCCCCACCCAAGGACTCCTATCCAATTGTCAAAAACATAAAATTGCATGAGAAGACTCGTAAGTGAAATTAATGTTGAGAGTTCCTTATTTTTTAAAAAATGCTAAGAGAATATATACTATATGAATTCACTTATGCAAAAGTAAAACCACACATTACATATATATAGGTGTCTTGGTGTGGCATTATAGGGTAAGCACAGGACTGTTAACCACAGAATTGGTGGTTCAAACCCATCAGCTGCTGTCTGAAATCCTATACAGGGTCACTATGAGTTGGAACTGACTCAACAACTTAA
>NW_006408524.1:16883649-16894699 GCF_000296735.1 Chrysochloris asiatica
ATATGGGAGAGCTTCAAAAAGTTCATGGAAAATTCTATCATCTTTTCATTCCATTGTTCCATTAACTTTGATGTCTTCTTACATGTGTGTGTATAGCATGGTGGCTCAGTGGTTAAGTGCTTGACTGCTGAATGAAAGGTAAGTGGTTCAAACCCACAGCAGCCAGTCTACAGGAGAAAGCTGGCAGTCTGTTTCCATCAAGATCACAGTCTTGGAAAGTCATTGGGGCAGTTATATTCTGTCCTGATTGATCACTACGAGTGGAAATTGGCTCAAATCAATGGGTTGGATATGTGTGCACGTGTGTGTGTGTAATTCATTAGGAAAGGTATAAGAACTTGATAGCTGCTATTTTTTGTTGCTTGTATGGGAGTGTGTTTCAAAAGGAACTTTGTTCTTTACTTTTTAAGTTTTTTTAGTATGAAAAGTCTCCCTCCCCTGCTCCCCCATTTATTTACACAGTTGAATAACTGGAAAAGACATTCAGTAAGCATTTCAGTACTTGAGTTATATATTTTCTAGTCATTTTCTGCTGTTTTACTTTATTTCTTATCATCATTCTAGTGATACAAAATTTTCAAAACAGGAAGACAGCAAAAGGTCAGAAAAAAGTCATGGTCTTACCAACTACAAACAGCAAAGAGATTTTCTCAGATCCCAAAAAATATATTGAAAACAGACATTGATCGACACCCTCTAAAAGAGGTGGTTCTGATTTATTCATGAGGAAGGCTCTTCAACTCCAGTCTGCCTCAGAGACCATCTGGTGGAGCAATTCAAATGCAGAGGCAGGGATTTGGGCCATAGCTTTTGAAGCAACAGATCTATGGCTTAATAGGAACTCCTGGTGTGGCGCTATAGGATAAGCACTGGACTGTGAACCACAAGGTCGGTGGTTCAGATACACCAGCTGCTCTTGGAAACCTTACACAGGATCACTATGAGTTGGCACCGACTCGATAGCACTTAACAACAACAACAATGGCCTAACAGTGGGACTTCCTGCATCTGTCCCTCATCTGTGTCACATATTTGGGTGATGCACTGAACCTACTGAAAACACCATTCTTCATCTGAAAACTGGAACTCTGACAGCACCTCCCTCACTAAATTGTGAAGATCCAGTACCTGTTAGGTTGTTGTTAGGTGCCATTGAGTCTGCACCTACTCATAGTGACCCTATGAACAACAGAACGAAACACTGCCTGGTCCTGGGCCAACCTCACAATTGTTGTCATACTTGAACCCATTGACACTGCCACTTTGCCAATCCATCTCGCTGTGGGTCTTCCTCTTTTTCTGTGACCCTCCATCTTACCAAACATGACATCACTCTCCAATGACGGGTCCCTCCTGACAATAGGTCCGAAGTATGAGAGATGAAGTTTAGCCATCCTGGCCTCCAAAGAGCACTCTGGCTGCACTTTTCCCAACACAGATCTGTTGGTTCTTTTGGCAGCCCGTGGTACTTTCAATATTCTCCTCCAACACCAGTACCTGGTTCCTAGTTAATCCTCAATGTTACTATGTTGATGCAAAAGAATAGTGATCTTGTTATTATGATTCCCATTGGACCAGGCCCAGGTATCCACATTGTAACAGGTGATTCTGTGGCTCATGACAGTTTGAGACACACTGCTGATACTCAGGACTCCCTCAGATCAAAGGAAGGACACACCAACCAGAAATAACACTCACAGGGAATTCAGAACACCAAGCAGACTTCCCCTAATGCTTCGTCCAGGTAGCAGTCCTGGATTTCATCTCCCCATATGCTTGCTAGGGCAAGAAAGGGATGTGGGCCTTCCAGGAGGACTACCTCCGCTGGGAAGCCTAGGAAGCCCATGCCCTCCACTTATTCCTCCAGGTTAGGCACACATTGCACACCTGGATGACAAGTTTGCCGACACTGTCTGCTGACTTGTCTGTTGAGCAACTTGGGAAGCAGCATGAGGTTTTCATCAGCATACACATACAAGCCAGTGGGATCACATGAGGTCTTGTGAGGTCCAAGGCCACCAGAGCACGTTTTGATAAAACCCACTTTGATGAAACATCTTTAGATAAAAGGAGACTGAGAACAAGTGATTCCAGTTATTTAATTTGTGACCCCTTTGCTCCCACATCACTGCTACTCTGATGGCAGAAGCCTTTCAAAAGACAATACAATGAATCATTGCAATGAAACAATGTGCGTAAAACCTATGTTCTCCCATGTAAACTATCACTGAATTCACAGTAAAAACTTTTTTTAAAAAAAAGCAAAACAATGAAGCCTATAGGCTCTACTGCTACAATGGAACTAAGAAACCAAGGTGCCATTTCTTTGCTGAGAATAATTCATTGCAGAATGTTTTCTAATCTGACTAAAATAATTTGATCCTGAGACTAGCTTACCTACATATCATTCTGCTCTAAGTAAAATACTGCCAGCAAGTATGTTCGATAAGAGGATTTCTCATTGAGTATAAAATGTGAAAACTCCCCATATTAGTACAGAGGATGCTGCTAAGAGAGGACTGATCGGAATTGCAGCTGCTGCTGTTGTGTCAGAATGTCTGCTATAAATTAATGATTGGTCCTGGGGGGGGTTTCCTCCTTGTGAACAAAAGATACAAAAAAGTTGAGCAGTGATTTACCTAGGTTCTTTGGGAGATCAAGTTCAAAGTGGTCTCTGGGTTTATGCTATAATCTATTCACACCCAATTAATGAATGCTCCTTTTGATACTATCTTTTGGGTCCAACTTCATTCACTACACAAAGCTCTTTGGTTTCAGCTCCTGCCTTTATGCTTACCCAATGCTAAAATCCAAGGTATGACCCAAATACCCCAAAATGGAGGAATGACCAAATGAATGTTGGTACATCCAACAACTGAAACATACGTGATAGCCATTCAAAAGGCTATTTCCTAGTAAGGTGAAATCATGCTATACCCAGTGTTAAACAGAAGTCCTGGCATGGAGCTGTAGGATAAGGACTGGAGTGCTAACCCCAATGTCAATGGTTGAAACCCACCAGTCACTCTCTGAAACCCTATACAGGGTCATTATGAATTGGAACCCACTCGAAAACACACAACAGCAAAATAAAAAAAGAAGGGAGGGAAGATGGGAAGGAAGCAAGAAATGAGTAGTATGATCTCAGTTAGATAAATACATTAATATGGGGAAAAGTAGGTACAGAAAGAAACATACCAGATATTAACAATTGTTTTTCTTTTGGGTGGTAAGCACAACTAATTTACTTTCTGCTTTTTCACAATTTAAACTAGTTTACAAAGTTTCTACTCCGAACATATGTTACTATTCTAATTAGAAATACCATGTTGTGATGCTGTAGAATAAGCACTGGACTGGTAGTCACAAGGTCAGCAGTTCAAAGCCAGCAGCCTGTCTCAGAAACCCTATACAGGGTCGCTATGAGTCAGAAACGACTTGACAGCATTTAACAACAACAACATCAATTAGGAAAACATACACAAATCAAAGCACGGGTAGTTTCCAGTACCTAAAAGCAAATGCACATGAACAATGGCTGAATTAGTAAATGTTGTGTTATATATATTTTAATAATAAACAAAGACAGAAAGAAAGAAAGAGCAAACACAGCTATGTCCCAGAAACCTCATAAACAAAACTGTGTTATGGGATAGAAAGAGAGAAAATGAAGGGTGAATCTTCAAATCTCCCTCAGGGAGGAAACTCTCAGGGCAAGTAAAGGGTCTTGACTTGATTGAAACATCTTGTCATTACTGTCAGAAACAAAGTACAGAACGCTGAACCTACTGGTCTATTCTTGGTTCCAGATTCATTCTAAGAGGTTTACCTTCACATGCTCAAAAAGAATGGTCAGGAAATGGATTTCTCATGGGTCTCCCTCCCTCTTGGGGGATGAGGATAATTGGAGGAAAGGGTGTTGATAAAGGAAATAGCAAGACAAATGTGTTCAGGTTAGTGTGACATCACATATTCGGATAGATGGGGAAATAACGCAACTGGGGAAGATGGTTCCACAGCAGCAGAAAGTTTCCTTGTGTTCTGTGGACACTGAGGAAACAAACCATGACTATTAGTGCTTCCTTAACACATTCTGTTCCCACTCCACAGTATCCAACTGACCCCCTCCCCCTCACTGTCAATGCAGCTTAGACAACCACAGAAAAATGGAGATGACAAAAGAGTGATTTAAAAAATAAAGCCTGGGCTAAATGAAATAAGACAAGCATTGCCTGATTCCACTTAAACGAAATATTTAGAATACGTAAAGACATAAAGACCAACGTTTATTAGTGATTAAGGAGCTCTGGGGTCCTGGTGTGGCGCTGTGGGCTAATGCATCAGGCTGTAAAGTTGTTTGAAGTACAAAGTCGGTGGATCAAGCTCACCAGCTGATCCTTGGAAACCCTATACAGGGTCGCTATGGGTTAGAATCGACTCAACAGTACTTCACACAAAAATAACAAGGAACTCTGGTAGCATAGTGGTTATGAATTGGGCTGCTAACCTCAAGGTCAGCAGTTCAAAACTACCAGCAGTTCCACAGGAGAAAGATGAGGCTTTCTGCTCCTGTAAAGATTTACAGCCTCGGAAACCCTGTACAGGGTCTCCATGAGTCGGAACTGACTCCACGGCACATAACAACAACCAAGAGCTGGTGAAGGTGGGGCGGAAATGAGGAGTTATTATTGAAGGGGGTCTGAGTGTCTGTTTTGAGAGACAAAAACAGTTGGTAATGGACAGTGGTTCACAACAATATGGGGGAAAGACATTTATGTTACTGAATTCTCCCCTTCACTCATTCACTCACTCATGGCCCTGGACTTGGTTCTGGCTCACAGAGACCCTGTATAGATCTCCAAGGCTGTAAATCTTTACGGGAGCAGAAAGTCTCATCTTTCTCCCGAGGGTTTGAACTACAGGCATTGAAGTTAGCAGTTTGGTGCGTATCCTACGTTGCCACCAGAGGAGTGATTAAAATGGTAAATGTTTTGTTGCATATGTTTTTACCACAATAAAAATGTTTCAAAGGAATGAAAAAAGAAGATTCTTTATTAAGGTAGAACAACAGTATCTTAGACATACGTTAGTTGAGTACTGTATTTTTCATTGTAAATACTTTATCTCACAATCCACCAGGGAAGCTTTTAATGAAGTGTATTACAGAGTTTGCATGGATAGCTTTCAGACTCATACTGGTAAAAACATCCAACTCCCAGCTCTATTAAGAAAGGGGAAGAATAAACTGGACACTCAGAAGATTCTAAAAAAACATTGTTCTCACTCATTTACAGCTTTTCTGAGAGGTTTCAACATAGTCAAGTTTGACACATACTTAAAGGGCACTGTAGCATCAGCACTGCACAGCTAACCACAAGGTCGGTGGTTCAAACCCACCAACCACTCCTTGGAAACTTAATACAAGGTCGCTATGAGTCAGAACCCACTCCACTGCACTTAACAACAACATGCTAATGATAAATGCTAAATTGCCTTGCACTTTGCATGCTAAGCATTTTGAATGTATCTTACATTTTAAGTTCCTGAGTGTGTGTTCTGAGAGGTAAAAACAATTGGAAATAGTGAATTATTATTCTCACTTGAAAGACAGGAAAGTAGGTTGGGTCCCTTCAGGGCAAACCCCCTTGTAAGACTAAGACTTAATGGGAATACACGAGCAGACATGCACTCTGATTGGTGACCAAGTTTGTCACCGATAAGGGAAAATGAGGGAAGAACGGCAATGAAGCTGTGAGCTAAGCCCTACAACTTTCAATAGACTCCTGTGAACCCGGGTGGAGACCTGATTGGCCAGCAGTGTGGCCAGAGTCAGTGACATAGCCACAGAGGACTGGAGTGGAGATTGAAGCGTCCAGCTGATAAGAAGAGAAGGCATATGCACAAGAACACCCACACTTGCAGATTCTACCCACTTGACTTGGCTTCAATGGCTGGATGATTAGAGCTCAACTAGAATAAGAAAGAAGAGGAAAAATAAAAGTAATCTCATACAGTTTGATGAACTTGACCTACACCTATGGATGTAGTAGCTCAAAAGAGGGAACAATCCTTTACAGTGAGAATCTTTCCCACCCCCTCCATACACAGAGTACACAGGGATGGGCAACTTGGACATTGGCTACCCAAAGGTGGGGGGCGGGGGGGGGAAGGCTTCAAAGGCAAGAAGTGACTGGCTTCCAAGCTTCCAAGAGGGAGCCTAGAACCTCTTGGCTAGGAAAGTAGATTCTCCACTGAGTAGTATCCAATGTGTCTGGGCGGAGCTAATGAAAGGAGATAGGGATAGGCCCCTTGTGGTACAATGGTGAATAATTGTTATCAGGACTGACTGTGAGGGTTGGAAATGTGAAGGTAGGTGTTTTGTAGCAAAAGGAGGGGCGTGTTTGATGATGCAGTCCAAGAGCCAAGGTTCCTGAAACCATCAAGGACGAAGAGGGGAGTGCGGGACCCTACCCAGAGAAACAGTGACCCTAGAGATGGAGACAAAGACGATGATGTGAAGAGACGGAGTGGCTGGGGACTGTAGACCCAGAGAGGGAGAGGGGCTGTGTGCTGACAACTGGGGGGAGGCTTGCAGGGTTTACCCTTTGGTTGGTTGATGATGCTTGGAGGGGATTATAATCATGGCAATGAGACGATACATGATAAGATGAATGTAAAACTAATGTTCTCCCATGTAAACTATCACATAATTCACAATAAACATTTTTAAAAAAGAGAGAGAGAGAGTAAAGTAGGGTAGAAAGAAGTTAGCAGGTCTTCAGAAGATCAAGAACAAACAGGTACTAAGTGACAAAAATCAATTTTGAATTGGCAGCAGGACATGGTGTTCACACCCAAGCAAGCTCCCATTCTCTAAAGCACTGTGTAGACCACTGACCACAGAGTTGGCTCTACTGGGCACCAAGGGACTCTCAGTGAGTTATTTTTCAGAGATCCCAAAGACTTTCTTCCATGGGGCCCATTGGTGGACTCGAACTTGCCTTAGCAGTCAAGCATTAAACTCCAATATACACTAAGCCATGGCATTGTGCAACCTGGCTCCTGCCCTCAGAGAGCTAATAATTAACTGAACACAGGATACAATGAAGGGAAAAGAAGCTTTATGCACCACCGAAGTTGTACAGGGGAGGGTGAGAAGTACCAGGTGAGAGCACAGATCCTTTAGAGATGCCTCACAGACAGAGAACGTAGATTCAATTTGGAAGGAAAGAAAAAATTTAATAGGGACTAAAATGGTCCAATGCTGGCAGAGGTGAGTAAGGTAAATGTGGAACCTGGAAAAACTGAGCGTTGAAACTTCGTGACAAAACACGTTTGTGTGCCTGTGTACAAGTTGGTATAGGCATCTGGTTTATATCTTTTTCTATGACATTTTAATCACACGCCTTAGAAAATAAACCACATTGGCATATGCTTGCCATACATCCATCCCTCTAATAGGCGAGTTCCCTTATTCCTATCCTCAACAAACAGATACCAGAGTCCCTCCCAACATCCATTTGCATCCCAGTCAAGAGTCAAGTGAAGAAAAAAGGTGAGAAACAGAGAAACAAAAATGCTTGAAGAGAAAGTGATCATGAGAAGACATGAATCACCTTTGCACCGCTCACAACAGGCTCCCCTCTGCTTGATGGCCAGGGCGCAGTCTCGCGACAGTACTGGACATTTTTCTCTCTTACAGGTCACTTCCTTGTTCTAGGTATAAAGGAGACAAGAGACATTAGAAATCAACTCCACACAGCATCCCCAGAATCCCAGCACATGTCCAAGGTTTTTTTCCTCTTCCTATCTTCTCTTCATATTGGCAAGAAAACTCTGTGATGGCAAACACCTATAGGATTTTGCTCTTCCTGGTACAGAAATATCTGGGAAGAAAGGACTTTTTGAGATTAGGGTTCGGAGAGTGGGGACTGACAGCTTCCTTCTTTAAAAAGCCAACTGAACCTAGATAACCCAATGTTGAAAGGGCAGCTTTCTCCTGCTCTGTTCTAAGGTTTCTTTTTCCTATACACTATAGAAATGATAATATTTGTGCAAATCATATTTCTGCCCATTGGGCTACCTGGACCATGGCTGCATTGTGAGAACAAAAATATTTGCACACAGCTATCCAACAATCCCGAATAGTAAAGTGCATTAACATGCAGCAATCTAAAGGTCCAACTTAAATAATGACAAAGTTGAATACTGAATCGGCTCAGTAAGAGAAAAAATAATATTCCACATGCCAAGCAAAGACACACTCGTCACTGTTTTATAGCCGTGAGACAGCTGCCTTATATTAACACTTATGCTAATGAAATGTAGTAAGCATTTGCATCTTGGGTTTTATCCGGCAGGGTCAGCTGTTAAAATGTCTTAGGGAAGATGCAAACACCATGCATGATCCTATTTGTACACAAAATGTACACACATAAACCAGAAACTGTGTCATAAAGCTTCAATAGGATCTGAGCTCTAATGAGTGCCTACTCTACAGAATTCTGGTGTAGCGCTGTGGGCTAATGCATCAGATTGCAAAATTGTTTGAACTGCAAGGTCGGTAGTTCAAGCTCAACTTGGAAACCTATACAGAGTCGCTATGGGTCAGAATCGACTCAACTCAAAGGCACTTAACAACTGGATGCTGGATGCTTGGAAGCAATGAGCTTCATTTTTATTAAAATCCTATGAGATAAATTTATTCCCATTTTACAAACCAGAAAACTGCTGCGAGGAGGCATGCGATGTTCCCAAGACTGCTCAGCTTTGCAGCAGTAGAGGTGGGCTTCAAGCAGAAGTCACATATGTGCTCACAGCCGCATAGGTAAAGGCTTATGAGACCACTTTCATGGGAGGCAGGGTGGAGACCAGTGACTCCTCACCTTGAGATGAACCTATTTATTCCCCTCTTGGAATATATGCAGGAGACATCCTAGCCAGGCCTGACAATGACCTTGGGGAGACTCACAAAGTGTCACAAGACTAAGGCAGATCTCACCTTTTCTGGTCCAGGTATGTGGGGGAGCTGGGGTAGTTGGGGATCCAAGTCAAGCCATACATTAAAGGCTAGCCACAAGACAGTTTGAAGACAAAACATATTACCTTCTGTGTTGCATTCAGATTTGCTATGAATTTCAGCACCCTCCAAGATCCAAACTATCATCTCCCTTTAGAACCTCCAAGAATCCCAGAATCCCACCCCTTCTAACTTGGCAGTCATGAGGCCACGGGAGAGATGGATCATCTTCCCAGCAGCTCTGATTCTAGATTGGTTTGTTCTTTCACTGCTCTAATAACTGCTGGAGAGGGCCGTGGTGATTCAGTGGTGGATCCAGGTCCAATTCCCAGCCAATACACCTTCACTCGTCTGATTCAGCAGAGCTTCCAGACTATGACAATCTAGGAGGAGAGGACTAGTAACTACTTCTGAAAATCAACCAATGAATGCCGTTCACAACCCATCCTGAGGATGGTGCAGGTAGTGTTTTGTTCCCTTATGCCTCAGGTTGCCATGAGTCAAGATGCAAGACTCACTGGTAACTAATAACAACAACAATTGCTTTGGAAGGCCAGCTGAGGCATGGGGACAGTGAGCCATGGTTGCCCAAACTTTTCTACTAGATGACACATGTAGAATATGATCATCTACATACAGGGCTTTGAAGAGAACAGGGTGTCAGACTGATGAGGCTATCCTAAAGCCTAGAGTAAGGGAAGGTGTTTCCAGTCACCTGTCCCAACCCCATAGGGCTGTTGTTGTTTTGTTTTGTATTTATTAGTTACCTGTGTGGGATGGAAGGGCAGGGTTGAACTAAAGTAACACAGTCTCTTCAACCCCTCACTCCCACACACTCCTTTTGGTGTCTATTGCTGTCAACTGCCATCAAGTCACCTCCAACTCATGACAACTCTAGGGACAACAGAACCAGACAACGCCCAGTTCTGTGCCATCATCATGGCTGACATTGTGCTCAAGTCCACTGTCACAGCCACTATATATTTTGAAGGTCTTCCAATCTAGAGAACTCATCATCCAGCATTATCTTGGATAATTCATCACCTCATCATGAGACATCCATTGTCAAAAAGAACATATCTAGATCAGTCATGAGGTGCAATGGTGTCTGTGATAGGATAATACTCATGCGCCTACAGGGAAGCCCAGTTAATACCATTATTATTCAAATTTACACACCAACCACTAAAGCCAGTGAGGATGAAATAGAAGAATTCTACCAATTCTTCAATCTGAAATTGATCAAACATGCAATCAAGATGTATTGATCATTCCCGGTGATTGGAATGCAAAGGTTGGAAGCAAAGAAGAAAGATCAGTAGTTGGAAAATATGGCCTTGGTGATAGACATGATGCAGGGGAATGCATGATTGAATTCTGAAAAACCAGTGACTTGTTCATTTCAAATACCTTCTTTAGACAGCATAAGAAATGACTGTACACATGGACCTCACCAGATGGAATACACAGAAATCAAATTGACTATATCTGCTGTGGAAAGAGACAATGGAAAAGCTCCACATCATCAGTCAAAATAAGGCCAGGGGCAGACTGTGGAGCAGACCACCAGTTACTCATATGTAGATTCAAACTTAAGCTGAAGAAAATGAAAACAAGTCCATGAAAGCCAAAATATGACCTTGAATATATCCCACCTGAATTTACAGATCATCTGAAGAAGAGATTTGATACATTAAACACTAAAGACCAAAGACCAGAAGAGTTGTGGTATGACATCAAGAACATCATACATGAAGAAAGCAAAAAGTCATTAAGAAGACAGGAAATAAGGAAAAGGTCAAAATGGATGTCAGAAGACACACTGAAACTTGCTCTCCAGCGTAGAGATGCTAAAGCAAATGGAAGAAAAAAGGAGGTACAAAAACCGAACGGAAAATTTCAAAGATCAGCTCGAGAAGATAAAGCCAAATACTGCAACAAACTGTGCAAAGATCTGGAATCAGAAAACCAAAAAGGAAGAACACACTCAGCATTTCTCAAGCTGGGGGAACTGAAGAAAAAATTCAAGCC
>NW_006408524.1:16894799-16977363 GCF_000296735.1 Chrysochloris asiatica
CCGATTCGTAACCACTACGCTACCAGAGTTATGGTGTTAGAGGAGAATATTGAAAGTGCCATGGGCTGCCAAAAGAACCAATAGATATGTGTTGGAAGACCTGCAGCCAGAGTACTCCTTAGAGGCCAAGATGGTCAAACTTCATTTCTCATACTTTGGACATATTGTCAGGAGGGACCAGTCGCTGGAGCAGGACAATAAGATGGATTGGTCAGGTGGCAGCATAGATGGACACAAGCTTGGCAACAGTAGTGAGGTTGGCCCAGGTTCGGGCAGTGTTTCGTTCCACTGTGCATAGGGTCGCTATGAGTCGGTACCGACTCCATGGCACCTAACAACAACAATCATGAGAAGCCAGTTGCCAGGCCTTTCTTCCTAGTCTCTCTGAGTCTAGACGTTCTGTTGCGGCCTGCTTACTGTGGGTATTTGAAATACCCAAGGCATATCTTCCAGCATCACAGCAACAGGCAAGCCACCACAGTGAGGAAAAACTACGTGTGGATTGACTAGTAAAGTCCTATGGATTGGTGGCTGTCCCTCTCACCTGCAAATGAGCACCCCTGTGGAGTTAGTTCTTCACAAAGACTGGCCAGTCTCCATGCCCCAAAGCTCTGATCTGATTGGCCAGGCATGGTTGTATAGTCAAGCTCCTCAAACCAAAACCAAATGCGCTTTCATCCTGTGGATTCTGACTCATGGAAACCCTATTGTTGTCTTGTTCAATGCCGTCCAATTTGGTTCCCACTCATAGCGACCCTGTATAGGGTTTCTGAAGCTTTAAAGCGTCACTGGAGTTAAAAGCCTTATCTTTCTCCCACAGCGTGGCTAGAAGACTAACCGCAGAGCTTTTTGGTTAGTTTGCAGTCCAGTGCTTATGGTATGAAGCCACCATGCTACCCAGAGAACCTATTGTTGTTGGTGCTAAGTGCAGTTGAGTCAGTTCCCATTCATACAGACTCTGTATAGGATTTCTGAGGAGTGGCTAGTGAATTTGAACCATTGACCTTGCAGTCCAGTGCTTATCCTACAGTGCCACACCAGGACTCTCACAGGGCAGTGTAAAGCTGCTCTTTTGGGTTTCTGAGACTTTAAATCTTTACGGGAACAGACAGCTTAACCTTTCTCCTGAGGATTAGCTAGATGGTTTGAAATATTGACCTAGTTAGTGGTCAGCAACCCAAAGTGTAACATACTATGCCACCAGGGCTCCTGGTCAAATTCCCCAGGCAACTGCAAAGTGCAGGCACAGATGAGAACCAGAGCTATATTAGGAGTGTCTTGTCCCCAGTGAGTCTGAGATGGGTTAGGACCTTCTCTACAATCCCCTAGTAATTGACAGATCTGGAATCTACACCCAAGTGTTCTGACTCCAAGTCCTCCAAGACTCCTTCCTTTATCCACTCTGTTTCACAGTGTGGGGTCATCAAGGCTAACTACAAAGTAATGGTCCTTAGATTCATTTTTGTAATTGTTCTTAAATTGCAAGCGCAGTACATAGTTAGGGTCACAATTCAAAGAAAAGAGGTATATACTTTCTTTGATTAAAAGTCTTCACTCACCATGACCAAAGCAACCAACAATAACCATCCTGGCATGCGTCATGCTGCTTCCCTGGGTGGCACCAACAGTTTGGATCTGACTGCTAACTGGTGTGGCACTGGACTGCGAACCTGAAGGTTGGCAGTTCAAGCCTACCAGCTGCTCCTCGGAAACCCTACACAGGATCACTATAAGTCAGAACTGACTCCCCAGGGCACTTACGAACAACAGCAAAGATTTACTAGAGTTCTTGTGTGGTGCTGTAGGATAAGCACTGGACTGCTAACTGCAAGGTCAGTGGTTCAAACCCACCAGCCACTCCTTGGAACTCAAACAGGGCTTCTATGAGTCAGAACCGGCTGACAACACACAACAACTAACCTGAATGTCAGCAGTTCAAAACCCACCAGTAGCACTAGGCCTGCCTAGTGAGCTATCTGCTTCTGTAAGGATTGTTACTGTTAATGCTAAGCGTCTTCTAGTCGTATCATGTATAAGGTTTCCAAGGAGCATTGGTGGGTTTGAACCACCAACTTCACGGTTAGCAGTCCAGTGCTTATCCTACAGTGCCACAATACTTCCAAGAAAATCCTCTGGAGCAATTGAACCCTAATATATGGACTCACCATGAGTGAGACTCGATTTGATGAGTTTGGGGTTTCATTTTATTTTGTTTGTTTTTATCTTATCTGCTGCTTGACATTATTAACAGTGACTTGGCTTTCCAAAGTGTACCTCCTACAAGCCATATGTTGGTACTCACACCCCTACCAGGGGCCTTTTGTAAAGTGCATTCAGTTCACAAATTGAAAGGCTGCCCCCCTGTTCTATGGGGTCAGCAAACCTGGTCAAGGCCTAGGATGGCCGGCCACTCCCCAAATGCAACTCTCAGACCCAGGGAGTGTGTAGCTTTACCGGCAGCCAGAGTGAGTACCAGTCAAACTGGGGGATCTGATCACTACAAAGACACACACTCTCTTAAACACAGGGACGTTTGCTAAATTAGAAATCTGGGAGCCAGTCAAAATCTATAAGAGAATCCCAAGATTCATAAAAAATAGCTTGTAATTACAGTCCAGCACAAAAGTTATTCCAACCAGATGGTCTGTAGATTCACATCTGGAATTTTTTTTTTTTTTTTTTTTTTGTACATACACACATACACAGAGAGAGAGAACAAACCCAAACCTTAGTTGTAGGTTTAGTGGGTTGGTTTTTCCCCCTTCCTTCTGATTACACTTGGAGATTTTTATATCCGTTGGAGCAGAACTATTATATCTGATCACTTCCCGAGTGTCTGTTTGGCATGGGTATGGAGCACAGGCTTAGAATCCCAGGCCCTCGAAGAAAGAAATGTAAACTTTGAAAAAAGGACCAGTGAGAAGCAGATCTTCTATCTTCTTAATTGAGCCCCACAGCCACAGGGTACATTTAAGCACAGGTTAATTAGGACTGCCGGCTCACTTTGCTTTCTCTTACTTAGCCTCAGATTGAAGCGCTTCCCTTTAAGCCAGTGGTTCTGATGGGAAACGGAACACACAAAGCCACGCTCGCTTGGTGGGACATCCCCTCATCCCTCAAGCACCCACTGGCATCTTCTGGGATTCCAGATCACAGCTCATTGGATTCACTTCTCACCACAGAAATATTTTCTAATATTGACTCACACTTAGTGGAAACTTTATATGGACCAGGCTCTACACTAAGAATTTTAGATGTATTATTTCCCCCCAAAATTCCATACTAACCCTGCTTTACAGATGAGGAGGCAAGGTTGAGAAACCTGCAGATCTTAAATACAAATCTGTTTGCATGCTGACTCTGATGCCTCCCATTTCAATGTTGCACTCAGCTACTTCCTATGTATGCAAGATACAGACAAGAACAAAACAACTGTTGCTGCCCAGAGGTGCCCAAGGGGATCTGGGGCCTTGCAGGTGGCTCCACACACGTGAAATGAGTCCCCTGATAGAAGCAGAATAACTCCAGGAGAGCTGCTTCATCACCAACCAAGTCACACTGGGAAGTTCTACCAATACCGGCTATTTTCTTGCAACAAGGAAACTTGCATGGTACGGATCTCGACAAGGATCTGAAAGTCAGATTGACATTCTCAGGCTAATGTTCCCCAAGATTCCAGCTTGGGTGTGAGTCTCACACAGATCTAAGCAACAAAAATGGTGGGGAAAAAAAAAATGCATTCAAAAAAAAATGTAAAACATTCTAGAGACTCAACCCGGCCAATGAATGATGGTAATAAACTTCAGTGTGTCCCTGCAATTATTGCTTTCTAGGTCCACCGGTTGGTGAGTAACCTGTTGTCAAAGGTATCTGAGTAGGGCTGCCTTCTTTCTTGGAAGAAAAGCAATAGATGCTCTAATATTGAACAAATATTTCAAAACCCAAAACATAGCCTCTGGAGGCACATGAAATGAAGTGCCAGCATGCAAAAATAGAAGAGGGGCATAGAGAGTAAAAAATTTAAAAAAAAAATAAAATCTACACGGCTGGCAACAAAGCTTTTTAAGGATGTGAGCCAAACCACAGTTCCAGCCACAGCCAAGTTCAAACAGGATTCTGGGCAGCCAGCATGCTGTGTCTGAGACCCACCACTAGATGGCAGCACAGAGTTCCATAGGCTAAGGAATTTCAGCAGTGGTCTCCACTCAGCTAAGCCTCCACAACGATTTTCAGCATCTACTGCAGTAAGTGGGAATTGACACTAAAGGGTTTTTTTGTTTTGTTTTGGGAGTGTTGAGGGAAATTATCCTGATGGGAAGATAGCAAATTACCACTGTGAAATTTTCCTGTTTCTTTTCCTCATCCAAACAAAAGAAATAGAAGTTTTTGAGATGCTTTTGTTCTGTTTCAAGCCAATGTCCTGAAGATATGGGATTGTTTCTTTCAAAGAATCTTCCAAGGCCGACCCTATTATTGAGTATGGAAAAATATTACCTGACCTTTCATTTATATTTTAAAAAATAATAAACTCTGGAGAGGATAATACAGCAGCTAGAATGATGACTGTGGTTAAGGAAACATGTCAGCAGGCATAGATTGCATTTTTAGTGTGTGAAACGGCCACACTAACCTCTTGAAATATGAATGCAACGAGAGTATCTTGTCCCCTGCCTGCTGATGACTCCATCTGATTAGCCACCCGAGCCCCTTCCCCTAGAAGATGGTATAATTTCCCTTCAACCTCTACCTTTTATAAAAGCAACGTCTGCCTTGAAGGCAAATAGCTGTCAATTGGCAAACTAGCAAATTCAAAGCACCAGCATGTTTCTCAGAAAACCAAGAAGGCTATGAAGTTATAGTACACTTCTGCCCAATGAACTCCATTCAATATATCGATCACACACACGGACCATGGAGTGTCATCACACCAAAACAAAAAAAAAACAAACAGAAAGACATTTTTAAAAATCACTGCCATCAAGTCAACTGCAATTCATAGCAACTCTATAGGGTCCAGCAGAACTGTTCCCTAGGGTTTCTGAAACTGTAAATCTTTACAGACACAGACTGCCTCATCTTTCTCCCTAGGAACAGCTGTTGGGTTTGAACTGCTGGCCTTGGGGTTAATAGTCCAATGCCTAACCTACAGTGCCATCAGGGCTCCTGGTGATGTCATTAAAGGGGATAAACAGGCAGAGGCCGCTCATTTCTCTCCAGGCCACATACTCACACCACGTCCACCCTGTCACTTCATCAGTGCAGTCTCATTGGAGCAGGCAGCTTATAGATCTGGCTGCCTTCAAGAATCTCCCACCCAAATATAAATACCCAAGAGGTGGGTATACTCACATTCATTGCAGCTACTGTCAAGGGATGGGTGCTTAGCACAGAGACCCTAAGCATAAGTACAAGAGCTTAGAGATGGAGGTCCTAGGGCAGGAAGACCAAAGGCTTACCACAAAGGTCATTATGCTTAGACCTATGCTTGAGACAAGGAAACCACTCTGCAAGGTCTCTACTCTTCAGCAACTGACAATCTATTGAGGATATTAGACATCAGATGGAGTCCCTGAGTGATGCAAATGATTAAGGCATCAGCTGCAAAGTGAGAGATTGAAGTCCATCCAGAGGCAATCTACTTCTCAAAGATCAGCCACTAGCAACCTTGTAGAACACAGCTCTGTTCCGACCGGCGTGGGTCGTCATGAGTCCAAATGGACTCCTGGGCAACAGGAAGACACTCAGACATGAGCAGATGACACAAAAGAACGTAGCGCATCTAGGGAGAAGCACAGAAGATCATCTCATTCCACCAGGACTCAAAACCCATCGAGGTCAGTGAACACAAAAATGACATGCTGACCTTTGATCAGATTTTTATTTGAGACTTATTTGAAGTGTACACTCAATGGTGTTGCCCATGGAGAAATTTACAGAGGAATTTGTTTTTAGGAATGCATGTGTCTTGTTTTAAATTTGCTAGGTTTCTATTTCCTATAAAGAGAGGGTTGCAAGGGGAAGCCACTACAACATCAGCCAGTATTCTCATTGGAATTTCCAGTCTATCCACGGATGAAGTCAAAAAGGACAATTTTTCCTTTGAAATGTCCCATTGTTCCCCAATTCCAGCCCCAACAGAGCCAGCAGTAACTTTATGGTACTTTAGAATACAGGTCACAATTTCTCCTAGGTAATATTACACAACTTCTCATAAACAGAAGAATAATACTTCATGTTTACATAGCACTTTTCTTCTAAAGAGCTCTGCAGACATTATTTCATTAATCCTCCCAGGTTTCTTTAAGATTTGTAGATGGAGGCATGGCGTACAATGAAATATCTCAGGTCCTATGAAAGTGAACTTAGGAACAGACCCTTGTTCCCAGGCCTGGATTAAGGTGCAAGCTAAAAGAGTCAGTTGTTAAGGCACACTGAAATTTAAAGGTGGATCATGTTAAAATTAGGTTAGCTCCTACACAACTGTTGGGATTTTAGGACTAGACCGGAATGCCATTGAGCTGAGTCTGGGAATTTTCCAGAAAGACAGGCCACCTGGGTCAGACTAGTAAGGTCTCCTGTCATGTTGCCTGCCTTATCATGAGTTTACCCATGAGGGGTACCCTAGAAGGAAAGGGCCAGAACTCTGGCAAACAGACCTGACTTTAAAACATTAAGGTCCTAGAATACAGAGAAGTCGGCAAAAGTTGGAAAAATAAGTGTTTTTGCAGTATCCAAAGATCCGAGAGTTCCATAGATGGTGCAAAAGGTTAAGTGTTCAACTACAATCTGAAAGGTTGACAGTTTAAACTCTCCCTGAGGTACCTTGGAAGAAAGGCCTGGAAATCTGATTCCAAAAGGTCACAGCCTTGCAAACCTTGTGGAGCACTTTTCTACACAGTGCACATGGGCCCACCATGAGTTGGTGTCAACTAGACAGCAACTGGTTTGTTTTTCTGGTTTCAAGACCCACAGAGGGACAGTTCCTTTGCTTCTCAGAAGGTCCAATCATTACACATGTTAAATAAAAGGATCCCTTCTCTGGAAGGTATAGTCAGTCACCAGAAGTTCTGTGCAAAAGAGCCGGATCACTTAGGGAAGGGACAATACAAGTTAGTACTTGTCGCAGCCAGTCTGCTTTGGACTAAGCCTGTTCTTAGTCTCTCAGAAGGTAGCCACAGGGGCAAACTGAGATTGTCAGTGGTTGCCAATGACAGTATTAACTTGACTGAAGATTTATTCTTTTAATTAAGCTTCTACTTGCTTGTTCTTTGTTACTGATAACACAATTGATTCCCCCATAACCCTTGCACAGAAAGAGCCAGGAGACAATAATAAAAGAAGATTGGTCTGCCTCAAAGTCAAAGTGTACAAGCAGGCGGCACTGGGCCACACTTCAGCTGAACGGAACTTGAAAAAATGAAGGCAGAACAAAACATTTCTAAGGTGAGGAAAGCAGGGTGGAGAGGGACAATGACCCAAAGACCACAGCCAAGAGGAGCAGCTTCTCAGAACCTCTCTCTACAACTGTGTGAGCTCAGCACCAACCACCACCATCTAGGACAGAGAAGGAAAACTGTACATGCTTATGAGAGCACACAACCTCACCTTTCTCCCGGGTGATGGATTTGAACTGCGGACCTTGCAGTTAGCAGTCCAATGCTCAACCCACTGCTCTGTCAGGGATGGTAGCACAAGAGTGTAGCACCACCCCATTTTCAGACCATGGTAAACCTTGGTGAAAGGTAGGGTTTCATTTTTGACATGTGAGTAAAAATAGTGCCTTTCAGCAAAGGTAGATCCAGGGGCTGCCTAATGAACACACATGACAAGTCTCAATCTCTGAGTGCCCGGCCACTTGCAAGGCCAACCAGAATTGGGACCCAAACCTCAGCCAAGTTCCATCCCACCCATTTCTCCCTTGATTTGAGCAGGAGGGTGTATTCTCACAGCAGAGACTTCACGTTAAAATATCTGGCAAGAACATCACACAATTCATGGCACTACATCTGGGAGTGTTATGCTTTTTCCCTCCTGTCTAGGCTCAACGAACCTTTACCCCGGAGACCTGGACCCTGGCAAACAGGGCCTCCTCCGGTCCAGCTAACAGTGCAAAGTCTGAACAAAGCTGCCCTTGAAGCACAACCATTTAAAAGACTTTTATGAAGCCCACTGGGGCCCCCCGATTATTTTGCAACAAGTCATATCCCATGAAGAAATTCACTTCTCTGCAACACAAAACAGAGGGAGATTAAAGGAAAAGGCAGGGGGGGTGGAGGAAAGAAGTAAGACCCCTTGCTGTTCTGTCTGGCCAGATTCGTGTCTTTGAGTACCTCTATCCTCTACAAAGACGATGTTCTGATGATCTATTGCTCTACTCCATCACTAAATGACAGTGTTCTCTTCATACTGTACCTTGAAAATATGACACGTGCCTACGGACGCACTGGGAGATTAATAAGGAGATTCTTTTTATATTTAACTTACCTAACATGTCAACTTTTTTTTAACAAGTTTTAGTTTGTTGGAGGGATTGTTTGGAACCCTCTTCTGTTTAAGGATTTAGGCCTGGGTTTGTTTTTTGTTTTTTTTTCTTTTTTGGCCCTTTCAAGGAACTTTGAAAACAAAGAAACACAAGCCATTAGAATGTCCCGGCAGTTCCAGTAGAGTTCTGATTTAAAACAGGCCAGTGTCAAACAGCTCTTCGTTCTGTCTAATCATATTTTGAAATAGAACCAAAACATTAGAGATGGCAGAACACAAAAGAAATAACCACCAAATAAAAATAGTAGCCCAAAGAAAGTAGCGTTGTCTGGTTTTTATTAAATGGTACATCGTATAAGCAAAGGATCTGCTGGCTATACCACATTCTTCAACCCCCATAAAGTGGATTGAATAAGACCCAGCCAGAGACCTAGCATGGGGACTCATTCACAGGTGCCACTTTGCCACCAGGCTTGGGCGGCCAGAAGCATACTGGGGAACCAGAAGGTGGGACTGTATTGTTACCCTTTTGCCTGGGGACAGGAACCAGGTATGTAAACTGAGAGGAATAAATGTGGGCATTCTTCTGTTCGAGTCACTGGATGGTGCAGATGGATAATGCACTAGTTATTAACTAAAAGGCTAGATGTTTCAAGTCTACCCAGAGATGAACCAGAAGAAAGGACTGTGATTGGCTTTTGAAAATTCCGCCATTGAAAACCCTGTAGCGCAAAATTCTACTCTGACACACGCAGGCACCTTTAATCAGAGTCCATTCAATGACAATATTTCTAAAGTTAGTAGCCTTCTTTGCTTATTTTCCCCACATTCTCGATTCTACTTTTCTCTCTTCTCCAACTAAAAACCAAACCAACCAAGGCCAATGCCACTGAGTCAATTTCAACTCACAGCAACTTTATAGAGGGTCCTCAAAGTTGCAAATCTTTACAGAAGCAGAAAGTCTCATCTTTCTCCCTCAGAGTTGCTGGTGGGTTGGAACTGCTGACCTCACGGTTAGCAGTCCAAAGCTCACTCTACAATCGAAGTGCTCTCCGACGACCAAGATGAAGTTCGTGTTGGAGAAGAAACTTCTATATGACTCCTGACTTGGGAAGAAGGTGCAAAGCACGGGTGAGGGAGAACAGAGCTCTGCACATAAAGTGGTTTCTTGGACAAGGAGCCAGCTCCTCTCCCAGCACCCATAATTATTTTATAACACCAGGCACCCTTTAGCATAAGACAATAAATCCGCTTCTGGCTGTGACAAGGACAAAAATGGTGAGATGAAACTCTATGAATATTCATGCCTTTCTAGTAAGATGATTTGAATTAACAAGAAGATGATGGACCGCAGTGTAGGGGGTCCAACTCCAATCACTGTAGGACACTGAAGACTCAGGGCATTAGCAGGGATTTCCAACCCCTGTTGGACAGTCCAGAATCCACTGGAAGGTGAAAAATTGGGATTCAGGGATTTAAAAATTATTTTAATTAGAATTATTTCCATAAAAATGCTTGCAACATGATGTTAAACCCCATCACCACCACCGCTAACCCACTATCATAGAGCTGATTCTAACTCATAACAACCCTGTAGGACAAAGTAAAAACTCTCCTTAGCTGTAAATTGTTATGGAAGCAGACAGCCTCATCTTTCTCCTGAAGAGTAGCTGGTGGGCTTGAACTACCAACTTTGCAGTTAGCAGGCCAACACTTAACCCACCAGACCACTAGGCTCCTTATGATGTTAGGAAGGATTTTGTTTCTTAAATTGCTGTTGAGTCAGCTCTGGCACGTGCCAATCCCACGATGTCTGAGTAAAGATGTGTTCCGCTGAGTTTTCAATGGCTTAATTTTTTACAACTAGATCACCAGGTCTTTTTTCCAATGTCCCTCTGAGTGAAGTCAAACTGCCAACCTTTGTTTGCAGTCAAGCGTGCTAACCATTGATTTTCACCATCCAAAAACCAAAGCCAAATAATAGTGACCTCACGTGTGTAGTAGAAGAAATGTGCTCCGGAGGGTTTTCAATAGCTGATTTTTAAAAAGTAGATCAACAGGTTTTCTTCTGAATGAGCTCAAACTGTCAACCTGTAAGTTAGTAGCCAGGCACATTTTGGCTACCCACGGACTCTTTAAGCAAGACTACCTGGAAATATTATCTTATCAGTTCCTTTCCTGACTGTCACAATATAAGAAACTTGGTTCTTCCTTCATAAAGAGAACCTGAACACAGTATGGACCTTTTAAATTATGTGCATAAAAGATTGTGTGCCAACAAGAAATGAACACATCTAAAACTCAGAAACAGAATGTCTTAGATCCCGTTCAGACCCTTCCTGGGCCATTGATGAAGGCAAAACAACTCCACACATCCAGCCTAGAGGCTTGTGGTCCTCATCTCCAGCATGTGTCTCCTTCTGGGATCACCCACCACAGTAAACACTCATTCCTGTGGGTCAGCACCAAGTCACAGAGCAGATGAAATGGTAGATTCTTCACAGGTTACCCTGCGAAAGACTGCACGCTGTTGGGAGTTACAAAAATATCTGCTCTTGACAAGTAAACGGAGTTGACATCACAGAGAACAGGCAGAGTGGAGGAGCGGCTCGCAGCCCATCTGTCATTTTGACAAAGCAACTTTCTGGTCACCAGTGAGACACTTTTAAAGACATCTGCACAGTTGATCCCGACCACCAGCAATCAAGAGCCTTTCAAAGGTACCCTTGGGATGGAAGGCCTAACCGGCTTTCGGGCTGGTTCCTGCCGCCCTGACTCCAGATAACGTGCTAATGGAAGGTACAAGGAGCTGGAAGGAGCTCTTCTTCTGGGCTGTCACATGGGCACTGACTGCACAGCATATTCCTTGAACCTGAGCACAGTCAGGTAGGTAACCTAGTGAGACAGGAGTGCTGGAAGTTCACAGAACTGAAAACTGCTTGAAGCACAGTGTTCTCTCTGAAGCAATTCTGTGCTGCCAGGGCTGGTCTGACTCATTCAGCAAGGCCATTAGCAGTGTGTTCTCTTCACCAAGACTTTCCCAAGGGCCACATGCAGATGTCAGAAAGAACAGGAGAAGCCACAGATTTATTTCATAGGTTTAGAATGCAATTTTCATCCACTAGCTTCCATTTTCAAACTCATTAACCAATCAACAAATTCCCAGTTATACATTTAATCCACATCTGCGATTCCAGCACTACCAAGAAATGAGAGTAGCCAGTTATCCATAAAACGTTATTAGCGTAAACTTGTTGCTAGATGTATTCACAACGTGTCTCACATTAAAAAAAGAAAGACAAGACCAACCATAATTATGACCTTAAAAATTAATTTAAAGGGGAGTTCGCTATAAAACAGACTCTCAGAAGCTTTAACATTTGAAATAAAACAAAAATGTCAACAGAAAACAAATGGCCTTCAGAAAACGTGACAATTGGGCTAAGTATTTGGCATGTTTTGCACTGCCGAATTCAGATGCATCTGACTAAAACTCCATGAATCGGTTGAACAAATATTTTTTAGTCCCTGCTGTGAGCCAGGCACTGTGCCAGGTTTTGCTGGGAATAGAAAATATGTATCAGATACATCTTCTGCCCTAAAAGAGCTTACAATCCAAGAGGGAGTGCGGTCAGAGTATAAACACAACCAAGGTACCTCACGTGTTGTGACATGAACAGTTCAAGATCAGAGGGGGCGGAGGGGAAGGTCAATACCCACCCAGTTCCACTGCCACAAACTCCCTGAGATCATCCAGATCATCTTGGTTCTTTAGAGACTACGTGGGCTGAAAGCGGATGGAATTAGCCTAAAAATTTTTTTTTGTTCTATGATTACCTCACTAAGGCAGAATTTGACCTACATATGTTAGCGCCTTGGGGTTTGACAGTTCACAAAAGGAATCTCTTTTAATGGTGACATTTCAGTGTACAACTTCTTAGGTCCAGCATCGTCCTTCAGTATGGTCCGAAACAGAATAATTTGTTTTATATAGTCGTATATCATCAGAGGAGTCCTGGTGTGGCGCCATAGGATAAACACTGGATTGTAAGGTCAATAGTTCCAACTCACCAGCCACTCCGCAGAGACCCTATACAGGGTCACTATGAGTTGGGACTGACTCGGTGGCACTTAGTAATAACAACAACAACACATCATCAGAAGATGTTCTTGTTAAGTGCCATCGAGTCAATTCCGACCCATATTGACTCTCTGTATTGACTCCAAGGAGCAACTGGTGAGCTTGAACCACTGACGTTGCAGTTCAAATGACTTTGCAGTTTGACGCATTAGCCCAGATGCTAATTTTGCATCTTTTTTTTTTGCTCTATGAAATTACTGTGTTAATGCACTTTGCTAAACTTTCATTCATGATATTTTAGATAAAGTATAAAATATCAACATACCAAAAACCAGACTCATTGCCCTAGAGTTGACTCCAACTCATAGCAAGCCTGAATAGAGTTTCTGAAGTTGTATATCTTTACGGAGAGCAGAAAGGCTCATCTTTCTTCAGAGGAGTGGCTGGTGGATTTGAACTGCTGTCCTTGTGGTTAGCAGCCTAGTATGTATCCCGTTATGCCACCAGGCCTCATTTTAATTTACGTTTCAAAACCCGTGATTATCATGCTACCAGCACTAGATTGCTAACCTCAAGGTCGACTGTTCAAACCCACCAGCTGCTCCATATAAAAAGATAATGCTGCCTTCTCCTGTGATGAACTGGAATGGACTCAGTGTTAGTGGATTTGAGTTTTGGAATTAAGAACTATTTTTTAAAATAGTTTTCAATAAGAAATCATTTCATTTTGTAATTTTTAGCAATTAGCAGATATCTTATTGTAACTATACCATCATTCATTGCAGATGATTTGTTCTCTCATAACCAGCGTATTTCTAGAATTTTCCCCATCTCAGATGCAAAGTAATGAAAGCTATGGAAAAGCAGCTCATCATTTCTGTAAAAGCAGAATTTAGAGTATAAAGGGGAATTTATAATCTGTTTTGGGGATAGGGAAAAGATTTTGTTATATTTTCAAATTATTCAATCAAAAAATAAACATAAATCACATATACTCATTCATCCAACAGATATACACAAATAGGCCCAGCACTGTCCCAATCAGGAGAGAGTTCATGTCCTTATACAACTGATATTTTAGAAAGGAAGATCTCTGGGGAGCATAAACATGCATGATGAGCACTGATGAAGACTAGGGAGAAAATACGACAGGACAGGGCACAAGAGTGATGAGGGATGAGAGTAGGTACCATTAGGGAAAATGGTAAGAAAAAGACCCTCTCATAAGGAAACATTTGCACAGAGTCCTGAGTGAAGGAATGACAACATATAAATATATTCAATAAATGTGTTCCAAATATAGGAACCAGCAAAGACAAAAGCCCTGGCCAAGAAGGTGTTTGGTAATCATGCAGGAGTAGTAAGGAGTTGAGGAGTGTGTCTGATACAGGCTGAGAGGAGACACTGCACTGGGAGATGAGCCCAGAGACTCTGTCAGACACCAGCATACACAGGGCCTCTTACACTCGGCTTACACTCCAACCTCCGCAGGATTTTGCACAAATAAATAGAAGTATTTGATATATAGTTTTAAATGGTTATTTTGGTTGATAATAAATTGTGCCAAAGTAAAAGCGGTAATGTAAGTACTTAGAAATTGTCAGACATACTTTCAAATTACTGCCGTCATAATTTGCTAATGGATTGGGCAGGGGATGAAAGATAAAGAGGAATCAAAAACCCCATAGTTGATGGCCTGAGGAAATGGAGGAATGCAGTTGGCATCCAATATAGACACTGAGAAAAGCTGGATCGGTGGAGGGATGGAAAACAAGACCTGCATTTGGGCCATTTTAAGTTCAAGATCCTTAATAGGCATCTATACAGAAATGGAGGAGCTCTGGTAGCGTAGTGGTTACGAATTGGGCTGTGAACCACAAGGTCAGCAGTTCAAAACTACCAGCTGTTCCGTGGGAGAAAGATGAGGCTTTCTGCTCCCGTAAAGATTTACAGCCTTTGGAAACCCTGTACAGGGTTGCTATGAGTCGGAATTGACTCCATGGCACTTAACAATAAAACATTTGGATATGGAGAAATGTAGACATTTAGATTATATGGGTCTGGGCTTGAGAGGTGAGAAGACTAGGCACATACATTTGGGAACTGTCTGCACAGAGATGCTTTTAAAGCCATGAATAGGTATAAAATCACCTAGGGTGTGAAAATAAATGGAGAAAAGGTCTTAACTGAATCCCATAAGACCTATTTCTTAACAGATGAGAAGGTAAAGAAGGTCCGACAGCAACAGCAAAAGTCTAAAAATGAGTAGTCAAATAAATATAATTCTATAACCCCATCATGCAAATAGTGAGAGACTTATATAGGTATAAAGAACTTACACGGAGTCCTGGTGTGGCACTGTGGGTTAATACGCTGGACTGCAAGGTCGGTTTGAACCGCCAGATCGGCAATTTAAGCTCACCAGATGCTCCTTAGAAACCCTATACAAGGTCACTGT
The DNA here is from genome assembly GCF_000296735.1 of Chrysochloris asiatica. NCBI lineage: Eukaryota > Metazoa > Chordata > Mammalia > Afrosoricida > Chrysochloridae > Chrysochloris > Chrysochloris asiatica. The sequence continues at coordinate 16,909,820 of NW_006408524.1, forward strand.
GGTAAGAACCAAGTCGATGGCACTTTATAACAGTTGGTGGCAGGTGCTAGAAGAAGGTGATCTCTGGTGGTCACTAAATTCATATGACAGTCTTAATTAGTGACCATGTGCAGTCTATATGTGCATATGTGTGTGTGAGTGAACGTGTGTTTACGCATAAGGACTTGTTGTTGTTGTTGTTATGTGTATTGGGTTTCCGAGCAGCAGCTGATGGGATTGAACTGGCGATCTTATGGATCGCAGTCCAGTGCTAATCCTACAGCACCACATCAAGAGTGCTGCCACCAAGTAAAGACCTAGAAAACCTAGGATGAGGCTCTGTTACTGCCCATTATCTAAGGCTCTCAACAGATACATTCCTGGCCACTGCTGGCCACACTTACCCCTAGTGGTCACTATACCTGCCAACCCCCACCTCTAAGGGAATGGAACCTATGTTTAGGGAAATTCTGGCCTAGGAGAAAAGCTCCCAGTTCTAGAATGAATGTCCCAACAAGAAGGCTTGGAGCTGCCAGAATCAAGTGACCAAACACCAAAGTGTGTAAAAGATGCTCTGGAGTAATGGGGGGAAAGTTGGCTCCAATTCATGGCAACCCATCCCACTGACAATAGAGCTAAATGTTGCCCAGTCCTGGACCATCATCATAAAAGATGGTGTCCTCACGTCCATTCTAAAACCACTGTGTACTCTGAGTACCTTCTGAGCTAGGTGGCTCACCTTCCATCACTTAAACACACAACATTCTGTTGTGATCCATGGGCGTTTCACTGGCTAATTTTCTAAAGTAGATCACCGGGACTTTCTTCTGAGATTAGCTTAACTCTAGCTCCACAGAAACTTGTCCACCATGAGTGTCCTTGTTGTTGTTGTTAAGTACCATGGAGTTGGTTTCGACTCATAGTGACCTTGTACAGGGTTTCAGGGGCTATAAATCTTTACGGGAACAGAAAGCCTCATCTTTCTCCCGCAGAACAGCTGGTAGTTTCGAACTGCCGACCTTAAGGTTAGCAGCCCGATTCGTAACCACTACGCTACCAGAGCTCCTTAAAGTGGCCTTGCTGATATTGAAAATACCAAAGGCATGGCTTCCAGCATCATAACAACACCACAAGCTATGTTAGAAAGGAACGGAATCCACAGTCCGACTCTGCCTGCTTTCGATTTCTGATCCTAATCACTGTCGTGACTCAATGTTAGGGTCATAGTGCTCATCTAAAGCAGAGTAAGTAGGACACGAAGGTTGGGAAGAGGCCTGCATTCAGACAGGCACTGGGTGAGAAACAGAAGAGCCAAGGCCTGGCCACCAGCATGCAGCTGACTCTGGCAGTGAGTGAGAGGCAGTCTCATCTTTGGGATTAATACTCTTCTCTGTCCTTTCAACATAATTCCTTCCCACAGGCTGTTAAAGTTTCCCCTAGACATCCTCATTACCAGGCTAAATTATATCAGTATCTCATCATTAGTGAAAAATATTTATGAACCACCCCGCCCCCCCCGCGAGTGTCTGAAATGGCTATAAACTAATCCTCTAGCCATTCCCAGAAACCCTTTTCTTAACCCTTAATCATTATCACATGCAGCATTGGCAGCTCACTGGTAGAATCCTTGTCTTCCACGCAGGAAACTCAGGTCCCAATCCAAGCTAAGGCACTTCCTGCCCTGCCGCCATTTATGAGTCAGTGAAGGGTTGTGTGTTGCTCTGAGGTTGAACAGATTTCACAGGACTTCCCCAACTAAGATGTACTAAGAAGAAAGGTCTAGTCATCTACTGCCAGTGAAAACCCTACATATCAGGGGCACTGTCCAATCTATGTGGACCCTGGGCTTGGCACAGGAGCAGGAAGAATTTCATTCTGTTGTGCAAGGGGTCCACCATGAGTCATGGCCAACTCAATCACTAACAGCAATCCTGATCACAAATGGGTCTCTTCTGGTTTTCCACCAGCTTTTCTATCTCATACCTAAATCGGGGAGCTAAAAGTAGAAAGCATCTTCACACAAAAGTCTGGTCATCCTGGTTTGTGTGTGTGTAGGGAGAACAAACCACGCCTCTGTAAGTCCTGTTTGTACATCGCAATATCCAGCTGAAACCAGGAATTAAAAACGGAGACAGAGAAAACAAGACACAAAACATGGGGAGTAGTGACGTCATGGAAATGCTACGCTAATAACAGAGAAAGAAAATAACATGGTAAAAATAATAAAGATGGAGATGATAAAGGTGAAACTCTGGAACAATGGAACACAGGCTAATTTAAAATTAAAAACAAACAAAAAAAAGATCCTCATTAAAAGAATGGGAAACTGTCTAGCAATGTGACCAGGGTTATGTGAAAGCAACAAGAATCAGAATCTGCTCAGTTAAAGTGGAATAGCAAAAAGAGAGAGAAAACAACTAAAATTTCCCAGAATTCTTCTACTCTAGGTAAGAAAAGAATCTGCTGAACATAAGTTGCCATCAGCAGAAAATGGCTTCCTATGGAGATTTTGGGATTGGGAGACGTTATGGGCGATCTCTGAGTCCTGCTTCACCTTGCCCTCAACTCCTTAGTGCCTGCCTGTGAGCCCAGCAGATATTACTGGGTCCCGCAGGTCAATCATAAAGCAGAGGCTGTTTTGTCAAATTGCTACAGCTAGTTAGCTCTTGTGGAAGAAGCTACAAACATACGTCACAGAAGCTCCATCCTGCAGCTGCTGCCCATCATACAGGGACCACAGGAAACAGAGCAGCCGGATGGGAACCCTGAACACGAAAAGCCTGGCGGCAACCCAAAACACCACCCTGTCCTACCAGTCAGAATGCTACCTAACTGACCACAAGGACCGCTGAAAACATAACTCCCAAGGAAGTTCTTTCCTGGGTCGGTCTCAGTAACCTGTTTGGGGCCCTTTCACTGCCCTGGAAGATGTCTCAGTGGAGTCTCCTGGGATTGGACAGGCTTCCGGTTCCTGGCCTATCTCTTGCTGGTTTGCAGTATGAGCTTTGCCTTGTCCCTTTACTTTACTGAGCTTTTGTTTTCTTAACTATAAAATAGGTTTCTCAAGAAGTGTGCCCTACCTCATGGGGAGCCTTTGAAAAAAAATAAAAGTTCAGACTGTCTCCAAATTACTGAATACAATGTTGATTCATAAAATATTTCCTGAGGTATAAAGAGTCTAAGATGCTGTTCTAGATGCATTGCTTGATGGTGAGAAGAATCACTGTCCCTGCCATGCAGAAGTCTAGAGCCCCATGAGAAGATAAACACGTAAACATTCAGAAGAGGCAGGGTAAACAAGTGATTCTGATCAGTGACTAGGGGAGGCAAGATAAAGGAGATGCAAGAAGAGGAAAAAGTAGTACTTCAGGAATGATGGTTAATGGCAAGATCATTGTTTGAAAGCAACACAATAACAATGTGACTGAAATGATAACTTAGTTGCCATCAAGCCAATTTGAACTCATTGCAATCCTATGAGTTTCCCAGTAGAACTGTACTCCCAAGGGTTTTCAATGATTGTGATCCTTCCGAAGTCAATCACCAGGTCTTTCTTTCGTGCCATCTGTATGTGGATATGAACTCAACCTTTCAGTTAATAGCCAAGTCCTGGTGCAGTGTTGTAAGATAATCACTCGATCACAAGGCTGGTTTGAGCAGCAGGGTTGGTGATTCAAACCCACCAGTACCGCAGAGTCACTGAGTCTGAACCTAAATTATATATAATTTAGTACTGTCAAGGAATAATAATTTGTGGTTCTGGTTAATCAAATATGGCCCCCAAGAGTTAATATCTATAGCTTGCATGGTTATCAACTTTCAAAGAGCTTGAAAGCAATAAAAGACATTTAACTTCAAAACTATCTGCAACATAATTTAATATCTTTTTTTTGTTCATGAGGGAGAAAAAAAAACAAAACATTTTTCCAACCTTGAAGTGCCTCAGGTAATTATTAACATAAATGCTCAATAAATGTGCTGAGCTTAACGACCATCAATCATTTTCCTCCTTCAGTCCTGCAACGCAGGTCCCGAACTTCCTACACACCTACATGAGCTCTCAGAACTAAATTCAGGTGCTGCCCTCCCAGCCCCCACAGAGGAGTTTTGAATGCAAGAACCTGTTAATTCAGAGGTGTGGGTTGACAGATTGAGGAGCATTACACTCTACCAACACATTTTATTTTTATTGTATGCACCCAGTGCAAATGCACCCTGAATGTAAAGGTCCCCTCAGTGAAGTGCATTGCAATAACCCATCAGGATAAATATCTCTATTGTGGAAGCACAGAGGAGCTCCAAATAACTAGCATTGTTGCTGCTGTTGTGAAGTGCCATTGAGTCAGTTCTGACTCATAGTGAACCTGTCTAAAGTTTCTGAGGAGCAGCTGGTAGGTTCGAACTGCTGACCTTGAGGAGCAGCTGGTAGGTTTGAACTGCTGACCTTGTGGTTAACAGCCCAGTGTTTACCCTACAGTGCCACACCAGGACTCCAAGTGTGGGACCATATGAAATTGCTGATTCTATAGGTCAAAAGGAGTTAGAAAATTCTCATATGGTTCAGCCTAACACACCAAAATCTGGGAGCTCTGCATTTTTGTAACATGGCCAACAAGTGTGTGAAGTATTTTAAGTAAAGTTCTCTTTGCCGTCGTCCAGTGTATGGTTGACATGAAACAGTCTTCTTTACTCACAGTTTGTAATAGGTCCCAACCATTCCCCTACACACACGCACACACGCACCCACAGAGGGAAAGGAAGCCATCGCCATCTGGTACATGCATTTCCAGCCCATCCCAGCGGGGTGAAAGGGGGGTTACTCCTTGCAACAGAAGCCACCCCCAGACTAATGGGACTCACAAAAAAAGGGCAGGCTCTGCATCCTTCCCTGCCAACCGGTCCTTCCTCAAATTGGGACTTGAGTCACCCTTTTAAGGGCAATAAATTTCCATCAGGCGCTCACCTATGTGCTAATGGGGCTCAGAGCTGACCTCTGGTGGGTCCTAGTGGGCTTCAGAATCATTGCTTTGCAGGTGCTTGCCAACAGGAAATCACCACCTCTCGCCTCTCAGCTCTAACATGATGTCCTAGTAGTGGTCAGCTGCTAATGGAAAGGTTAGGGATACAGCTCAGAAAGACCTGATGATTTGCTTCTGTAAGGATTGTTGTTGTTGTTGTTGTTATCAAGTGCCATCAAGTTGATTCCAACCCATAGCGACCCTGTATAGACTTTTTCCGAGGAGCGGCTGGTGAGCGTGAACTGCCGACCATGTGGTTCATATCAACTTTGCAGTCCAGCACATTCATCCACAGCACCATATAGTCCAGAAAACCCTGTGGAGTAGTTTTATTGTGTCACATGACACACAATAACAACAATTCTAACAAGCCCCAGTCCCTCCAAGGAATGTAAGAAATGCAAGTATGGGGTGAGACCCTAATCTTGTGACGGAGCAGCACTCAAGTGGGAGAAGGTCTGATTGATGTCTCACATCCTCTCACTCAGGAAAAGCGTTCCACTGAGACCAAGAGCAACTGTTATGTCAAGGTCTTGATGCTACTGTTTTACACCATAAATCCACAGAGGGCAGACCCGACAAGCTGTGGGAGCTTCTAGAATTTGTGGACTTTTGAAAGGTAAAGAAACAGAAAGAGGCATTCAAATGGAGCACGACAAGTTTTACTGGAGGCAAAGGCTGCTGACAAGAGGAAGCTCCCTGCCTCTGGGTCAACAGGGAATCATTTTAACATCTTGATTCAAACAGTTCTGTCCAAATAAAAAATAAAAAGGGAAATCATTTTTTTTTTCTTTATAAGAATCTCTAAGAATAAACATGGAGAAGGAAGAAAATGTCATTGTTTTGCTCAGTCAAAAGGAAGCAGTGACAGGGTTACAGAAACCTGAACGTCAGTTGTCACTACATCCACAAATGTCCTCAAACTGGAACCAAGGGAGATAAACCAAAACCAATCCAGTTGCTGTAGAATCAAGTCAGACTTTGACAACCCTGTACAATATAGGGCAGAACTGCTCCATAGGGTTTTCAAAGGCTGTGACCTTCCAGAAGCTTATCACCAGGACTTTATACCAAGGTACAACTAGGTGGGTTTGAACTGCCAACCTTCTGGTTAATAGTTTAGGGCTCAACCATGTGTGCCTCCCAGGGACTTAGTTTGTTTAATGCACACTGAAAAATAAGATAAAGATTCTCAAAATGCCTCTGTCTGAGATCCAAAAACTGTCAGAACAGCTCTGGTTATCATGAGTCTCTGTGGGCCAAAGCCATCTCTCCTGGAATAGGATCTCTGAGGTCACCCACAGCTGTGAAGGCCAAGGCAGAACCAGAGAGGCCCACCACGGGAGCTAAAAATAAGATGCTAAGCCTACACCTACCAAACGAATAGCCATGAACAACTCTCCAGCCAAGATCTCTTTAATTGACCAAGACTACAAGAGTTATTTTGGAAATGTGTGTTTTCATAAGTTAGAATTTGATCATTATCTCCATCATTTTCTTTGAAGTGTCTCTGGGGTACCATAACTCCTAGAGTCATTGTATGGCAGTTCCATTAAAGGAGAGCATTCTGGGCAAGCACTGTGGTCAGAGAAGATGCCACTGGTCCCGCCCTCTCATTTGCAACTGTTGAGTTACCTGCTTGGAACCTTAAAATTGCAGGAAGATTACAGACCTTTGAACTTCTCATTTGGCAGATCTGGGTTAGTACCTCCCATTACCTAACATTTTTTTGAAAAGCAAAGCAAAAAAAAAAAAAAAAAAAAAACTCATTACACTACATGTACATACAATAAGGCCTTTGTCCTTAAAAGAAAAACATAATTTTCAACAGAGTCAGCTCCCAGAAGCCAAGGGAGCTAACATCCAGAACCTAATATAAACATGAAGTCTTGTGTCAAGATTTCAGAGTTAGTCTCTTTGAAAGAGGGGAGGAAACACTGGAGAATGCCAGCTACGGAGATCCGGAGGCATTTTTCATTGTGACTTTTGAAAGTGGAAATGAGATCATCCTCCTTGTCCTTTCTCAGTACTGTCATCTACATTTCTGCTTTTGACAGTACAGTATTCCTACAGGAGGAAATGTTCCTTACATCAGAAATGACAGCAAATCTGAGTATCTATGATTATACATTTATATCTTCTTGTTGTTGTTATTAAGTGCCATCAAGTCGGTTCCAAATCACAGCGGCCCTGTATAGAATATCCGAGGAGTGGGTGTTGAATTTGAACCACAGATCTTGTGGTTCAAATCAGCCTTGTGGTCCAGTACACACTGCCACACCACACCAGGACTCTCAGGAGTAGCAAAGAGATCACTTGAGATCACTTAAGTTAATTATTTGTAAGCTACGTGAAGATATATGAGTGGTTATCATTCACTGATTTTTTTGCCCCTGACATAAACCTTTTTTTTTTTTTTTTAAGAGAAATTTTGGGTTTAGAGAAAAATTGTTGGATACTATATTTGCAAATGAGAGTACATTCCACTTTCAAAGTGTTTTTGTAATGGTTACTTCGGATTTCTTTTATGAAGGACATTAATCTTCTGTGAGAAACTCTCTGTGAGAATCGTTCTTTAGAACTGGGAGTTCCATTGGTGGGAGAGGGAAAGCTATCTCAAGTGTTAACAACCCAAACTATAAACAGGAAACTCCATCCAAACTCCCACTCAAGTCCCAAGGTTGGGGACCTCTTGCTGAAGCTAGAGAGCCAAAAAGATGACCAGGGCAAGGTTCTTACACTTGAAGACCTCAATCCTTTCATTGTAAATTCACTCAAATAGCTACACTATAGGAGTCCTGGCGTGGTACTGCAGGTTAATGTGCTGGACTGCAAAGTCGGTTTGAACTGCAAGGTCAGTGGTTCAAGCTCACCAGATGCTCTTTGGAAACCCTATACAGGGTTGCTATAAGTTGGAACCCACTAGACAGCACTTAACAATAGCAGTAGGAGTCTCCGGGTGGCACAAATGGGTAAGAAGCTGATAACCAAAAGATTGGCAAGTCAAGCCCACCCAGAGGTACCTTGGAAGAAAAATCTGGGACATGCTCCTGAAAACCCTAAACCCTATGGAAAACAGATCTACTCTGCAACAAACACATGCAGTCACCATGAGTCAAAACTGAGTCAGCGGCAGGCGGGTTTTGTTTTCAACTCTACTATATACACTCGCCTCTCAAGAAAGGCGGAAGTAAAGTTCTCAGGGTTGTTGGCCACAAATATTCAAAGCTGTGTGGATATTCAGAGCTCACATGTCCAAATCTGGTCATACATGTCAATCTGGGCTGATACTTTAAATGGACTGTCCCCCATACAGGCCCTAAACCACAGATATGCATAGGAGACCACAGTTTGTCAGGAAGCATTTCACTCTTTTAAATAGGGGAGACTCTGAAGCTCCAGCCTCAACAGGTCCACTGGGTCATTTGTTTCATGTGTCTGCCTCCCATCTGCCACTTCCTGATTCAGTGGCAAGTCCACAAAAAGGCAACTGGGTCTCACCGTGAAAGCAGCATTGAGCTAAGTCGTCCACAAATGGGTAATGATCAAGCCGGTGAGCCTTTGAAGAGGAGAGCTGGATGAGCCACCACCTCGCTAAGTGCTACAGGGGTTTTCCCTCTTATAACAGAAAGGACAGCAGTCAGTTTTACCAAAGCTCCGTTGTCTATTCTGACAAGAATTCAGAAGAGACACACTTCATACATGCTGAAAGTGAATTATAATGAAAACAATCCACTAAGTCACTTTCTAGAAGTATCGATCAAATAGGTATGGCGCTGTGGGTTAATGCGTCAGACTATAAAGCCGTTTGAACTGCAAGATCAGCAGTTCAAGCTCACCAGCTACTCCTTGGAAACCCTATACAGGGTCGCTATGGGTCAGAATCGACTTGACGCCACTTAACAACAACAACAACAACTGAGTCGCAGCAGCTGTCTGTTTTGAAAAGCTTGCTGCGTCCCAGATTCTGTTTTTAAAATGTTGCGTTAACTCATGATTCTGAAGAAGATGAAGGCATTGTGACTCTGAAAGATTAGGCAATTCATCTAATACTACACACTATTAAGGTACAAAGATGGAAAATCACTGATGTTAAAAATCAGCCTGGGCCATTTGCTTTATTTATTACTTGCATGTAAGTCTGTATCCTTCACAACAACTCAGTTTACACTGTGTGCAAAGAAAAGTTGTTCACAAACATTCTCTTATCAAAGCTATCCGTATCCTACAGCCAGCACTGAGGCTCACACTGACGTTTCCCTTTAAAGATAAAGCTGAAGTGTATGTACACATTGTGCCTTGCCCAGTACACACAACTAAGGCCCAAAAGGTCAAGGTGTCCACTCAGTGTCAGACAAACACTAGGTGGAACTTGACTCAGAGCTTCTGAGACCAAAGCTGCCACTTCATGGACAAAATGGACATTAGAAATGTCACAAGTAAAAAAAAAGGAAAATCTCAAATAAATACAAGTAAGACATTCAATTCTATCATAATACTTCAAAAACATTATTAACAGTCTGGAGTCCTGGTGTGGCACTGTAGAATCAGTGCCACTGGACTGCAAATCACAAGGTCTGCGGTTCAAACCCACCAGCTGCTCCTCCGAAACCCTATACAGAGTCACTATGAGTTGGACCCAACACAACAGCACTTAACAGCAACATTAACAGTTGAATCAACTTTAAAGTTTATAGTAGTAAGTTTTTATACTGGTTAGGTTCTTTTATATTATTGTTCATATCCATTTAAAAAAAAAAAAAGTTCCTCAATGTGGACTGGTGACAACTTTGGACATGTTATCAGAAGGGACAAATCCCTGAAGAACAATGACCACTCTTGGTAAAGGAGAAGATCCGTGAAAAGGGGGAGCCCTCATGAGATGCACTGACATAGTAGCAGCGACAATGAACTCAAACACAGCAACAGTTGTGAGGATGACTCAGGTCCCAGTCGTGTTTTGATCTGTTGTCTATGCATAGGATCACTATGAGTTGGAATCCACTCGATAGTAACTTAACAGTAACCATACCTACAGAAACCTTATAAAGACATTTGTGAAAGTGCATTACTTTTTATCCATGAAAATAGTTTCATTTTGGTGCCTTTTTAAGTGTTGTTGTTATTGTTGTTAAGTGCCATCAAGTCTGTTTTGACTCCTACTGTCCCTATATAAGGTTTCTGAGGCTATATATCTTTATGGGAGTAGAAAACATCATCTTTCTCCAGAAAAGCAGCTGGTAGGCTTGAACTGCCAACCTTTTGGCTAAGAGTCCAGTGTTCAGCTCATCCTACAGAGCCATAGCACTCCCTTTTAAAATGCTATGTTGTATTTATTCACTTTTGCTAAGATCCTTTAAAATCTAAGTTTGCAAAGTATGTGATCTCTGAAGTAAATTTTTTAAATACCCACAGCAATTCTGGAGTCCTGGTGCAGCACTGTGGGTTAATGTACTGGACTGCAGTCAGTTTGAACTACAAGGTCAGTGATTCAAGTCCACCAGTCGCTCCTTGGAATCTCTATACAGGGTCACTATGAGTTGGAATCGACTCGACAGCACTTAATAACAACAACAACGGCAATTTTAGTTTGGGTTTCCTGTCACGTAGGAGTCCACCAAATCCCACTTACGATCAGTACAAATTTCTGTGTAAATATGCAGTAGGATCAGTCTAGAGAGGTGGATGACATGTTTTATCCCTTCATCCTTCATTCTTCCAAAGGTCCAAGAAGATGGACTCATCTTCTTTGATAGTCCCCTGGAATCTTCAGGCTAACCCTCTGCAGTTTCCATACCACTGGCCTTTATTTTCTTCAAACATCTTTTCCCTTAGTTTCTCTATCCCTGGTTCTCCTCCTGCCCCTACTGAAACAATTTCTCGATCTCCTTCCTGGATTTCTCCCTCTCCCACCACCACTCTTCTCTGAAATATAACCCTACCTCTAGCAACTATCGCATCTCATTTCTTCAATCTCAATGGAGACCCCTCTCCAAGACAAATAATTTTTAATCCCAAAGCTTCAACGTAGACAGTTAACCGAGTGCTATTCCCTGGTCCTAAATCCTCTATTGAGATCAAGAGCCACAATCTTAAGAACCACCTTGGCTTGTCTACTTGGATGGTTTATCAATTTCCAGTTCCTAAAGTCTGAACTTACTGTTACCTCTATCCACATCCTTGTTCTCCTTCACTTCCTACATTATCTATAATACTGGCTGGTCAGCTCAAAATTACCTTTAATTGGTTGCATTTCTCACTGCCGTCATATATTTTGAGATCAAGTGCTGTCAACTCAGATTCCAAAACATCTCTGTAGATCCCATGGTACCCAATGGCTTGTCAATGTGCTGTGTGCCTTTGAGACAAGCCATCTACTTTTGATTCTTGTATAAGATGCGTGTTAAAACTGAGGACACTACTCTCATGGTACTATCTGTCAGACTCTGGTCTGACAGAGTCATTTGTCAGCGGGTCTGCAACAATGTAAAGCATAGGAACACTTACTTTGAGTAGGAGGGAGACCTGGCAGCAATCTGGAATGGGAAGTAAAACCATTTGATTTAAGTGGCATCCGGCTATCAAGACGCCAGGTGATGAGCAAAATGACTGTGATGCAGACACACTCTAGCACATTATTCCACAGTAAGGACAGCCGTGTTTCAATAACTGTGTCTTGTTGGAAGTAGTATGGTGTCTTTTAATGAAAATACTCTAGAACTAGAAAGTAGTTAAAGAAATTCAAAAGTAGGGACAGGTCTCTCCAACACCTCCTTTCCATACCATTGCCTATCCCTGCTCAAGACCCACTTGCTCTCACCTGACTGCACAACTTTCCTAGACTTTGTTATCTAAACTCCAGCCACTCTGCCTTCTAAACAGTTCCCACAAAAACTCTGAAGGCATTGATACAAAACACATAGTGTCTCATGTGACTGCACAAAAAGACTAAATGGCTCCCCTCAATTAAATAAGTAAAACTAATCTTTCTGTGTTACTCAAGGTCCCTTTGATTTTTCTAAATCCAGTCCCATTGCAGCTTTGGTCTCACTGAGCTCTGCCTTTCCCAGATACAACATTCTCACATATGTGCCTTTCCTCAAACAGCGCCTGGCCTAGAGTATCCTTCTTTTTCATCACAGTCCCAGATACCCCTGAGGGATCTCATCTAGCCCCCAGCTGCCATTGAGTCAAGTCTGATACATCGTGACTCTGGGTGTATCAAAGTAGAACTGTGTTCCACAGGATGTCTGAAGGAGACTGCCATCCTTTCTTTGGAGGTGCCTCTGGGTGGCCTCAAACCTGCTTGAATTCATCCTAGAATTCATCTACAACTCCCTTAGTACTTGGATTAGAGTCTATGAGAATGCTTTTCTTTCTGTCTCTTCTGTAAAACTTACTTATGCATGTGTCTGTCTCCTCCATTAGACTGTGGGCAAGAACCTGTCCTACTGGTCATTGTCTCTCCAAAAGCGCCCAACCAGCACAATGCTTCAAACACAGTAAAGGCTAAGAATAATAAAATAAAATGGAAAGAGAGGATGAGGTGTGGAAAGAAGTAAGAAAGAATAATATTATTGGATTTATGAACTGCTATCCCTAGTGCCTTGAGTGGTGTTTTATAGAACTAAAACTGGGACTCGGGAGGTCTTAAAATACACACCCAACTCGTTTACTGATCTTAACTAAGTTCAATAAGCACACTTAGGTCTCCCAGCACCATGGAAGGTGGCATTATTCAAATTATTTTATAGAACAAACGATTCCAACTATCAGTTAGAAGTGTCCTACGTGAGGGTGTGAAAAACTGTTTTCCTTGGTTTGTTCTTCACAGTGTTTACCAATTGGCTCTCTTTGTCAACATTTCACCTTGCCTGACTTTTCCAATCATCTGCTATTCTTCTGCCCTCATCCTATTTGTATTTCAGTCTGGAGAAGGGCTCTCCTTCCTCGACATTATTGCTTACACTTAAAACCCAGTTACTGGTGACCCTCTTGTTCTCCAGATGGGTGCCATGAAACAAAATGAAAACATGTCTATAGCGGGATGGGGACGGAAAAGGGGAGCACATGAGTAAGTAGGCAGCAAAAACACACTTAGGCCTGGAACGGGGTCGAGAGACTTCCACAAGACGGGCCAGGAAAATCCCCATGATGCCAGACCACTAGACAGTTTTTCCAGAATTACCAGGCTCTGGAGTCTCAACCCTACCCCTCTGCCAATATAATTACAAGTGAAGGTGACCCTGCAGGCATAGAGATGTAAATACTCTGCAAAAAGGAGGCCCCCACTTCCGTGGAAAGTTTTTTTTGTTTTTTCTTTTAAATGTTTAATGGAGAATAAGAAAGAAACTTATACCAGGACCCACAGATCAATAAAGAAGCAGGCCTCAAGGGTTCAGTCCAAGTCTGGATGGACAGACAAGTCCACTGCAAGTTACTGATATAATCTCGTCCCATTCATAAAGATGGGTGGCCTCGGCATTGTTATCCCTACCTCTTCTCTATCAGTTATACTTTTGTCCCGTTCTGCTGAACCTTTGCATCCTAGTCAACGTGAATAAATAAGAACAAAAACCAATAATATCATCAGCAACAATAACAAACCATTTGTGAGAGCTTACTATACGCCAAGCCCGGGACCAAGCTCCTAACATGCTGTATCTCATGTAATTCCCAAGGCTACCCAATGAGCTGGTACTGAGATTCATCCCCTCTCTCCAGATGGATCAGCACTGAGCTGCTAACTACAAGGTTGGGGATTCAAGTCCACCAGCTGCTCCACAGAAGAAAGATGAGGCTTTTTGCTCCTGCAAAGATTTAGAGCCTTGGAAACCCTATACAGGGTCACGGTGAGTCAGAAATGACTCAAAGGCACTTTACAACAACCACATATACTAAGTGCAGTATTTCTCTGAATATCTCAAGACTACCTTACATACTCCCCACTCACTGGCTTTCTCTCCTCTCTCTGTGTCACACACACATAAATTGAACCCTTATGCAAAGCTATCTCCCTCATCCTCAAACATGTGCCCAACACTTGTTCAGATAATAGAGATCTATTCTCCAGCCAGTTAATTTGCACGATGAAAAACATGAGGATTTGATAAAGATAAGGCACCCAAGAGAATCTATGATGCTAGTAGCTACTTATTTGGTGATAGAGGATCTTTACGAACAAAAAAAAAGTGGAAGACAGCAGACAAGGTCTCCTCTGTTTTCACCATTTGGTTGGCTCCAAGAAGGTGGAGTCCCACTTCTTGCAACACCAAATTTCACCTTGCTTTTTATGAGCAAAGGATCCATTTGTACATTGCACCTCTGGATTTAAAAGAGGAAATTTAAACCTCAGAATAATGTTTTTTGCTGAACAAAACGTATGCCAAACTAAGCTCTGACTTCTGGTTTTTTGAGGCCCAGCCTCCAAAGTTTTCTCAGATTTCCAGTGCTGGGCTGAACGAAACGGCTTCCGCTATTGCCTTCTGTTCTACAATTTGGTAGAGAAGGAAGGGCTAAGAAGGAGTACCGCTTCTCAGGTATACTTGGTGGGCTTGATGACGTCTTAAAGCTCCAGAGAATGACTTTAAATCAATCTATCTGTTCACAATGGACTCAGCTGTACTTCAGAGAACGCACCAACATGCTTTTTTTTAACATTATGGGAAAAATAATTCTAGTAAGGAAAATAAAAATTTCACACAAAGCAGCAATAAACCTGGGCCTCCCTTCCTTAGACCCATAAAAGACTGTTTTGTAAGGCAAGGGCAAGGCCATGATTTGCTTTCTAACTAAACAATAAAGCACTTGCATATTAACCTCAACTGCCGACCCTGGATTTGGGGATTTCCTAGATTTTAGGACAGTGGTCCAACTTTTCACCTTCCCCCTTGAATGGATGAGCTGAGGCTCTTTGGCCCGTAAATTTTTAAACGCTATCCATCACCAGTTACCAAACAGGTTATTCTTGGACCTACTCCTGGTTCTGGCAAGATGCTCAGGTCTACACCGATGGTGATAAATGAAAATTCAATTATTCGGTTCTGCTTACTGTGACCGCTGAATCACTGTCACCCTCAAAACCCCACAGAAATGAGCTCCTTCCACCTTTGAAACATTTCAGAGCTTAAAAGTTTAAGTCAGGCCAAGTTGATTTTGTGGGGTTTTTCAAGCTTTTACACTGTAATTATATGCAGACTTTGTGCCACTTATTCCTCCCAACTGTAACATTTTACATCTTTTTTAAGCATATGTCGAGGTTAGCTTTTTTTTTTTCCTTTTTTAGTGCATGTTATGAAATAAGATATAAGCTTATTCTCAGCCTCAGGTACCTTTCTGCCAAAAGGTTGGACCAACACAAACTAAATATGACTATTTCCTTTATCCAAAGTACAGTTTAGACTATTACATACCCTCTTAATGTACATACATAAAACTAACTCACAAGTAAAGCTCCCTGCAGGTCAAGTGAACTCATAAGGAGATTTTCCTTTCATATAATGTGATTAACAAACATTAACTAACTGGACTCCTAAAAGACTTAGGAGGAAAAAAAGATCTCCAGGAAACCCAAAAGGTAAATTAACTCCATGATCTTTCTATCTTCTCTCTATTTTGTCTAGACTTTAACTGAACAAATAGTCTGTTTGTCTAGTATCAGCCAAAACTAAGAGGTCCAATCTGCCTCTTTCCTTACGATCTTCACAAGCTATTTAACCCCTCTGAGCCTCAGTTTCCTCGTTTGTGAAATAAGGAGAATAACCCACAAAGAATTTTTTGCTAGGACAAAATGAAATAAGGGAGCCCTGGTGGCACAGTGGGTTACACTTTGGGCTGTTAAACACAGGGTCACCAGTTCGAATCCACCAGTCTCCATGAAAGAAAGATGAGACTTTCTGCTTCCATAAAGATGTACAGCCTCAGAAACCCTATATACAGTGTCGTTATGAGTCAGAACCGACTCCACAGCACATAATGGCAATAAATGAAATAATGCAGATTTAGAGAGTACCCACCAAGCAAAAAGTACAGTGGTAATAAATGTTAGTTGTTATAAATGTAACACATTCATGGTACCAGTTCCTAAACACTCATATAGCCTACCTTCTAGCTGCAGTAGATATATGCCATTATGGGATACTTTAAAATTCACAGTGTATCATGGTGCCCCAAAGATGTACAAGGAGATGCATAAGGAGAAATGGTAGTTCATCTATTCATACTTGATTTTACCAAGTCAATCACAAATATTTGGGAAACAATTATGACTTTGACAACTTGGGTCCCATCATGCTAGACCCCTGCAGAGGTCGCCAGGACGAACCATTAAGTCTTCACGCTAGGCTCTAAGGCATCTTCTGAATAATTGTTGTTGTAGATAAGTACAGTCCAGTAGGATCTGACTCATATGAACCCTGACAGGAGCTCTGGTAGCGTAGTGGTTACGAATCGGGCTGCGAACCTTAAGGTCAGCGGTTCGAAACTACCAGCCGCTCCACGGGAGAAAGATGAGGCTTCTACTCCCGTAAAGATTTACACCCTCGGAAACCCTGTACAGGGTCGCTATGGGTCGGACCCGACTCGATGGCACTTAACAACAACAACAACATAGGGTTTCTAAGGAACAGCTGATGGACTTGAACCACTGGCCTTGTAGTTAGTAATCTAGTGTTTATCCTACAGTGCCACACCATGTGAGTTCAACTGCCAGAATCTTGATGTTACATCTTTAGAAAGGAATTCTGATATAGCTCACCCAAAGTAGGTCATTCTAAATGTTATAAAGTATTAAAAACCATAAAGGATCCACTGCTCCTTCTGACCTTAGTCAATATTTTCTGGGGGAAAAACAAAACATTATTCCCCTTTGAATTCCAAATGATGCATGCTTTTTCTCTTCCTTCTTTTGCCTTCAAAAAGGCAGGATTCTAACATTTATACATTTATCAGTTAAGTCTCCACATTTAGGGAAATGCATGGTTGGCCAAGATGCGCAAAATCAAAAGTGTATATTTAAACTTCGTAAATAGTAATATTGCTAAGGAAAAACAGACATTGTTTCACATGTGGAGTTCCAAACACATTTCAATCTTATTTGGTCAAGCTAATTTCCTCTGAAATCTTAAGAGGTTACACCGATAAAAGAAATTTTTAAAAATCGAAAGAAAAAATCCCCACCCAACGGAGCTGTATCCGTAAATCTACAACTGAGTCCAAATTTAACCTCAAAGCTTCTTCCTAACAGATTCTGTGGTAAGAGATCATTAATTAGCACAAAACAAGAACCCCTTTCTCTTAGCTCTTTTTCAATAGGCAAAAATACTCATCGTCTCAGCAAAAATAATACATTTCCTACTCCGGTTTCTGTTGATTCCCTTAGTCTTTCGAACCTGATAATCATTTAATATAGGCATTCACCTTCACCCATTTATCATTCCTCAACATTGACCGCATCCCTTGTCATTAAAAAGTTTGGACAGTTTAAGCCCAGATGGTTTGGCTTTCACCTAAAAAGAAAAGGATCCCTTCTCCAGTTCCATACAGAATGCAGATCTGGTAACAAGTAGTCATCTATCACTTGGGGGTTTTGCATTTGACTGCCTTCATGTATCTCCAGCAGTGGTTTTCCTGATGTGGTAGTTTTTAATCAAGGTTTGCTACAAGTGATTGGCATGCAAAGCACTTTTAAGAAAAAATGCTGCTCTGGGTCTATATTTCATCTCAGAATTTCTTATTCATATAGCTTAATCTCTCCATGCAGTTACTTAATAAATAGACTTATTAACTATTAAGCTAAAATAAATCAAGTTGTTGTTGTTGTTGCTGTTGTTTTTAATCTACTAACCACTGACAGTGTTAACTACGTAGCTGGCAGCCAAGTGACATTTCCAGTTAAGGAAAGAATTGTTCTTTTTGATGAATTCTTTCAAATCAGAAAAGAAGACTGTATTTGAGATTGTAGGGTAGAACAGACCAAAAAAAAAAAAAAATCTAAGATTTTATCTTGTCTTCATTTTTGTCCTTTCTGACTAATCACCTCTTTTCCCTTAGCCATGTATCTTATCTGTGACCTTTATATCTAAATGTTATCTCATTATTTTCCTGCTGAGCTCAAAAGACAGAACCCAGGCAGAAAGTTTGCCAGCAGCTATGATTTGGCACAGTAGCCATTACTGGGAATAGATATTGCACATTGTAATTACTACTGAGACAAAGTTATACAAAGTCCATCTTCAATTTACTTCTGTGACCATATGGCAAAGCTAAGAATTCCCAGTGTGATGAAACTGGTATGTGCCAAAGTCTATAAAACTCATAAATTCCACTGAATTCAATTCATAAATGATTGTTACATACCTACTATGCGCAGCTTTGTAAGGACTGAATGACATTTTTAAGATCTGGTTTTATTACAACACTTCATGGATTTATCTCATGAGAGGGTGTAGCTGAAATCGATCTCCACACTTACCAAGCAGACACACATTATGCAAGGGTTATCGGTGATAAATGGGATCTGAAGAACTTCGCCTTCATTTTCACATTTCGCAACGGAACCTGAAGTGAAGTAGGGGGAACTATTTTAAACTTAGCAATATAACTACAAACATTTAAAGTTTTACACTAATCCTCTTAAAACCATGATACTGAATTGCAGAAATGCTTTTTGAATTTTAAATGATCCAACACCCAAAGAATCTTTCACTTTAAAAAAATCCATTTCATATAGTTTTATTCGTACAAGTTGTATAGAAATAGATTTCTTTTTTTTTTTTTTTTCTTCCTCAGGTGGTTTAAGCACAATTCCAAGGATTTTACTGTATCTTTAATAATATTCCTCTGTTATAAATGCATTTATACTAAATACAAATAAATCAAATTTGCTATTATGGCAGATTTTCAATTTGAACAAAATTCAGGGCTGTCAATGAACAGGCCTTTAGATGGTCCTGCCTTATATTGTCTTGGGTTGAAATCACTTTCTGAAACACAATCCTCCTTTCTCTACTCTTAGAAATGGACTCTATATTTTCTTTTCTGCACCAGGTGTCAGTAAAGTATGTCCTTCAGAATACCAGCTGAGGTCTTCACCTGCCTGAAAACATATAATTATTATATCCTGCGATTATTATCCTTTTTTAATATTATGGTTTCTTTAAATTCAAGGTCTGGAAAACGGGTGATTTAAAAAGCGCTCTTAGCTCAGAAGGGATACTGAACCCTATAGGGACAGAAAGGAGTGTGTACATAAAAAAGGTGTAAATGTTTCCCTTCATTGTAATACGGGGAGAAGTGATTAAAATAAGAATTGAGAAACATGCTACAATCAACTTCCAAGTTTAATGTGAAAGAATTTCTATTATCTTTATCACTTCATTGAAGTCTACAGCCACTCAGCCTTCAACCTCTAAACCGGCTCACAACCTTCAGACTCCCCTACCTCCCGGGCTTTGCTTCATCTCCATCCCGCCAGCGAGGGGCAGGCGCCAAGGTGCGCGCTCCTCACCCTCCCACCCCCGAGGCAAGCCAGTGCCTCTTCTCCCAGGTACTAAACCAACGTCGGGGAGGACCAATCCCTCCCGCCCCCTCCCCTACCTGTCAAGAAGGAGGAAGCCAGAGACATGGGGACCCCCGAGCAATTGAGCAGCAGCAAGACGCAGCAGGTAATCCCGGGCGAGCGCCGGCAGGGACGCTCAGCCAGAGCCCTGACGCCGGAGAACCAGAGCATCGTCACCTGGAGGGAATCCCGGGCGACTGCAGGTCCCGCGCCGCCGCCTCTGCTCCGCTCCCTCGGCTCGCAGTCAAAAAGGGCTCTCAGCCGGCGTGTCAGGAGACAGTCCGCGAAAGAGGGAGGCGGGCGCCCGGGAGCCGGGGGGATGGGGGGTGTTGTAGACGAGAAACGGCGGGAGGGGGAGGCGAGGGGTGGGGGTCGCGCAGGGAGGAGGGGTCCTGCAGCCAGACTCGTCCAATGCGGCTTCTTTTTTTTTTTTTTTTTAGGGAGTTGCTTGCCGCGCCTTAGTCTCTCCACGCTGGAGAGGGGGCCGGGAGGAGGGGGTGTCGCAGCTGCAGGAAACTGACCAAGTGGAGCACCATCGCTGCGGACTTCGCACCGCCGCTCCTCCTCCTCCGCCGCCGCCGCCGCTCGGGCTGCAGCTACAGCCCCGGGCGCTGCCGCTGCCGCTGCCGCTGAGTCCTCCACTCCTGCACTCCCCACCCCCTGCCCGCCCCGCCGGCTCTCAGCCCGGCCGGCGCGCACGCTCGCTCCGGCGCTAGAGCCAGAGGCGCACCGGCCGCCTCTTTGAACCCGCTGGGGGCGCCCCGGTACAGGAAGGACTGCGGGAACCCCTCACTGGGGACACGTCCCGGCCGCTCCCCAGGCTTTCGAGGGAGGTCACCGGCCCCGGAGGTGCGGAGCAGAGTGGGCAAGGCGCCTCTCCACCTCCAGGCGCGCGCGGCGCCTTCTCCGTTTCCCGGGAGAGCTACCGCCACACCGGGGATGCTGAGCTACTCTCGCTCACGCCGACTGCCCCAGCTTTGGGAAAGAGCGACAAACGGGAGTCTGGAGAAGCCCTGCAACTTTTCATGCCCTGCTCTGATTCTCTCTGGCGAGGGCGCAACAACGGACTCGTGGGCTGAGCCAACCAAGGGAAAAGTGGCCTTAGAGATCCCTGTTGTTTGCTTATGTGTGCGAGTCCTTACACCAAAGAGGACAGGCG
The DNA here is from genome assembly GCF_000296735.1 of Chrysochloris asiatica. Classification (NCBI taxonomy): domain Eukaryota; kingdom Metazoa; phylum Chordata; class Mammalia; order Afrosoricida; family Chrysochloridae; genus Chrysochloris; species Chrysochloris asiatica. Next base: position 16,930,533 of record NW_006408524.1, read on the forward strand.
CTGGGACGACACTCAAGGGTGATTAATAAATGCACAGAAGAGGACTCTTTTCGCCCTTTAAAAGAGCTGCAGTCGCTCGGAGACTCCTCCCTTCCAACCTCGGTGGACAGGGGCAGGGAGGTGCTTGTTGGACTAATCTTTCATTCAACCGAGAAAGAGGGAGGGACTCGTCGGGCTGCTAATCTCTGGCTGAGGCCAGGGCGGTGGCGGTTTGCAGCGCGGAGTTCCGTCTCCGCAGCCCCCGCCCGACTTGCGCCCTTCTCATCTCCAACAGCCCTAGGTGTCGGGAAGATTAATCCGACGTCCCGCGGATCCCCCAAACATCGTGGCCTCCGGCTCCAGCGCGTCACCCTGTCTCTGGGGTTTAAACCAAGGTGAATTAAAAGGCGCCGAGTAGAGGTGGAAATGCGGGGACGCTTAGCAAGTGTTGGGACCTAGTGCCTAGCTGTCCACCGATTTACGATCCCTCACGATGGGCCATCGGCTTTCTCTCCTAGAATGGGATCCAACCCGCCCATTCTCCCAGCTACAAATCGGCCTGGGTAGACTCCAACCAAAGGACAAATCATGGACAAGCCAGGCCCTTCCCCCATCCCGGCCCCAGACCCCAGCCGAACGGACCTTTCAGTCTCCTAGCCAAATGGGTAGTTTGCAGTAGCAGAAAGAATACCTTTGTAAAACAAATTAGTCTGTTTGCTGACACACTGAGTCTAGCTCCTTCTTAGCCCCAACCCCCTATTTTGGCTGTTTATTTATTTTCATTTTTTCGAGCGGTTTATAGACTTAGTTAAGTGCAACATTGCCAACGTCCCGGTACACTATGGAGCATATAAGAGCGCATTGCTCTGACGTGGGGAAGTAAGACAAGGAAGAGCTTTTCGCTAGGTTAACAATGCTCCATTTTCTTATCAAAACAGAGTTTTCATTTAAAACTTAAAAGAAGAATAAAAATGTGTGTTTTTTCCTCACACTCACCCCCCTTTAATAACACTAAGGCCAAGCAGCTTCCGGAAAATCAGTGTAGGTTTAATGTATTCATTAAACATAAAGAGAACTTGTAGAGGATAAAAATGTTTTTATAAGCACAGCATTACCTCCAAATGCAAGACTGATGAAAATATGAAGAATAAAATTAAAACGCATAGTCCCAGAGACGTGCAAGGAGGAAAGATTCTCCTCAGATGGGGTTTTTAGATTATTTTTTAAAAAGTTAATTAGGATTTCATTGCAGAAAACTAAGTAATGGGAAAGCTGAGGGACGCGTTACTGTATTCTGCTTCAGCAGATGACTGGGACAAATATGCATGAAGAAACTGCTGGAAATTTGAAGAGTGAGTTTGAGTTACTCTCATGCACCTACCCTGGCACCCTCCTCTTGGTTGGCATGACACATATAAAGAGTGGCATGGTGATGGGGAACTCACTAGCATGCACTCTAGGTGTAAATCCCAAACCACCTGAAACAGTTTCATCTGCCTGAAGTTTGCAAACCCAAAGATGTATAGAAGCTTGTGGCAAGCCTGTCTCTTCCTGTTTGTCTTAATCAGCTGCCACCAGTGATTTTCCTTGCTGCCTTTTTCTGCAAATGGGCCCTACTTCTTGAAAGAGCCTCCTTCGCCCCCAAGAGCATTTCTGAGTGCATCTGCTTTTGCTGCCTCTGACCCTTTAAGTGACAGTCTATCAGCTGCTGATTGGTCCCTACACAAAGCTCAGATATTCCAGGATCAAGTGAATGGATGAATAAATGAACTGAGGGAAGCACATAGATTTGCTTTCACATTTAAAATAAATCACATTTAAATCCAAATCCCAGAGTCAACCTTGACTGAAAATCAAAAGAGGAGGTGGGGGAAAATGTGTGTTTGGCTCCCTTTATGAAGTCTTTCCAGAGGGAAGACATCTTTCTCACACTTCGGACATATTATCAGGAGTGACCAGTCGCTGGAGAAGGATATCATGTTTGGTAAGGTGGGAGGGTCAGAGAAAAAGAGGAAGACGTCCAGCAAGATGGATTGGCAAAGTGGCAGCATCAGTGGGCTCAGTGGGCTCAAGCGTGGCAACAATTGTGAGATTGGCCCAGGACCATGCAGTGTTTCGTTCTGCTGTGCATAGGGTCGCTATGAGTCAGTACAGACTCAATGGCACCTAACAACAAGATGACATCTTTCCAGAGGGAAGAAGTAATGGGGCCTAGAGACCAATCAATACAAGACTTCAAAAATTTCATGGAAAAATTAGAATCAAAAGATAATGAAATTCGTCTTCAAAACTTTTCAAACCCCCTTGTATTTAACTCAGGGTCTCTGTCTCAGGTTCATGTAAGCAAAAGCACTGTCTCTGCTATTTCTTTTATAAATGTGTAACGTCATCAGACCCCAAAGCAATGCTGAATTCTCACTGAAGACATCAGTTAAATATATAATTCAGTAATGTGGATTCAAGGCCCAAAACTACTTCAAGAGAAATTATATCAACCCTATGTCCTAAAAAAAAAAAATTTTTTTTTTTAATTTAATTCACTCTTCAATACTGGATGAAGGAATCGTGGAACCACTAAGGGCCCCCTAGCCGCTCCTACACAACCCCACACAGGGCACTATGGGTCAGAAACTACTCCACAACACCTACAACAACAAAAGGGGAGGGCTTAATAGATTCCAGTTTTGTTTTGTTTTTAAGTCTTTTACCTTATAAAGAAGTCCTGATGTGGCACTGTAGGATAAGCACTGGACTGCTAACTTCAAAGTTGGTCCTTCAAACCTACCAGCCACTCCTAAGAAACTCTATGCAGGGTATCTATGAGTCAGAACTGACTCAAGAACACTTAACAACCACCACTTTATAAAAGTCACCGGTCTGGACAATTTAGACTTAACAAAGATAAGCAGTTCTACTACCAAAATGCCTACATTCCAGCAAGGGAGATAAAGTATGGACTTTCAAGGAAGGCAAGATTAGGCTTCCTGGAGTAGGTGGCACAAGAGCTGAGCCTTGAAGAAATGTGGGGTAGGGCTTTGATGGGATAAGGGCATCTGGGAAGAGCAATGAAGAGAATATTGTTGTTGTTAAGTGCCATTGAGTCTGTCCTGTATAGGGTTTCCAAAGAGCAGCTGGTGGCTTTGAACCACTGACTTTGTGGTTAGCAGTTCGGTGTTTATCCTACAGCGCCACACCAGGAGTCCTACATGGTAGCAATAAATCAGTTGGCTCTAGCTTTGGCCTGACCTTGAACAACTGAGAAACTTGGGAATAATGTGGAGCACATAGGCAGCACTTGAAAGATTACTGAGATTAGCAACAGGGATTTGGCCATGGAGTTGGAGTAGGTGCCTAATTTGTCTTTGGCCCTCTCAGACTACTTTCCTCAGAATGGAAATGATTTCTATAACTGTATTTCAGCAATCTGAGTCTAGATAGTACAGGTAGTTCAATGGTAGAATGTTCATCTTCCATGAGGGAAATCGGGGTTCAATTCCAAACCAGTGCATTCTATAGAGGCTTGTGTGTTTGATGACAAACAGATTTCACAGGCACTTCCAGATTAAGATGGGTTAAGAAGAAAGATCTGGAAATCTACTACCGAAAATCCTCCACTGAAAACCCTGTGGGTCACTCACAACTGTCATGGTTCAGGGTCAGGCAGAATTTGGATTCATTATGCATGTGCTATCCATGAGTGCTATCCAAGAGCAGAGGGGAGGATGCTACAAGGCAACTAGCGGTAACAATAACAATCATGATGCTAGTCGATGTTAAGTGCCATCTAGTCTGTTCCGACTCATAGTAACCGTGCAGAGAGTTTACGAGAAGCGACTGATGAGCTTGAACCACCAATCTTGCAGTTCAAACCAACCATGTGATCCAGTGCTTATCCTACAGGACCACACCAGGACTCATACTAGAGGAAGCAATTTCCATCTTCATCTGTTTGGTAAGGTTTGGGTAACACAGTGGATAACACCCATAAGTCATTATTTATCAACTCTTTAGCAACATCTCTATGATTCTTCTAGAGATAAAAGAAAAATGTGACTTCTATTCTTTAAAAAAAAAAAAAAGCTTTGGAGATCTTAGAAAACCAAAGAAGCCAGTTCCTGGGCCCTTCTCTTTAAAACTGAGAAATCTGAGAGCTAAGAGGTCAATGATTTGCCCAGGGTCACACATTACATTAATGGCATTGCCCATTTAAACAGAATTCCTCTGGCTCCCTGATCACAATGCTTTTCATTACAAATGTGCTGCCTTCTTGCATTATGAGTCATAAGAGTTATGGGAAAGGACCACTGGATGTTTTAGATATGATGCAAATTAAAGTTACAGAGTTAGCGCACGAGGTACTCAAATATTTATTGAACTGAACTGGCACCAAGAATACAAGCTGTAATACCATAAAAAGCAGACCATAACTTAGCTCACCAGTTGAACAGTGAATTTATTCTTAGATCTCTGGGCTAAAATGTTAAAGAGCTGTGCAATCTCTGCTGGGTTTTGCTGTTAGTTTACTTGGCCTCTCCGTCCTTCATAGAAGAGGCTGGTGTGAAGTCCTCTAAAATCTGTCCCTGAGCTCTAATGTCATAACAAAAATGTCAGAAGCTTGGGCGGGGGTGGGGAGGGAAGGAGAAGAACTTTTGGGGATAAAGAGGTGATAGGGAGACACTAGGCAATGACAAAGCATTGTTCCAACAATATTGGTGTAATTTATTTGAATGGTCATTTTCAAAATTGAACTACTAAGTCAAGAACCTGATCTTTTCCCATGTAATATCATTTCTGTTTGTAGTTTGCAGTCATGAAGTTCTTTTCTTATGATTATACAAGTGCAACTCAACCTACAACAACTGGTTTGGGATTTTGGGATCCTGTTAGAGTTGATTCTGTACTAAAACAAGGCATTTTGATAAGAATGATAAGACCAAACCATTATAAACACAGTTGAATCCAAATGCTTCTAGCAATTAACAAAACCACTGTTGCTTCCTTTAATATTATAATAAACAAACTACTCGTCACTCCTTCCCTGGTTCTAAACCATCCCTGTCCTAGCCCCAATCCCTGTCTCTGCAATCAAGGTATGGCATGAGTAACGGGGTAAGGTTTGTCTGTTTCACATACTACTTGTTCATTTAAATATCTATGGGTCCAAGCAACCCGGTCAGAATGTCATGGATTCTTAATCTACAATTAAATTAAAAGCAGTGATTTTTTAAACTTAAAAAACAAAACAAACAAACAAACAAAAAACTATCGAAACATCTAAAATATTTCAAAGTACTGGCTTTTTGTCAAGGATTCCCTGAATCAATGAATCATTTGAGACTGGGAATTATTGAGATAAATATTACTCTATTGCTAGGTAAACAATGGTGCTGCTCATTTATGGAGAACCAACCTGGTGTGGCTCTGTGGGTTAATGTGCTGGACTGCAAAGCTGGTTTGATCCTCAAGGTGGGTGGTTCAAGCTCACCAGCTGCTCCTCAGAAACCCTATACAGGTTCACTATGGGTCAGAACCTACTAGACAACATTTAAGAACAACATCTTTAAGACAGGATAGCTGGTGGCACTGTGGATTAAGCATTTAGCTGCTTGCCTCAATGGTAGTGGTTCAAACCCACCAGCCAATCTGTGGGAGACAGATGAGGTTGTATGCTCCAATAAAGATTTATAGTCTCCAAAATCCTATATGCAATCCTGGTGTGGTGCTGTGGGTTAATGTGCCAGACTGCAAAGCCGTTTGAACTGCAAGGTCGGCGGTTCAAGCTCACCAGCTGCTCTTCAGAAACCCTATACAGGGTCTCTATGGGTTGGAATCGATTCAAGGACACTTAACAACAACAACAAAAAAAAAAACCATATAGGGTTGCTATGAGTCAGAATCGACTTGATGGTAGTGTGTTTGTCTATTTTTATTTATTTATTTTGAAATCTTTGCGAAAAGATCTTTTCTCCACATTCACCCTGGTAAATCATTCTCCCAATCAGATTTACCTAATTAACAGCTTGCTTGGCATCAGAGCTGTGACCCGATCTGTCTACCTGCAGTATGGTGGCAGTGGAGGGTGTCAGACAACAAAACAATGCCTTGTACTTACTATTTTAGGTTTTACTAGCTCTCCTACAAGACTTCCAATCAGTATCTCAGAACAATTGTTTGAAAATATCTGTAGATCAGGAGAAAAAGTATAACATTATTTGTTGTTGTTTAGTGCCATCAAGTCAGTTCCAGCCCATAGGGACCCTGTAGAGGGTTTCCAATTTGCAGCTGATGAGTTTGAACCACCAGTCTTGTGGTCAACATTACTTATTAAAGGGTATATACTATCAGGATGTTACTAACATCAGTGAAGACTGTGGAGACTTCTGACTGTCTCCCAATATCTAGTCTTCTCTTCTTCCTTTATACAGAACCTTCCATCTGTCTTCTGTATATAGCTTCTCAGTAGTAAAGAAACTCTCTTGCAAATAAGAGTAAATTTGACTAATTTTGGACCAATGGAAAATAAGTGGAAAGTTTATTTAAAAGCACAGAAGTACTTTTCTTTGCCCCTTCCTGTCTGATGGCTGAAATTATTGTTGGCTGCCATCAAATCTTCACCCTTCTTGGAGATCCCATGCATGTGTCACACAGTAAAACTTCTCCACAAGGCTTTCTTGGCTATAATCTTTATGGAAACAGATAGCCAGGTTTTAGTTCCTCGAAGTTGCTGCTTGGATTTGAACCACCAACCTTTAAGTAAATGTTGTTGTTAAGTGCTGTTGAGTCAGTTTGGGCTCATAATGATCCTGTATAGGTTTTCTGAGGAGCAGCTGGTGAGTTTGAACCACCCGGGTTGCAGTTCAACCGACTTTGAGGTCCAGTGCTTATCCTATGGTGCCGCAGCAGGTCTAGCCTATTGCAAACTATTTGTGCCACACAGACAGACTCCTTTGTGGCTAGAATTCAGGCCTAATTATGTGGACGGGGTTGTAGCATCCTTTACCACTAAATGACCTTGGAAAATAAGCTGTGAAGACCCTAAAACTTTCTGAAGTGCTTAGGCCATACTGTAGGCAAGAAATAAATGCATAATAAATACATGTGAATAAATGAGTGGATGTAACTCTTTAAGGGTCAAGAAACAGATGTTGAAATGTAGTCACCTGCAGCCCTACCTACTTGTATTTTCTGAATTTTAGGAATTTAGAAGAACTTACAATACTTCTTTAAAAACCCACTTTTATTCTTAATTATCAAATTAATGTATGGTCATCGGCAAAAAATTAGGCAGTAATTTTTTCTGACAAACCAACAAACAAAAAAAGCTTGATTTTATTAGGATGCCTGGCTTTGTGCTAAGCAGTTTATACAGATTACCTCATTCAGTTCTCCTAACAAGCTTATGAGGTAGGTACTATTTTTAGCCCCATTTTACATCTTCGTAAAATTAGGCACAGAAGTTTAAGTAAATTGTCCTAGTGACACAAACAGAAATGAGTTAAGCTACATTCAGAATCCAGGAATGGCAATTTCAGAGCTCACACTCTTATTGGTTAAGCTATTGTGAGTGTTTTTATCACTGATTAATCACTTTGACAGCTTCATTTTTACTAAGTGTATAATGGTCCATTGTAGGAAAGTACCATACTCCTCAAAATAATCCCCCACCTAAATTATTTCCAAGAACCTCTGGTAGCACAGTGGGCTGCTATCTGCAAGGTCTGCAGTTCGAAACTACCAGCTGTTCTGCCGGAGGAAGATGAGGCTTTCTGCTCCCATAAACTGTTACAGCCTTGGCAACCTCACGGCACACCACTACCACCAAACTATTTCCAGGTTTGTTTTGTCATTACTATAAAGGATGCTTTAGTGAACATCTATTTAATATTCGTAACTATTTCCTTAAGGATATAATGTACATGTGTAATGTACACATACAAAGATATTTACACTAAGGTTCTTGAGTTATATTATTACACATTCATAATCAAAGATTGAGCCCTAGTGTGATAATCATTAGGTCTACAGTTCAAACCCACCAGCCACTCTTGGAAAGTCTTTACAGGGTCTCCGTGGGTCGGAACTGGCTGGGTAGCACACAAAAACAACAATCAAAGATTGTTTTCCCCCTTAGTCTTACATTTTTTTATTTTATCCTGATATACTTGCTCAAAAGGAGAGCAAGCCATTAGCAGTTTTAAGTTATTTCTCTAAGTTATCTTGACAGATATTTGTAGATGCTGAAGACATGAAATTAATTTAAGGATTGTTAAAAATAAAACACAGCCAATTGACTTTCTAGACTTCATTGATTGTGTGGTATAAATATTTATTTAGGGAAATCTTAAAACAAACAATGGTGACTTATTTGACCACTATCAGCTCTGTGGTCCCGTATCCAGTGTCTCTGAGCTTGAAGATAATGATCAGTTCATTCCAGGTTTTTTCTCAATTTCTTCCTAAAACCATCTCTTTAAACTTGAATTCTGAGTAGCTTTTCCTTCCCAAAGCCGTATTTTCCAGTACCTGCCATCAGAAAAGCAGTAATTATATTAATGAACAATTCCAGCATCTCTTAGAAGGCAATAAGATAATAAATTAGAATGCCCAAGATTTAATTCATCAAAAGTATCCCATCAGCCTTAACTGAATGTATAGTAGTTTGCTAACAATTGGATTAGTTATTGACCATTATGGAATGAATAAAATTCAGATGAGAAGCATTCAAAGGGGTTTATTTGAGACAAACCCAGTGATTTAATACTAGTCCTCATTCCTCCACTTTCCATTCTGATGTTTAGTTCATTTTGTGAGCCTCCGTTTTCCCATTTTGTTGTTGTTGTGAAGTGCCGTCGAATCGATTCCGACCCATAGTGACCCTGTATAGGGTTTCCAAGGAGCAGCTGGTGAACTTGAACCACCGACCTTGCAGTTCAAACGGCTTTGCAGTCTGGCACATTAACCCACAATGTCGCACCAGGGTTAAACAGAATCACCTTGCCTGATGACAGAAAACTAGAAACTTTTAGATATGAAAGTGTCTAATTCAATTGTTTCATTAGATCAACTATTCAACTAAGGTTCAAATAAATTAAATAACTTACCCAAAATTTTATTTTGTTTTCTTCCAGCATAGCAAACACTTGCTTTGAGAAATAGTCCTCAAAATCTATGACTTTACTTGGGTCTGCCAGTCATTATACTTCATGTGTTTCTTCAGACTGTCATCACAAAGTTCCACAAACTGGGTGGCTTAAAACAACAGAAATTTATTCTAGCATAATTCTCAAGGCTAGAAGTCCTGTCCTCGAGACTTCTAGGGCAGTAGTATCAAGCATTCATTGACTTGTGGCAATGTACCACCAATCTCTGCATCCATTTTGCCACAACTATCTTCTCTCTGTGTCTCTGTCTCTTCTCCTCTTCCTATGTGGACCCCAGCCATAGTGTAGTCACGCCCACCCACCGTAAACTGGGACATTCCCAGGTTAACTAGTTACATTTGCAAATGTGCTAGTTATAAATAAGCTTCCAGGGATTAGGACTTCAGCATATCTTTTGGGGAGTGGTGCACAAATCCAACCTGATTTGTAATGGAATTCATAATACTCTAGAATTTGTAATAGAAATTCTATTATAAGTCTGTATCTGAATAGAATTTACAAAATGCTCAAATTTGCAATAGATTTTGCAATACTCCAATTCCACATATACTTGGAACAACCAGAGAGATCATGTGACCCCAGCTGGTCCAATCATAGTGTCTCATCTCTCTGGCTACATCCATAGGTCCAGGGTTGGAAACAAGATCCCTGGGTTTTTAAACCTGAGCTGCAGGGGGAAGGGGAAAGACTTTGCTTTCTGATTGAAACCAAGTTGTGAGAAGAGACCCCAGTGCTGGCAGAAGCCATGTCCCCTACTCTGTGAAGAAGTTTGGTTACAGAGGAATGAAACATAGCTCCCAAGGAAAATAGAACAGAACAAAATCATGACAAATACACATAATGTTCAACCTAGAACTGACGCTTCTGACTCCCACCCCAGAGTCCTTTCTGCTCCACCAGTAAGTGTCCTAGTGATGAACAAAATGATAGAAACTATTTTAAAACACACATTGTTTTTTTCCCAGTTTCCTTTAGAAAGCTATGTTTATTTTCAAACAAGCAAGTCCTGTTTGGGCAACCTTGTCCAAGTTACTGAAACGCTCCATCTCTAGCCTCAGTTTCTTCACCTGTAGAATGGAGATATCAATGGCAGCAGAGAGAGCTGGTGAGGAGATATACAATAGCAGATATCAAGCACTCAGCACTGGGACCTGCCACATGGTTCACCCTGGTGTGAATACTCGGTGATGGAAAGGTTGGAGATTCCAGTTCACTAAGAGGCACTTCAAAAGAAAGGCCTGGGAATCTAATTCCCCGTGGAGCACAGTTTTACTCTGACAGCCATGGGTTTGCCATGAGTAGGGTTTGGCTTAACAGCAATTGATGTAACACAGGTGTTAATAGATTGCCTTGTGTGCCCCTGCACCAAATGTGTTGCAAATCCTACCTCTATATCTTGGAGTCCTGACGTGGTGCTGTGGGATCAGCACTGGACCACTAATCACAAGATCGGTAGTCCAAACCCATCAGCTGCTCCTTGAAAATCCTATACAGGTTCTCTGTGAGTCAGAACTCAATGGCACCTAACAACACAACATATCTGGGATGATAATCCCACTTTGGAAAAGGTTTTTTTTGTTATTAATGTGACAGTATTCATGTAGGGTATGGCTTACATCAATCTCTTTTGAGATATAAAGAGCAAATAAAGCAAGCAAGCAAAGATTAGGAAAGCACGATGCCAGGCCACAGGGAGATTGCCAAAGAAACAGGAAACAGAAGCTGAAAAGAGACTAAAACCCTGACTTCAAACTTCCATCCTCCTAGTGTGGCATTCTGGGATAAAGCATTGGATCGCAAGGTCATTTTGAACCACAGGGTCAGCAGTTCAAACTCAACAGCTGCTCTTTGGGAACCCTAAATGGGGTCGCTATGAGTCGGAACTGACTTGATGGCACTAAAAATCAACAGCAACAAACTGTAAGAAATGAATTTCTGTTTGTTAAAGCCACCCCACTTGTGGTATTTCTGTTATAGCAACACCAGATAACTGGCACAGTGGGTATCCATATTTATAATACTTGTGGTTGTTGTTGTGAAGTGCCATCCAGTTGCTTCCAATCCATAATGACCCTGTATAGGGTTTCCGAGGAGCAGCTGGTGAGCTTGAACCGCCAACCTTGCAGTTCAATGGCTTTTCAGTCTAACACATTAATCCACAGCGCCACACCAGGACTCCAATTATAATACTACAGTATCAATATAGTCACAGAGTCTTGGTGTGGTGCTGCAGGTTAACATGCTGGACTACAAGGTCCATTTGAGCCACAAGGTCAGCAGTTCAAGCTCACCAGCTGCTCCTCAGAAACTCTATACAGGGTCACTATGAGTTGGAACCGATTCAGACACTTAATAACAACAATATAGTCAACATCTAAGTACCTCAGCATCTGTTACGAGCAATGCATCAACCTAAAGGAGTAAAGTCAAATGTAGGAGATTTTAGGCCCTAGAGTTCTGTCTTAGGGATCCGAAGACAGAAACCAGCAGCTTGTTTCCCCACTCTGGAGATATCTTTATCTTCACAACCATGGCAGCCAGCCGTTGCTCTGCAAACCTAACAGTTAACTGTAAGTGAAACAGGTCAAGAAATCCGCATTCATTGAAATAGAAGATATGTGCATACTAAGCACTTTGTTCCCATTGGAGTTGCCATACTTTCTTTGTATGTTGCCAAACGACCTTGGTTTGAGACATTGTATTTTCTAAAACCCTATAGCGCTGTTGTGCATAGGGTGGCTATGAGTCGGTACTGACTCAATGGCATCAAACAACAACAACCACAACATAACACTGTGGGTTAATGTGTCAGACTGCAAAGCTGTTTGAACTGCAAGGTTGGTGGTTCAAGCTCACCATATTCTCCTTAGAAACCCCTACACAGGGTCTCTGTGAGTTGAAACCAACTCGAGGGCACTTAATATCAATATAAATAAGGCTTCCATTTACAAAAGATAGACATACAAGGGTAGGAATCCTGGTGTGCCTCTGTAGGATAAGCACTGGACTGCAGGGTCAGTTTGAACTGCAAGGTCTGTGGTTGAAACTCACCAGCCGCTCTTCGGAAACTCTGTACACAGTCACTATGAGTTGGAACTCAACAGCACTTAACAACAATACAAGGGTGAGTCAAAAAGTATTGTTATAAAATCAGAACTCCTCATTCCATAAAAATATCAAAATGTGAACTTATTGATTCTCAGCATCTTCTCCAACTTGGTGTATACACTTTGAATGTGGGGTGTCCACCTCCCTAATGCTTCAACAAAGAATTCTGTGCTCTTCTGTTTACACAATGCCAAAATGGCAGTTTGGTCATCTCTGAGCCGCTCAAATTGATTCCTTTTAAATATTCCTAGAGTTTTGAGAATAAAAAGAAATCTGAAGAAGCAAAGTCAAGGATGTAGGGTGGGTAGGGGACAGTCTCCCAAAGAAATTCTCACAGAACAGTCCTTGCTACCCTCACAGAATAAGCAGGTACATTGTCTTGATAGAAGGGAAAAAAATTCCTCAGTACAAGTTTCCCGGCTTTTTTAGTCAACAATGCACTTTGAAATTTTCTTAAAACTTCTTTATAATTTGTTGTTGTTGTGTGCCATCGAATTGATTCTGACCCATAGCGACCCTGTATAGGGTTTCCAAAGAGCAGCTGATGAGCTCGAACCACCAACCTTGCAGTTCAGGTGACTTTGCAGTCTGACGTATTAGCCCACAGCACCACACCAGGACTCTGCTTTATAATTGTTGTTGTGGTTAAGTACTGTGGAGTTGGTTCTGACTCATAGTGACTCTACACAGGGTTTCCGAGCTGCAAATCTTTACAGGAGCAGAACACCTCATCTTTCTCCCATGAAACAGTTGCTTTATAGTAAGTCCCTATAATTGTCCTGTGTTCTCCAGTAAGCTCTATCAAGATTACCCCTTTGGAATATAAAAAAAACAGTCACCATAATCTTCTGAGCTGACCTCTGGGCCTTGAATTTCACTGACTCAGCAGGTTCCCTTGGAAGCCATTGCTTTTGGGACCTGTTTGATGAAGGCAGCTGTTTGATGAAGGCAGCTGTTTGATGAAGGCAGCTTAGTGAGTCTAAGACGAATGTATGACTGAGAGAACCTGTCTGCAGTCCTCCACTGCTTACAGAGACAGCTTTAAACACACTGGGTTTGGACTCAACCTGTGCATGCATGAACCCTAGTAGCAATACTTTATAAGCAGTGGACTGCAGACCACAAGGTTGTCAGTTTGAGCCTTCCAGCTGCTCCATAGGAGAAATATAAGGCTTACTGCCCATGGAAGAGATTTTTTAAAGCTTTAAAAACCCTATACAGGGTTGATATGAGTAAAAACTGTCTCCATGGCACCTAACAACAACAACAATATGTATGGAGTTCTGGTGTGGTGCTGTGGGTTAATGTGCTGGACTGTAAAGTCAGTTTGAACCGCAAGGCCGGTGGTTCAAGCTCACCAGCTGCTCCTTAGAAACCCTATACCAGGTCGTTATGGGTAGGAACTGATTAGACAGCATGGAACAATAACAACATACAGAGAGAGACTCAATATAGATAGAGACAGTCCTGGAATGGTGCTGTTGGATAAGAATGTCCTGCTAACCACAAGATTGGTGGTTCAAACCTACCAGTCACTCCTTGGAAACCCTGTACATTGTTGCTATGAATCAGAACTGACTCCATGGTGGTAGATCTTTGTGGGACTGGGAAGCTTCATGTTTTTCCTATAGAGTGGCTGCTGGGTTCAAACCATCAACCTTGTGATCTGCAGTCCAGTGCTTATTTTATCTTATAGAGCTGATGCACTCATATATACATAGTTGTTGTTGTTAAGTGCTGTCAGGTCGGTTCTGACCCATAGTGACCCTATATAGGGTTTCTGAGGTGCAGCTGTGAGCTTGAACCACCGACCTTGTGTTTCAAACTGATCTTGTAGTCCAGCACATTAACCCACAGCGCACACCAAGACTCCATGTATATATATATATATCTGTATGTGAGTAAATAGAACTAGGAGTTCTGGTTAATGCGCCAGACTGCAAAGCCATTTGAACTGCAAGGTCCGTGGTTCAAACTCACCAGTTGCTCCTCAGAAACCCTATACAGGGTGGCTATGGGTCGGAACCGAGTTGACGGCACTTAACAACAACAACAACAACAAATAGAACGAAAGGAAAGAAAACCTAACTGAATATTTTAATTGATGTGGGAAAAGTAATCTATCTCCTAGTCTCCTTGCCTTTCTTATTGTCAGGTTTTTGGTGGAAATAATAGTTGGGCATCAGCTGTTACACTACTAACAGATGCCATTAAATGGACTCCAGGCAAAATAAATAAGTAAACACAGTCTGTTGATACATCACTCTGTTCTTAACAGCTTTAAGTAGCTTTCCGTTAGAGCTTATAGGAGGTGTTTGATGATGAGGCCGTCTGTAAAGATGTATAATCTTAGAAACCCTTAAGGAACACAGCTACTCTGTCCCTGATATAAGAACACTCACTATGAGTTGGAATTGACTCTGTGGCATTGGGTTTGGCTTGGTTTTGTATTTCAATAACCTGGTGTGGCACTGTAGGATCAACACTTGACTTTGAACAACAAGGTCGGCCCACCAGCTGCTGCTTGGAAATCCTATATAGGGTTGCTGTGATTCAGAATCAACTCCACGGCACATAACAACAACAACAGTTATTTGGATATTAGTTACTTGGAGTCCTAGTGTAACTATGTAGGGTAAACACTGGATAGCTAACTGCAAAGCCAGGGGTTCAAACCCACAAGCCAACCCTTGGAAACCCTATGCAGGGTACCTCTGAGTGAAAACTAACTCAGCAGCACTTCACCATAACAACAAATTACATGAATAAATGGAAAAAAGATTGAAGTGGTCTAAGACTTCATTTTGCTTGGATCCACAATCAGCACTCATGGAAGCAGCAGTCAAGAAACCCAAGGACATATTGCATTAGGCATATCTGCTGCAAAAGACCTCTTTAAAGTGTTAGAGAGCAAAGATGTCACTTTGAGGATTAACAAATGCCTGGCCCAAGTTCTAGTATTTTCAGTTGCCTCATATGCATGTGAAAGTTGGACAAAAGGAAGATCATAGAAAAATTGATGCATTTGAATTATGGTATTGTTGTATTATTGTGTGCTGTCGAGTTGGTTGTGACTCATAGCAACCCTGAATAGGTTTCCGAAATGAGCTTTGGTAGCATAGTGGTTATGAGTTGGGCTGTTAACCTTAAAGTCATCAGTTCGAAACTACCAGGAATTCTGAGGGAGAGAGATGAGGTTTTCTGCTCTCGTAAAGATTACAGCCTCGGAAATCCTATACAGGGTTGCTTTGAGTTGGAACTGACTCCACGGCACATACTACACCACCACCATAATTGTCTGAGAGCAGCTAGTAGGTTTGAACTGGCGACTTTTAAGGTTACTAGTACAATGCTTATTGTATAGCACCAACCAGGGCTTGAATTATAGTGTTGGCAAAGAATATTGAAAGTACTATGGACTGTTCAAGAGGAGCTCTGGTAGCGTAGTGGTTACGAATCGGGCTGCGAACCTTAAGGTCAGCGGTTCGAGACTACCAGCCTCTCCGCGGGAGAAAGATGAGGCTTTCTACTCCCGTAAGGATTTACACCCTCGGAAACCCTGTACAGGGTCGCTATGGGTCGGAACCGACTCGACGGCACTTAACAACAACAACAACATGGACTGTCAGGAGAACTAACAAGTCTGTCTGAAAGAAGTACAACTGGAAAACTTCTTAGAAAATAGAATGGCGAAACTGTCCCTCGTACTTTGGACATGTTAGGAAGGACCAGTCCCTGGAGAAGGACATCATGCCTGGTAAAGTGGAGGGCCAGGGAAAAAGAGGAAGACTTCCAATGAGATGGATTGGCACAGTGGCAGCAGCAATGGGCACAAATGTAACGACTGTGAGGTTGGCGTAGGACCGGACAGTGTTTCGTTCTGTTGTCTGTAAGGTGATTGTGAGTTAGAACAAACAAAGCTACTTGGAACACAAAGTGCTGTCTTAAGATCAGCAGCTTCTGCGTCACCGCCACCGGGGAGTTTGTTGGAAAAGCAGACCCTCAGGCCACACCCCAGACCCAATGCATCAGTACCACACTGTGGTGGTATAAATGCAGCCTATAACGTGCCAGAATGTTGATGGATTAACAGAAAAATCCAGGCAGCACAATCCAAACAAGGCACCTTGTTTTGTATCTTAGGTTGGAACATTAATTCATTCAGTTCAACCTGAATGACTAGCAATAATTTAATTCATAACTGAAGAAAGATTTAGACCTTGGAATATAAGAGCCTGACTCATTCATGGAAGGGGGGGGAAAAAAAATCTGCCATAGCCTTTTCTTTTGAAGTGTCCCAGTTTTCGAAACGATTACTCAAGGTAAGCAGCCTTTGCCCTGTGCAGACAGAAGCTCTCTGTCCCTGTGTATACTGTCTGGTCAATTCAATCATGTGCTTTCATACGAGGGAAAGAGAAAATAAATAATTTAAGGTAGGTAATGTGTTAGAACCTAGACCATTGTGTATTGAATTCCTTAATCTACTGTGAAATGAGGATAATAATGCTGACGATATCTTTCTTTTTGTGGGGATTAAACGCATATGCTATACATGACCTAACAACGAACTCAATGCCTTACACAGGTAGTGAGTCAATGTGACCTTTCTACTCTCCTATGTATGGAGCTTTGTCTTATTTTAGTTTTCATCCTCCCTCCCGCCTTTTTTTTTTTTTTTAATAATGTTTAGAAATGTGTTTCAGAACGATTGTGTCTATGGACAGAAATCATTCAAAATATCCAAGTGAAGGGGACCAGCGATCCCCCGCGCCAGGCCGCCTGGAGCCATGTGGGAGGCTGTTCTGTCTCACAAGCCCTGTAGGTGGCAGCATTGGAGCCGCAGGACGCGCGCAGCCCCTGAACCGCGTTCTCAGTAACCTGTATCATCCTAAACCTCCAGTCTTCTACCTGAATGTGCAGCGTTTGCTCCCACGCAATGGATCTTAACAATACCTGTCAGTATTTCTTTTTTCCTTTCCTTCCAGCCTAACTTTTACATTTGTATGGCTTCTCTCCCAAGGTAAGTGAATTTAGCTCAGTACACTAGACTTTCAGAAACTTTCTGACTAATTCCTTAGGTCTTTTAAGAGTTCCCTTCCTTCTCAAGACCACCTTTACTCCAAATGAATAAATCAAGGTTGTTCCAACTTACAGAGACCCTATATGTATTTCCCAGGTTGTAAAGCTTTGTGGGAACAGAAAACCTCATCTTTTTCTGGCGGGCTCAAACTGCTGACTTTGTGATTTGCAATCCTGTGTGTAGCCTACAGAGCCACTGAGCTCCACAGATCAAGGTAGGTGTGCAAATAATATGACTTTGCAAGTTTGATTATTTGTCTTTTTGTTTGCACACCTATCTTTTTGTTTGCTTGTTTGTTTGCTTTTGCACAGGTGTGCAAAAATTTTTTGGCAAGTAATCGTACATGTGACTTCATTCATTCAATCTTCAAAACTAAGCTGTAAGGTAGCTCTATTATCAATTACTTGCTCAAAGTTAGCAAATCTGGGTTCAAACTCTGGTAGCTTTGTTGAGACACCTGGTTGAGATATCTCTCAAGGGAAGATTGTAAAAGCGGGGAAAAAATCAGGTTATTGAAAGCAAATTGAAGATATTTCAGGAAGGAAATAAGTCTCTACCCTCCCTGAGAGGTTCTCAAATGCTGATAATAACTCCTTCTGGCCCTCTTGCATGCTCATCGGTGCCTTTCACTAAGGGAGTGTTGATAAGTGCCCTATCAACTCAATTCTGACTCTTAACCACCCTGAAGAGCGTTTCTGAAGCTTTTAAATCTTTGTGGAAGCAGAAATGCTCATCTTTCTTCCACAGAGCGGCTGGTGGGCTGGAACCATGGACCTTGGGGTTCACAGTCCTATTTATTCTATAGCGCCCCCTCGCTCCCCTTTAGGGAGTTGTTGATTTTAAGTACTGATGACTCAGTTCTGCTTCTGAGTAACAGGTTTCCTAGGAGTACCTGGAGGGTTGAAACTGCCGACCTTGTGGTTAGCAGTCCAGTGCTTATCCTACAGTTCCACACCAGGACTCCACTAAGGAAGTTGTTGCTCTTATTGTTAAGTGCTGTCCAGTTAGTACTTAGTGACCCATAGTGACCACTTTAGGGTTTCCAAGAAGCCACTGATGAGTTTGAACCACCAACCTTGTAGTTAAAACCAATCTTTTGGTTTAATGCTCTATCCCACAGCCCAACACCAGCATTCCCGCTAAGGGAATAGAAAATGAAAAATCTTAGTTACCCACTGCTGCTAAAACAGAAATACCACAGACGGGTCGGTTTTGAAAGCAAATTAATTTGTTTCATTATTCAGATGGGTAGAAGTACAAATTCAAGATGGAATCCTAGAAGGATGTCTTTCCTTATCCATTTCAGCTTCTACTAGTTGCTGTTATTATTAAGTGTCTTGGCGTAGGTTCCGACTCACAGTGCTTGTCCTACAATGCCACCAGGGCTCTGTACTCACCCCCATTATTGTTGTTACATGCCATTGAGTCAGTTCTGACTCATAGTGACCTCATATAGGGTTTCCAAGGAAAGGCTGGTGGATTTGAACTTCAAACCTTGTTGTTGTTGTTAGGTGCCATCGAGTTGGTACCAACTCATAGTGACCCTATGCACAACAGAATGAAACACTGCCCAGTCCTGGGCTACCCTCACAATTGTTGCCACCCTTGAGCCCATTGATGCTGCCACTTTGCCAATCCATCTCACTGGGGGTCTTCCTCTTTTTCTCTGACCCTCCACCTTGCCAAACATGATACCTTTCTCCAGTGACTGGTCCTTCCTGACAATATGTCCAAAGTATGAGAGATGAAGTTTGGCCATCCTTGCCTCCAAGGAACATTCTGGCTGCACTTATTCCAACACAGATCTGTTGGTTCTTTTGGCAGCCCATAGCACTTTCAATATTCTCCTCCAACACCATAACTCAAAAGCATCAATTCTTCTACGGTCTTCTTTATTAACTGTCCAGCTTTCACATCCATATGAGTTTATTGAAAATACCATGGCTTGAGCCAGGCTCACCTTAATCCTCAAGCTGACATCTTTGCTCTTCAACACTTTTAAAAGGTCTTGTGCAGCAGATCTGCCTAATGCAATACGACATTTGATTTCTTAACTGCTATTTCCATGAATATTGATAGTTGATCCAAGAAGAATGAAGTCCTTGACAACTTCAATCTGTTCTCCATTGATAACAATGTTGTTTATTGGTCCAGTGGTGAGGATTTTTGTTTTCATTACATTGAGATGCAATCCATACCAAGGGCTGTGATCTTTGATCTTCATCAGTAAATATTTTAAGTCCTCTTCACTTTCAGCAAGCAAGGTTGTACTTAGTGCTAAATTAATAGCTCTGAAATAAAACTCTTATTTCTGTCCTCTTTTGCTCATAAACATTCTCTACACTCCCATCCCCACCCTCAGCCCCACCTTGGCCTTCAAAAGAACATTAACCTTTTAAAGTGGCAATCAGGGTTTGTCACTATGCTGCTGGCCGGTGGCGGTCAGCACTTCTGTCTTCCTGTAGCCTGTGCTTCAACCAAGCAGCCCATGATTTTCCTGCTTCCAAGCCTTCACTTTTAGAAGAAGCCAGAACTGCACTGTGCTGTAAGGTAGCTGTTGTTGTTGTTGTTGTTGTTAAATACCATGGAGTCCGTTCCGACTCATAGTAACCCTGCACCAGGGTTTCCGAGGCTGTAAATCTTTACGGGAACAGAACACCTCATCTTTCTCCCATGGAACTGCTGGTAGTTTTGAACTGCTGACCAGGTAATTCTTTAAATTAATTAAAATAAAACTTAATGTTTTTCTCCTCAGTCACACTCAGCACAGTTCAAGTGCTCACTATCATACATTTTGGACAGAATAGATTGTAGCATATCTCCATCACAGCTGAAAGTTTGGTCTAGAGGGTACAGGATTATATCCCAGCCATCCTTAGGGACCAGTCCAAAGCCACTTCTGTGCCTCCCCAGCTGTAAGTTATCCAAAGCAGCAGAGCCTCTCCAGCCATGATTCACATGCCTGACTAGTTAGCACTGAGATGTCCAATGTCCCAGACCACATGCCACTTCAAGTAAAGTCATTCTTTGGTTTCTTTGTGATGTGTGGTAGGTTGTGAACTTCAGGAGATAGCAAAATGAATCATAGTCTTACATAAATTCAGAGCACATACTACATTCCAAGCAGAGTCTTAGGCACCTGATATATGATATCTTCTTTCTGTCCCCAGGAATCCTGGTGTGGCTCTGTGGGTTAAAGTCAGTTTGAACTGCAAGGTCGGTGGCTCAAGCTCACCAACTGCTACTCAGAAACCCTATACAAGGTCGCTGTGGGTCAGAACCGAGTTAACGTCACTTAACAACAGCAACAATTCTGTCCCCACAAGTCTATAAAGTAGATATTACTGTCCACATCTTACAGATGAGAAAATGGAAATGTAGTTTACTCAAGATTACATACCAAGAAATAACAGAACCGATTGCACAAGATCACCGTGACTTATGGTGGGAACGTGTTCCCTGCACGCTACACATACAACCTTCCCCTAAGCTTGTTGCATGATGCTGTGCTCACTGCTTACAGGTTCATAAAATGATTTCACGCAGAGCTGAGGGAATAGACCTGTCCAAGTCTTTCATTCAAGTAAATTTGTCATCTCACTGTCATCTGGTTTTCTTAACTCTATGAGGTCCCAGAAGAAAAATAAGTCATCTTTTGAGGGCATGTTGTGTCTCTGTGTGTGCTGTATGCACGTCCTCTTAGTACACGTAGGGAGGGTGCAGAAAAGAAAAGAAACTAGAGAAAGCCAATTATATAATGAAAAACCCAAACAAAAATCTTTCAAAATTTATTTCTTGATGTGGCATAAGGTTTTGTAAGTAAAAAAAAAAAAAAAAAAAAGTTAAATATTGGCAATTTTATATAATTCACCCTAATACTTTTTATCATTTTCTAGTAGTCTTTAATTTAGCATGAGCCAAGTATGAATCCTTTAGAAGTCCTGTCGGCATATCCGGGGCACATTAGTGGTACCCTCTGCTGCTGCTGCCGTTGTTAACTGCCATTCAGTTGATTCTGACCCATAGTGACCCTGCGCAGGGTTTCCAAAGAACAGCTGGTGATCTTGAACCACCGACCTTGTAGTTCAAACTGACTTTGCAGTCCACACCAGGACCCTCTGCTAATAATCCTCAAAAGCACGTGGAAACAGGGAAACCAGGGAGCCCTCTGATCGCTTAAACCTAACAGGAGCCATAAATGATCTGAGTAGAGATATGAAGTCTCCACTAGGAGACTGAGAGGCTGCTCTAGGTACTTACAAGCAGAGAACATTAACATATCTGAGGAAAGAATGTGTAGACCAGAAGACAGGAATCTGAGGGGAGAGGCTGTTTCTGGCTTATTGAGTTTCAGGGATATCTTGTCTGGTGGAGACAGATGAGCCCAGCTAACTGCCATTCAAATAACCCTCGCTCAGATTCCCTGATCCCGAACAACTCCTTGACCAGTCTCATGGCTTTTTCTTCAGGGAAAGAATTCATCTGCTAAAACAGCAAAACTAAACAATTGCTGTTGAGTCAATTTCAACTCCTGGTAACCCCACATGTTTCAGTTAAAACTGCTCCATAGAAGCTTTTTTTCTAAGGAGATTCTGGGTACCTCCTTAGAAAAGGTTGGATACTTCCAACCTTTCAGCTTGCAGCCAAACATGTTAACCATTTGTAGCATCCCGAAATACAACAGTTAGGTCACGTTGCACAGAAACAAAGCCATTCAGACTCCACTCTCCCATTTCTGGAGTAGGCTGTCTCCTTGACAATGGCTGACTCAGAATAATAAAAATGAAAATAGGTCCTTATTGCGTGTGAACCAAAGAGAAAGTCAAATTCCCAAGTTGTTTAAGTAAAAAAGGAGAAAGAATAACCTGTAATTCCAAATGTGTTTGGCTAAGTAGAGAGTTCTGAAGTCAACATCAGAGTCTGTATTATTACCTTGTGACATTTCGCTTCCTATTAAACTGATGCCCACAGTTTAATAAACACATTTGAATAATCGCTACAATTCAAGCTGCCTTGAAGTGTTGTTAACAGCCTCTCCCAAAGATAAAAATGGAAGTAAAGAAAAGTTTGCTCTTGTAAATATGAATGGTCACATATCCTCCTATACAAACCAAAAAACAAAAACAAAACAGCTCGCTTACAAGTAAGTGTACATAAAATTTTTAAAATAACCTCTGATATTTATTTTAGCTATCTTTACGTAAAGACTTTGATGTCTTGTATGGAAATTCTTCATAGGTTCAAATCCATTTGTTTAGTGATAAATTGCCCTTAAAATGTTGAACTGGTGTCTCTGCAAATTTCATTTAATACTTTAAAAACCTTTGGGGCCAAATCATCTCATCTCTGAAGCTTTCCAAAAATCTAGAGATAACGTTATGGTTTAAACAAATGCATTCCAGTTACATATTTCTTCAACTCAATGGTGTGTTTTGTAATTAGGTTTTGAGAAATATTTCGTGCATGTTTCAGGGATGTTGCCTGGAAGAAGTCTCAAACAGGCAAACCACATGTATAACCAAGGAATAGGTCAATTTTATTTTTTTCATTTCAGATGTCTAGGTGGATCTGTTACAAAAATACTGAAAGGCTTTGGTTTTCAGAAAAATGTGAATAAAAGAGTCAGTGGCTAAATGCAGTGAAATGCCTTCCTCATAAAACAAACAAAATCTCCAAACTCAAAATGTAAAAGAATGTTGAAATTCTCATTAATATTCAAAAATAACTTCTCCACAGTATGATCTTCCTTTGAAAGAAAGGGAAAATAAATCCTAAAGAAATGAGCAGACCTGCCCAAACAGTTCCTTGGTGGGCACTGGTCCTTGTCAGCCTCAACCCTGAGCCATGCAATTCTCAGTTCCGTTCTCACACCCCCTTAAGGTCACATCTCTGGCTCGTCCATATTTACAGACCAGAGACCACTGATGATATTCAGACCACGGATAACAGTGAAGATGGAGCCAAAATGGTCCAATCTCACTTGCAAATAGCAGGTCATGCTTTTGATGTTGTCAGTTGCCATCCAACCAGCTCAAACTCATGATGGCCTTTAGAAGGAAACACTGCCTCTGCATGCATGAACTAGAACCCTAGCAACCATACTATTTGACTTTTCATCGTATTCTGAGAACTGTTGTGATCCATAAGGAAGTAGATTGCTAGGTCTTTCTTCCTCTCCTTTCTCTGGAAGTTTCATTAAAACCTGTCCACCAGGGAAGGAAGACCCTGCTAGTATTTGAAATACAACTGGTACAGTTTCCAGCATCAGCGATACATGCAAGCTACCATAATAGAACAGACTGACAGACAGATAAACAAAGGTGATGAAATCTAAGCTTACCTCTCTTCTTCTAAGAAACTTCCATCTCTAGCACTTAGTTAGCACTATTTCTAGAGCAAGATTGTAACCCGTTCAAAGGGAAAGGACAATAATTTATTATTTTATTTTTTTTATCTTCCTGCTCTAAAACTGAGATTGCCATATGATCCGGTATAAAACATAAATGGATTATTTTGAAGCCTGAATACCAGTCGACCTTAGCTTTTCCAGCCTCATGGCAATTTAAAGAGATATTTATATGGACAAATTTCATTAACTAAACAAACATTCTAAGGTTTGTTTCCACTGGATGCAAATAAATATATAGCTGTGTCAGCAAGACCAGTATCCCTGTTCAGACACAAAAGGCCCCAAGCTCAGAAGTGCCTCACGCCTGGTTTAATGGTCTGCTGTCGCCATCTTGAAATTCTGAATGATTGTAACCAAAGGCCCCTGCACTTTCATGTTGCACTAAACGCCACAAATTATGCAGTTAGGCCTGAAAATAAAAGCCCATTCTTGAATTTGGGGGTTTCTCTGAACCAGCTTTCAGCAGGCTTATGTCTGATTATTCCTGCATTCTTTGACTGGATTTTCACTCACGGTATTTACCATGAACATCTTGTTAAACCAGGAAAGGATAACAGAATGATGCTGGTTTTGAAATATACTGTTGATCATACAACAAAAACACAGCAATCATCTTCATCAAGATAAAATATTAGCAAGCACCCGAATAAGTTAATCCTGTTGTCTAGGAGCAGATTCCATTTATTCAATCAATATTTTCTGAGGTTTGCTATATGCCAATCACTGTTCTAGGCAACAGAGATACAACGATGAGTACAACAGGAACGCCCTTGCTCATGTTTAGCAGACGTTGCAGTTAGTAGTTCAGTGCTTACCCTACAGTGCTGCCAGCACACCTTAGATTATATTCTAGTTGGCAAAATCCACAGTAGTATAAGTTATTTGCACTTGTGTGATGCCATAGAATAAGAACTGGACTGCTAGTCACAAGATTGGCAATTCAACCCCCACCAGTCGCTCCTCAGAAACCCTGTACAGGGTCCCCATGAGTTGGAACCAACTCGACAGCATACAGCAACAACTAAGCTAACGGTTGATGGTCTGAACCCACCCAGCGGTGTCACAAAAGAAGAGCCTACTGATCAGCTTCCTTAAAGGGGACAAGCCAAGAAAACCCTGTGGAGCAGTTCTACCCAGTAACACCACGGGGCCACCATGAGTGAAATCAAGTTCACAGTAACACTTTTTTGGTTTTTGTATTGTCAATATGCCAATTAGTCAGTTATGTATTAAGAGGAGGTGACAACTGTAGAAAAACAAAGCATAGAAGAGGATAAGAGGACTATAAAGGATAGATAGGGAAGAACTTTATTTCCTTCAAAATCTGCTGCTTAAGCCATGGACTATCTATCTAAGTTGTTGTTGTTGTTAAGTACCATGGAGTCGGTTCCGATTCATAGTGACCCTGCCTAGGGTTTCCGAGGATGTAAATCTTTACAGGAGCAGAACACCTCATCTTTCTCCCACGGAACCACTGGTAGTTTCGAACTGCCGACCTTGAGGTTAGCAGCCCGATTCGTAACCACTATGCTACCTAAAGGCACTGCAAATGCAAAGTCTCAAATGTAGGAGTGTGCTGTTTGAGGACTAGTAAGACAAAGAAAGGGAGATTGAGGAGGTAAAAATGTAGCCAGATCTTATAGGCACATTTAGAGTGATGTGAACATAGACAACAATATCATTGTTGTTGTTGTTAAGTGCCATCGAGTCAGTTCTGACCCATAGCGACCCTGTACAGGGTTTCTGAGGGTGTAAATCTTTACGGGAGTAGAAAACCTCATCTTTCTCCCGCGGAGCGGCTGGTAGTTTCGAACCGCTGACCTTAAGGTTTGCAGCCCGATTCGTAACCATTATGCTACCAGAGCTCCTAACAATATCATAGGCCACTGTAAACTTTACTTGAGTAAAAAGGCAAGCGATTGAAAGATTTGAAGCCCAAGAGTAACATGATAGGACTGACAAAATTTTTCTGACTGTTGTGTGGAGGGAAAAAGTTATCTAAGAAGAAATCAGAAGACCTTCTAGAAGGGATTTATAATTACACTACTAGAGACGATTGCTTGGACCAGGTTATTGGTTGTTGTTAAGTGCCACTGAGTTGGTTCCAACCAATAGCGGCCCTGTATAGGGTTTCCAAGGAGTGGCTAATGAGTTTGAACCACTGACCTGCATTTCAAACCTACCTTGAGGTCAACTGTTTTTCCTGTGGTGCCACATCAGTGATATTGGTTGTGGTTGTTGTTGTGTGCCATCGAATTTGTTCTAACTCATAGCAACCCTGTATAGGGTTTTCAAGGAGGGACTGGTGAGTTTGAACCACCGACCTTGCGGTCCAAACTGAGGTTGAAGTCTATCATTTATCCTATGGCGCCACACCAGGATTCCAGGGTTATTGATGGGAAGTTGTAAAACAATGGCTGGATTTCAGGGGGGTGGGGGGAGGTAGAACTGATGGGATTTGCTGAAAGAGTAGCTACACATAAAGTTGGGATTCAGAGTTTACATAATTTGCTCAAATCACCAAATTGATAGTACATAGAGAAGACATGCTATATATAGATCCAGAACTATCCAGTGTACCATTTTGGGGAGATGCTAGATTTCAGAGTCATTTAAGAAAATAGTAAAAGAGAGCACACAAAGCCTTATGTGACACCCAAATTCTTTTCTATTTAGTGGCTGAATGGGTTACGAATGGTAAGTTAGCACTGGGATGTCCTCGTAATAAACTTTGTGCTGAGAAATGAGAGGTGTCCTACCAGGCATTAATTTAGGAGAAATGAGCTCACTTCTTGTCTTTGAAGAATTCCTAACAACCATGGAATTGCGCCAGTAAAACAGACCCTGACCAGATAGATACCCAGCTAAGGCGGTCTCATATCAACTGCTTTCACAAAAGGCCAGACTCCAGGAGCCCATAGCTACTCCCAGGGGTTGTGGTGAATGGAGGTCTGAACTGCTTAACTGGCTTCAGAGTTGACAGGAAGCTTCTGCCCTGGGGGCCGAATGGACTGAAAGGTATTGGTCATCCCAGTGGGGAAGTACTGGGCAGGGGATGAGGAGCTGTCAGCTGGAATTGAAGGATGGAAAAGAGGCTGGCAATGGGACCTGGGAGCCTCTTTGGGAGAAGCAGTTTTAAAAGAGCTGGTTCATCTTTGCCAGACCAAAAGTGTCCTTATCAGAGAGACCAGTCTGAATACTCTGCCATGGACCAAGGACCGATTCCTCATAAACTAAGAGCTCAGTGTGGGGTGCAAACAGAAAGGACATGGGCTGCCTCCTAAAACACATGTAGTTAGAAAACCACCCCAGAACTTAATGGCATAAAATAACAATTTTCATGTTCACGGATTTAGTGTGTTTGGAATTCAGACAGGGCACAATGGAAGAGGCTCTTCTCTGGCACCTGATGTCTGGGGACTTCCTGGGGAAGATTCAAAGACTGCAGTGGTGACTTGATGCCTGCAGCCTGGAGTCATCCAGAAAAGCCTCCGTTCCTATTTCTCGTACAGGTATATCTCAGAGAGTTTGCAGGTTTGGTTCCCACCACCGTAATAAAGCAAATATCACAATAAAGCAAGCCACACATTATTTTGTTTGTTTGTTTCCCACTACATATAACAGTATGTTTAAACTATACTACAGTCTGTTATGAGTTCGGCTTCTAACCTCAAGATCAGCAGTTTGAAAGTACCAGTCATTCTGTGGGAGAGAGATAAGGCTTTCTGTTCCCATAAAGATTTACACCCTCAGAAACCCTACGCAAGGTCACTAGGAGTCAGAACCGACTCCACGGAACATAACCAACCAACCGTAGTCTATTAAATATGCAACTGCATTATGAAAAAAGTTTGCAATATTATGAGAATTGCCACAATGTGACCCAGAGACATGAAGTGCGCATATGCTGTCATAAAAATAGCACTGGTAGGCTTGCTTGATGTAGGGATGTCACAAACCCTCTATTTGTGGAACACAGTATCCGTGAAGCATAATAAAGTACAATAGAAAAAGGTATACCTGTAGTAGTTGTTGTTGTTAAGTGCCATCAAGTCGGTTCTGATTCATAGCAATCCTGTATAGGGTTTTCAAGGAGCAGCCTGTAGTATTGAACTCCCGACCCTGTGGTTCACAGTCCAGTGTTTATCCTACAGCTCCACACCTGGAACCTTACTGAGAATATTGGTGAGAATGCCTACACAGGACTTCCTCACAGTGTAGTGGCCCCATAGTATCAGATTTCTTACATGGAAGCTCAAGGCTCCAAAGGGAAGTGTTCCAACAAACAAGATGGAAAACCAATTGCCTTTTCTGACCTTACTCTGAAATCTTCCAGCATAACTTCTACTGTAACCTATTGGTTACAAGCCCACCCAAACTCAAGAGGAGGGGACATAAACCCAATCTCTTGAAATAAATGTCAAAGAATGTGTTTCCATGTTTTAAAAACAGCAGAGAAGTCTAAGACATCCTGACATTTGAGGAACCTGTACATAGCCCAAGACCAGCCAGGAACCGGGGTGGATCCCATGACCTGTGCAGGGTATCAGCTGTCCAGCGGAAATACTTCATCTGTTCCTAGCTGTAGGATAAGCTCTCACCCTCAAGGTAGGGATGGCATTGTAACCATTGTGCTAAGTCAGGGAGGAATGCAGTTCCACTGGGGTATACAGAAACAAGAGTGACCCTGTATGTGATAGACCATTCACCAATAATGCCCTCCAGAAGACACAAAGTTAAGTAAGGCAGAAGCTAGAAGATTCTAGAGACTAAGTAAGATTTGTTGTTGTTCTTAAGTGCCGTTGAGTTGTTTCTGACTCCTAAGGACTCTGTATAGGGTTCCCAAGGAGTGGCTGGTGAGCCTTACCTACACATTCTTTGACCATGCACAGGGTTTCCAAGGCTATAAATCTTTACGGGAGCAGACAACCTCTTTCTCCTGTGGAACGGCTGGTAGTTTCAAACTGCCGACCTTGAGGTTAGCAGCCCGATTCCACTAGGCTACCAGAGCTCCTACAACTACTATATGACCCTGGGCAAATCACTTTATCCGCATTGGACTCAAGTTTTGACTTATGCGTACAGTAGATAGTAATACTGGCCTGAAGGAGTCCTGGTGTGGTGCTGTAGGATAAGCACTGAACTGCTGATTTCAAGCTCTGTGGTTCAAATCCCCAACTGCTCCTCAGAAACCCTATACAAGGTCGCTATGAGTCAGAAGCAACTCAATGGCACATGACAACAACAACAACAAAAGATGTTTAGATTCAATGAGATTAGGGAAACAGTGTTGGCTCATAGTAGACATCTCACCTTCCTTTGCAGGAGACCTGGCTTTCATTCCCATCTCTGGAGTCCTGGTGTGGTGCTACAGGATAATGCACTTTAAAACTCAAAAAGTCAGTTTGAACTGCAAGGTTGGAAGTTCAAAACCACCAGCCACTCCTCTGAAACCCTATAGAGGGTTGCTATGGGTCGATAGAACTGACTCAGCGGCACTTAATAACAAATAATGGGTTTCAGCAGAGCTTCCAGACTAAGACAAGAAAGAAAGGCCTGGAAATTTACTTCCCGAAAATCAGCCAGTAAAAGCCGTATGGGTCACATGGTCTAATCTGCAGCAGG
The DNA here is from genome assembly GCF_000296735.1 of Chrysochloris asiatica. Classification (NCBI taxonomy): domain Eukaryota; kingdom Metazoa; phylum Chordata; class Mammalia; order Afrosoricida; family Chrysochloridae; genus Chrysochloris; species Chrysochloris asiatica. Next base: position 16,959,895 of record NW_006408524.1, read on the forward strand.
TCATGGGACTGGTGCAGGGCAAGACAACATTTCCTTCTGTTGTGTATGGGGTCTCCATGAGTTGAGGCCCACTTGGTGGCAACTAGCAACAACACACATATAGAGCCCAGAGCAAGTCTGCGCAAGCTCTCAGGAAGCCTATTCCTTTCCATTTCCCATCCTTTCCTCATTTTTCTATGATTCTTCTTGTGTACCTTGCTGAAATTCACTCTCCTAAAGATTCATAACTTTCTCCCCAACTTCTCCCAGCAATAACCACTCACAATTTCCCAGTTTCCCACCATGAAAATGCAAATACCTAAACCTTTTGTGAGATGAGGTTGCTTAGAGGTAGTAGGATTGCCTGGATCAGTGAGAAAAAAGGGAGCCAGGTGGGGGGTGGGTTAGGCTGAGAACAGCCCTCTATCACAGCAGGTCCTTGCCTGAGGCCTGAGTAAATACCTTCACTTCAGGCCGGCTCCAGCCCCCTGGTGGGGTGGCTGACACCCGGGTGCTGGAGGGAAAATCCCTCTTACTGTACAATTGTTACTCAATTTCCATCCTTTGTGCTGGAGGAGCAGGAGAGGCAATATTGCCACCAAAGCCCAGGGTTTTCCCATTCAAGAGGAAACCAGGCCTAGCATAAGTTAACAGTGGAGATAGTGGCCAAGGAGTTGGGGGTGTGAGGCATCTTTCCTCCCAAGGAAAGAGAAGCTTTCAATATTCTCCTCCTCGCTAAGATTCTCTGGTAGTGTAATGGTTATGAATCAGGCTACTAACCTCAAAGTCAACAGTTCAAAACTACCAACTGTTCCACGAGAGAAAGATAAGGCTTTCTGCTCTTGTAAAGATTTACAGCCTCGGAAACCCTGTACAGGGTCACTATGAGTTGGAAGGACTCCAGGGTACTTAACAACAATTGTTATCATGACTAATTGCAACTGTCACCCTGTAAAGGCAGAAGTTTTGTAACAAAAACGGAGTAGTTAATCTTACAGTCCAGAAACAGAGGACCGTAGGACCATCAAGGGAGAAGATCACAAGTAGAATGAGGGAAGCAGCAACACCAGAGATAGAGGCAGAGATGAGGACTCCAGATTCATGGAAAGAGAAAGACTGAGAGCTGGTGGCCAGGAGGCAGGCTTGCAGAATGTGCCCTTTGGTTGTTTAAATGATTATATATTCCTTAGTGTTTTTGTGTACATCCCACCCTCTAAAAAAAAGTGGGGGAATGGAAGCAAATACTGTTGAATGATGATGCATGGAGATTGTAATCAATGCAATGAAACAATGGTGTAAAGCCAATGTTCTCACATGTAAATTATCACTCAGTTCACAATAAAAACTTGAAAAAAAAAAAGAGTATGGGACTAAAAAAAACCACATTCTCCCTGCAAATGGGGTAGACCTTAAATGATCCTAATCCTGAGTGCAGTCTGCCCAAATCTCCATCTCAGCCACATGTTCTCTGATAGCCTGGCAGAAGTCCCCCCTCCAAAATATCTGCCAGCTTTCCTTCCTTTTCTGTTAATGGCAGAGCAGGGTCCGGATCTCAGTGAAAGGAATTTGAATTACATTTCCAGTGCTTCCATTCCTTAGACCAAGAGAGAACACACAGCCCCTGGGAAAAGGCTGACCAGAAAGTTGAATGAGTTTTATCTCTTTGGTTTCTCCCTCGAGTTTCTTTTAGGGTGAAGGTTTTGTTTCTGACATTACCCCACATCTGCACTGTGCTTTGAATCCCTGGATGGTACAAATGGTCAGTTAATGAACTCCTGATGTGATTCTGTAGGATCAGCACTGGACTGCAAATCACAAGGTCATCAGTTCAAATCCACCAGCTGTTCCTTAGAAACCCTATACAGGATTGCTATGAGTTGGAACTGACTCAATGACACTTAACATATATTAACTGAAAGGTTGGTGGTTCAAGTCCACCTACTGGTTGGTGCCTTGGAAGAGAAGCCTGGTGGTCTAGTTCTGAAAACTCAGCCATTGAAAGTCCTGGGGAGCACAGTTCTACTCTGACATACTTGGGGACTGCCATGCGATGATGTCCACTTGACAGTTAAGCTGGCTCTTTTTCCTTTTTTTTTTTTGATTCTCAGCCTGGTAATGCCTGATGGTGCTGTGAGTTAGGTATTGGACTTCTTACCTCAAGGTTGGCAGTCCAAACCCACCAGCCACTCCCTGGGCAAAAGATGAAGCTGTCTGCCCTCATAAAGTTTCAGTCTTGGAAACCTCATATAGGGGTTGTTACGAGTGGGAATTTACTCTGTGATAGTGGCTTTTTTGATGTCCTCCCCCAGGTGCTCTGGTGGGAAATGACTGGATGACATGAATGGATACATGAAGACACATACATGTTATGGCATGACTGGATGACATGAATGGATACATGGAGACACATACATATTATGGTATGGCTGGATGACATGAATGGATACATGAGGACACATGCATGTTATGCCATGACTGGGTGACATGAATGGCTACATGAGGACACATACATGTTATGGTATGGCTGGATGACTTGAATGGATACATGAGGACCCATGCATGTTATGGCATGACTGGGTGACATGAATGGCTACATGAGGACACATACATGTTATGACTGGATGATGTGAGTGGCTACATAAGGATACATACATGTTATGATATGGCTGGATGATGTGAATGGATACATGAGGACCCATGCATGTTATGGCATGACTGGGTGACATGAATGGCTACATGAGGACACATACATGTTATGGTATGGCTGGATGACGTGAATGGATACATGAAGATACATACATGTTATGGTAATGAAAGCACTGTGGCAGGACCAGCCTGTGCAGTCACCAGGGAGGAGTAACCACATCTGGGGCTGAGTGAGCCATGAGTGAGTGGGTGTGTGCAAAGTGGGAAGGAGTGAAAGAATACTTCAGTGGGAAGAAGCAGCATGAGGAAAGGCATGAAGGGGCCTGAAGCTCTGAAGAACCACAAGTTCTTGGGTAGAAGAAGGGCCCAGCATGAATGTAGCTGAGTCAGGACATGCCGTGCTACAGAATGTGGGCTTTTCTCCAACCCTCGAGAGAGCTCCTCTTCCAAGTTAAAGCAGCTGCTTCCTCAGTTTCCCCATCTACAAAACATAAAGTGAGTTATTCACCAAGTCCCTGCTTGGTCCATGTGAGCTACACAGAAATGTTTGTAGCTTCCAACTGTCATCTGCTTTACTGGTTCAAGAATGAAAACATTCATTTCTTTTTTATGGGACTCATGGGCTTGGTGATTTTCTTTTTTATTATTAAAAATGAAATTCTTGAGAAGAATTCAAAACTTTGGTTTCACGGCCTCCTACATATTATGTTCGGGTTCTGCACCTCCCAGGCCAAGCCAGAGACTGATCTTTGTTGACTGACGGAGAGACACGTGGGTTTCTTTTGAAATAAAAAATGAATCTGGATACTCGTTGTCCCCATCCCACCCCTACACATTTCCTGCAAATTCATCAGCATTTATTTCACTGTGACTCAGGGGAAGGAACTCTCATGGCACTGTAGGAAAAGCACTGGACCGCTAACCGCAAGGTCAGCAGTTCAAACCCACCAGCCACTCTGCAGCAGAAAGATGAGGCTTACTGGTCCTGTGAAGATTTACAGTCTTGGAAATACTATTTTGGGTCACTATAGCTGTAACCGACTCAAGAGTCATAAGCTGACTGGCTGATTGAGTAAATCAGGCTTGCTGGTTGTTTCAACCCGTGACCACCCAGAATTCCAGGTGACAAATGAGAAAATGCAGCTAGCTCAAGAAAAGAGGAGATTGTCTTCCCCCCATCTCTGGGCTGATAGCTTCTGCTTTTTATTCTCAGATCCCAAAGAACTGGTACTTGATGTTTTTATGCTTAAGTGGCTCGGCAGTAGAATTCTCACTTTCCAAGAGGAGGCTGATTCAATTTCTGACCAACACATCCCATGCACAGCCACAATCTGTGGAGTTTTATGAGTTGCTATGATGCTAGACATATGGAGTCCTGGTGTGGCGTTGTAGGATAAGCACTGGACCGCAAGGTCATTTGAACTGTAAGGTCGGTGGTTCAAACTGACCAGCCGCTCCTTAAAACCCTATATAAGGATCAACTCAACAGTACTTAATAACAACAACAACTTGATGTTCAACAGGGTTCAGTGGAGCTTCCAGGTTAAGACAGACGAGACAGAAAGGTCTGGTGCTCTTCTTCTGAAAATCATTGATGAAAATCACCACAGTCATAGTGCAGGGGGTCACCATGAGTGGGATGCCAACTCCGAGACAGCCTCATCCTTCTCCTGTGGAGCAGCTGGTGGGTTTGAACTGCCAGCCTTGTAGTTAGCAGCCCAACGCCTAACCCAGAACTCCTTTCTTTCTGCAAGGATGTTGGGAAGAAAGGTCTCTAGCAAATGGAATTAGAATTCCATGATGGTCTTCCCTTGAGGCTTTTGGAAGGAGCCGTTTTCCTGGGGAGCTAGCCATCTCCACCCAGCACCTGAGTAAATTTAGCTTTGTGAGCTAGGAAGAATGAGAGACAGGCATGGCTGAGGAGCAGGTATGTTTTTCCTCTTAGACAAGAAACACATAGCTGGTCTTGTATCCCTTTTTTGGCCTTATCTCCTTTTTTTTTTTGCAATTCAGTTATAGCCACTTAATAGTTCCTTACATCAGGGTCTGGGACCTTGACTTCTTATTCAATTGATATTTTATTATATGTGTTATCATTATGTTGTTGTTATTGTTGTGAAGTGCCATCGAGTCAGTTTGAACCCAGAGCAACCCTGTATAGGGTTTCTGAGGAGCAGCTGGTGAGCTTGAACTGCCAACCTTGCACTTCAAACAGCTTTGCAATCTGGCACATTAACCCACAGTGCCATACCAGGATTCCTTATTATTATGTTAGATTACTTCAACTCTTTTGTGCTGGATAAATTGTTGTTGCTGTGTGCCATTAAGTCAGTTCCAACTCACTATGACCCTGAATAGGGTTTCCAAGGAGCGGCTGGTGGGTTTGAACTGCTGACTTTGTGGTAAACAGTCCGGTGCTTTATCCTACAGTGCCACACCAGGGTAAATTAGGTAAATATAAATAAGTGGCAATGTGGAGAACTCAGGAATGAAAGAATATGTCTGTTCTGCTATAATTCCAAAGATCAACCTCCTGAGCTTGAACTAGCAGTTGGCTACCCTTGTTCTGAAGGGTTTCCTGATTAGGGTTAACAAGAATGCGAATCTAAACAAGCCAGACTCCAGGCCTCACCCCATCCCGTCTCCACCCAGAGAAGGGCTGGGAGCCAGGGTGGGAAATAGCAGGAGATCAAGGTAAAGGATCTAGTGGATAAACCAGAGAATGGACTGTGGGCAGTTTTTGTGGGGAGCCGCAAGGCTGGCATTAGGAGATAACCAGTCTAGACTGCCTTCCGCTGGCTCAGCAACAAACCCCACCCAAGGCAGCCCTACAAAGTAGCCCACTCCACTGCCGTGGCTTCCCAGCTGTTGCCACCATGGAGTTTGTCAGGAAATTTGTGATAATTCTTTTTATTGATCATCTCTATTGATTTTGTCTATGGTGAAAATATACTGCAGACATGTTAAGTAGCTATTATAAGCAAATTGTCTTCTAATGAATTGTACCAACAGGCAGGAGTTTACATTTAACCCGACCTCGGATTTGAGATTCTCAGGCACATCTTTCAGGATGACTCTGAAAGGACTTGAAGGTAGGATAGAAACAAGACATTTGGCCTTGGGGGTTTTCCTGGATACCACTGGGAAGTGCCAAGCATGCAAGGACCCATGCCAGTGGAACTGCTAAATAAGGATGGGTGCATCTTGTTAGGAGTTCAAACAGACCATTATGAAGCAACAAAAAAACCAATCTTGGAGCACAAGCGGAATGCAGGACTCTATCCAGAGAAGCAGCGACACCAGAGATGAGGACATGGAGAGAAGGAGCAGCTGAGGACTCCAGATTCATGGAAAAAGAGGGACTGAGTGCTGGCAGCCAGGAGGCAGACTTGCAGAATGTGCCCTTTGGTTGTTTAAATGATTATATATTCCTGAGTGTTTTTGTGTACATCTCCCCATCCCACCCCACCCCACCCCAAAAAAGAAAAGAAAAACAGGGAATGGGAGCAAATACTATTGAATGATGATGCATGGAGGAGATTGTAATCATTGCAATGAAACAATGGTGTAAAGCAAAAAAAAAAAGTTTATGGAAACGTGAAATTAAAAGATAACTCAACTTTTCCATGAAAAAACAAAAAATCAATCTTGGGGTTACATTTCACATGCATGCAAATCTAGCCATTTTTTCCAAACTTCAAAATTGTGTCATTTTTGGTTTGCGTATTTTAAAGCTCCAGCAAAAATGGGGATCATTTTGGATAAACTCCCTATCTCATTCTACATCTTAAAGCCAAATTGCTGCTTTTTAGAGGCTAGAAGAAAGCAAGACTTCAACACCTTGTCAAAGAGTGTTTCTTCCTGCTTAATGTGGGGTTTTTGTTTTTATTTTCTAAAAGAGAAAAACAAGCTAAATATGTATATATGAGCATGTGTGTGTGTGGTACCTGCATTTTGGCAAAACTGTATTCAGAAGACTGTTTGGAAACTTAAATCTAACAAGCCAAGTTTTAATCACCAGCAAAGCTGATAACTTCTGTTACCATGTCCCAAAAGGAAGACTTCAATTGAAGTGTTACGTTGTAGTGCTAGCAGATACTGAGGACCTTCTGTTACCAGAAGCAAGACTTTGGCTATCGTTTTTAATGTAATGGGCAAAAATCACAATAAAAAGGCTAACTCTAATGGGAAAATGTTCTTTTGCCAGATTTTTGAAAATCGTAATTTCAATAATTTGTCAGGGAAAAGTCTGTTTTTGACAGAAATGAGTTATGGTTGCAGGCAATGAATACAGAGGCCAATGTCCCAGTTGTATTTGAATTCTGGTTTTAAAGCAAACAGTCATTTAGGACTGGTCAAATGATAAAACTTCACTTTCCTTACACAATATACGGGAAATCAAATAGTCCTTCCAATTCTCACAAGTCAACAGTCCAGAGATCTTTTGGTTGAGATTCAAAGAAGGGTTCTTCTCCAAGTCAACAGAACCTGGACTGCTGGTTGGGTTACATTTGCTCAACACTGTAGGCCAGGCTCTGTGCTTACAGCTTTGGACCTCTACTAAGTCCTAGCAGGGGCTTTGTCCAAGGGCTGTTTCCCCTCGTGATTACAAAGATGACTGCTTGCCATCCTATTCATATGCTTCTTCGTTCATGTCCAACCAGAGGAAACAAGAAAAAAGAATGCGCTCCCTCAAACATGGGCTACAAATCATTCCTGTTTGTATGACTGGGTCAACTCAATCATGTGCCTGGCTCTAAACACTCACAGATGCTAGGGAAAGGCTTGGTTTACATGGCTTGGAATACATCTGGAGCTGGAGAGAGATGTGTAGATGCCTAGACCAACTTGGGGCTGGCTTGAGAGTTGAGGAAGTAGATCAGATGGGTAGTCATAAATATCTGCTGCATTATATTATTTAATGCTTACTGCAATCCTATGCAAGGAGTCCTGGTGTGGCTCTGAGGGTTAATGTACTGGACTGCAACATTGGTTTGAATAATAAGGTCGGCGGTTCAAGTTCACTAGCCACTTCTCGGAAACCCTACACAGGGTTGGTATGAGTCAGAACCGACTTGACGGCACTTAACAACAACAACAGTCCTATGCAAAAGCTCTGGTGTGGTGCTGAATTGTTAACTACAAGGTCAGCAGTTCAAATCCACCAGCTGCTCTCGGAAACACTACACAGGATTGCTATGTGTGAGAACTGACTCACGGGCACACAACAAGAACATCATAGCCCTGTGCAGAAGGTTTGTTTTGGTTTATGAAGAAATTAAGGCCTAGAGATATCAGAAACATTGCCCAACTCAAATATTTTAAGCAGTGAAACCCTGTCCCCTTAATCTCATCACCCTTTCACTCTTGTCTTTCTTTAGTTTCAGGGCTGTGTCTCCATATTTGTTCCTTTATGAATGTTCACAGCCATGCCACAAAGAAATCCAGACAAGTGCAATATTGTTGTTGTTGTTATGCGCCATGGAGTCGGTTCCAACTCATAGCAATCCTATACAGGATTTCCAAGGCTGTAAATCCTTATGGGTGCCAAAAACCTCATCTTTCTCCCTCGGAACATCTGGTAGTTTCGAACTGCTGACTGAAAGATTAGCAACCCGATTTGTAACCACTACACTTCCAGAGCTCCTTTTAAGCGCAATATTAGCAGACAATTTTGTTATCTACTCGTGCATTTGTTTATCTATTGCTGAGCCTCAAAGCTTACTTGGTTTAAAAATAACCTTTAAAGGATAATTTTCAAAATAAGATAAAACTGTGAGTGTCACACACACACACATATAAAAAAGATTTATTTAATTCATTAATTAAATGAGGGAAATAGAAGATTTTATAAGTGGTTCGAAGGAGAAGTCAAAGAAGCAAAAATTTAGTTGGAGGAGAAAGGAATGTTGAAATGAAGGTGCAAACGGAGGCAAAATGGGGGGGAAAGAGAAGGTTATCTTTCCATGGGACAGAATCCATTTACATGTCTATAGGCAAGAATTATTATTGTGGAAATTGGTTATCTTCAATTTGCTGAGTTACAAAATAGTTATCAGAGTTTGATAACCAAGAAGGGAATGCTCTTGACAATGCATAGTTTTCCACTGAAGCACAACCCTATTCCTATACCGCAAGCATCTATTTTTCCCATGACTGTACAATTTGGGCTGTACTCAACTGTGCAGCTGGACTGGGTTCACTTGAGATCATTTCTGTAGCTACAATTACATGAAGGTTGGAGCTGCTGTCAGCTGAGGCACCCCATTTCTCCCCTCATGATTCTCCAGTGGGTTAGACTCGGTATTCTTACACAACAGCTGGGTTTCAAGGTTTCAAGAGGGAGTGTAGAAGTACGCAACTTCTTTTGATACCAGGGTTTGGAAATGACGTGATGTCATTTTCACCACATTCTATTGGTCAAATAAAATGCACGGGGCAGCCCAGTTCAAGGGTCAGGGAGAACGACTCTACTTTGTAATAGAAGAAGCCACAAAGAATTGGCAACCCTATTTAATCTACTCACAGAAACTATTTTGTCATTTACCAGATTGTATTAAAATTGTTTGTTGATAGGACCAACTCATTCACTACCAAATAAGCTTCTTGTGGGTGGAGACTATGCTTTATTTATCTTTGTATCTAAGAATTTAGAATATAATAAAAATTGTTGATGCAAATCTAATGGGTGGGGAAATCATTCCAGAGGGGTGGGATTAAATGGGCAAAAATATGGAAGCAACAACTTGCTAGAATTGTCCATTTTCCAGAAGTTACCCAATTTGGTAGTTATCAAGAAGGTGGAAGATAAAGGTTGTAAAAGCCTTGGCAAGTGATTTGGGCTTGATTCTTGGAAAGTAGGATACATTGGAAGGTTTTTGAGTGAGAGATAGACAGATAGCATCGTTTTCCCAAGAATGCTTAAGTTAGCCGACGACCGGGGTGAGGGATCAGTGTAATCAGTTATTTGCCATAACACAAGCAAATGCTAAGGGACACAGAGGAGCTAATTTCTCTCGCAGTGGGTATAGTCCTTCTTCAATACATTAACTGCTCAGCACATCGGTAATCATTGCAGAATGGCCTCAGTCAACATGGTTGCTCACAATTGTTCTATTATTTTTTCTAGATTTCATTAGCCTCTGTCAGAAGTAGGTAGGGCTACAAGCTTGTCATAATCTCAAAAGCAAATAGTGAGTTGCAATGAGAGTAAATCCCTAACAAATTCTACTCACAAACAAGCAACTAGTAATGTTGTTGTTGTTGAGTGTCGTGGAGTCGGTTCCAACTCATTAGGACCCTGTATAGGGTTTCTGAGGAGTAGCTGGTGGGTTTGAACTGCTGATCTTGCAATCCAATACATGCAGGCACAAAAATACCAAGGAGTCTCGTTTGGAAAGTCACCTTCAGATACTCGACAAGAAGCAAAGAATTGACATTGAGTTGACTTTGACTCTTGGAGACTGTCATGTATGTTAGCGTAAAACGGTGCTCCATAAGGCTTTCAAGGGCTGGTTTTTCAGAAGTATACCACCAGCCTTTCTTCCGACATGTTCCTGGGTGGATTAGACCCACAACCTGTTGGTTAGCTGCCAAGAGTGTTAACCATATCCAATACCAATGGATTCCTTCTTGCTAAGTGGATTATTCGAAAATTTTGAGACAAAGGTCACAGGGTTTTAGCTGAAGATCTTAGCTGACCTGAGTTTGATAAAGTTACAGAATTAGCTATGACATAACTAAACCCAAGACTAATCGAAAGGCCTAGGTCTAGGATAGCCCTAAGCAAAGTACTTGGCCTTGTTGATGTTGTTAAGTGCCGTCGAATCGGTTTCACCTCATAGCAACCCTATGTAGATTTCCTGAGAAGCATCTGCTGGTTTGAACTGCTAACCTTGTTGTTCACAGTTCAGTGCTGATCCACAGTGCCACATCAGGAGGTGTAATTCACCCATTGTTACTGTTGTTCTTAAGTGCAGTTGAGTTGAGTCCGTTCCGATTCATAGCGACCACCGGCCTTGCAGTTGAGTGCCTTATCCTACAGCGCCACACCAGTACTCCACTTCACCCATTGTTGTTGTTGTTGTTGTTGTTGTTATGTGCCATGGAGTCAGTTCCGACTCATAGCGACCCTGTACAGAGTTTACTAGTCTGTAAATCTTTGCCAGAGCAGAAAGCCTCATCTTTCTCCTGCAGAACAGCTGGTAGTTTCGAACTGCTCACTGTGAGATTAGCAGCCCAATTCATAACCACTACACAACAAGAGCTCCTTTTCTTCACCCATTATAAGTATATAATTAGATAAAATAGTATAAATTATCTACTCCTGGTATGTTGCTGTAGGATCAGCACTAGACTTCAAACCACAAGGTCAGCAGTTCAAACCCACCTGCTGCTCCTCAGAACCCCTATATAAGGTCGTTATGAGTCGGAACCGAATCGAAGGCACATAACCACAACAACAACAACAGTATAGATTATAACAATATAGATTATGATCCCTGTAGCTCTTGCATATGAGGGAACTTCAAAAAGTTCATGAAAAAATTCATTTTTCCACAAACTTTGAAACTCCTTCATGTTATCTACTGCTGAATAACAAATTAGCCTAAAATGTAATGACTAAACACATTTTTTATCTGACACTTTCCATGGGCCAGAATTCTGGACCCAGCTGGGTCCTCTGTGTCAGTATCTTTCTGAAGCCACAGTCAAGCTGTCAGCTGGGTCTGGCATCATCTCAAAGTTCAGCTGGGGAAGAATCAGCTTCCAAGTGCACTCATGTGGTTCCTTGCAGGATTCAGTTCACCGTGGGCTGTTGGACTGAGGGCCTCACTTCTTCACTGGCTGCGGACCAAAACTGCCCTCAGTCCCTTGCCTTCTGGGAACATGGCTGCTGCTCCACCAAGCTGGCAAGTCTAGAAGGCAAGAGAGAGGGAATGCTAGAAAGACAGAAGTCACACACTTTTATAATAAGCTAATATCAGAAGTGACATTTCATGACCTTTGTTGTATTCTAACACTGAACAAGTTTCAGCAGAGCTTCCAGACTAAAACAGATTAGAAAGAAAGACCTGGTGATCTCCTTCTGAAAATCAGCCAGTGAAAACCCTGTGGATCACAAGGGTCCTAGCCGCAACTGGCCACAAGAACGGTACTGGGCCAAGTGAGTTTTATTTCATCGTTCATGGAGTAGCCGTGAGTTGCTGCTTCCTCAAGGTTAGCTAACAACATTTGTTAAAAGCAAGTCACAGCTCACAATCAAGAGAAGGGTGTTACACAAGGGTGTGAATTCTGCCAAGGAAGTCTGGGAATCCTTGGGAGCCATTTCAGAATCCTACCTACCATATCTCATAACTTCTTGTGGACCCTTGCTGTTGTGAAGTGCCATCAAGTCAGTTCCGATTCATAGCGGCCCTGTATAGGATTTCCAAGGAGTGGCTGGTGGGTTTGAACTGCCCATCTTGTAGTTAATAGTCCAATGCTTACCCTACAGGGCCACATTGGGACTCCAAAATGTAAATTGGCACACATATTTACGACCTCAAAGTCTATGCTGAAAGAGTTTAAAACAAACACAACACAAGACACCAAACCATACTTTTAAGATAACTGTATTGAAAATTATTTCATTTCTCAGTAGAAGATCCCCATGACCACTGAACTTTTGGGTTAGCTTAACAGCTTTAGAGGCCTCATATGAAACATGTCTGGTAGAAAGGTTGTTGTTGTTAGGTGCCATCGAATCAGTATCGACTCATAGTGACCCTATGCACAGCAGAACGAAACATTGCCCGATCCTGAGCCAACCTCAGTATAGTTGCCATGCTAGAACCCAGTGAGGGTGCCACTTTGCCAGTCCATCTCATTAGGAGTTTTCCTCTTTTTCTCTGACCCTCCACCTTACCAAACATAATATCCTTTTCCAGCTACTGGTCCCTCCTGACAATATGTCCCGAGTATGAGAGACGAAGTTTAGCCATCCTGACCTCCAAGGAGCACTCTGGCTGCACTTCTTCCAACACAGATCTGTTGGTTCTTTCGGCAGCCCACGGCACGTTCAATATTCTCCTCCAACACCATAACTCAAAAGCATCAATTCTTCTACGGTCTTCCTTATTCACTGTCCAGCTTTCACATGCATATGGGGTTATTGAAAATACCATGGCTAGGGTCATGCGTACCTTAGTCCTCAAGCTGACATCTTTGCTCTTCAACACTTTTAAAAGGTCTTGTGCAGCAGATCTGCCTAATGCAATATGTCGTTTGATTTCTTAACTGCTGCTTCCATGAGTGTTGATAGTTGATCCAAGAAGAATGAAATCCTTGACAACTTCAATATTTTCTCCGTTGATAAGAATGTTGTTTATTGCTTGTTGTTGTTGTTAAGTGCCATCAAGTGGGTTCCGACCCATAGTGACCCTGTACAGGGTTTCCAAGGCTGTAAATCTTTACAGGAACAGAAAGCCTCATCTTTCTCCCATGGAGTGGCTGGTAGTTTCGAACTGTTGACTTTCAGGTTCACAGCCCGATTTGTAACCACTACGCCACCAGAGCTCCTGGTTAAAATGCAGGAATACTAGGATCAAGCCTTAAAAAAAGTTGGGATTTCCTAGGGTTGTAAATCAAACCTAGGATACAAACCAAGAGTTTAATTCAAAAACAATACACAAAGTCACCATGTAAATACCAAGGTTCCCAAAGTTATGTTTGAAAAAAGGAAGTTGGTGTTGTTGTTGGGTGCTGTTGAGTTGGTTCCAACTCACAGTAACCACTTGTACAATAGAAAGAAATCACTTCTGGTTCTGCTCTGTCCTCATAGTCATTCACATATTTAACTCATTGTTGCAATCACTGTGTCAGGTCACCTTGTTGAGAGTCTTCCTCTTTTTTGTTGACCCTTAATGTCCTTTGCCAGGAACTGGTCCCTCCTGAATACATGGTCAAATTACTTGAGACAAAGCATTGCCGTCCTCCCTTCTAAAGTGTATTCTGGCTGTACGTCTTCCAAGAGAGATTTATTTGTTCTTCTGGCTGTCCCTGGCACTTGTAGCACCCTCTACCAACACCATCATTCAGAGGCATCAATTTCTCAGTCTTCCTAATTCATTGTCCAGCTCTCCCACACACTTAAGGTGATTGAAAATACCATGGTTTGGATAAGATGCTCCTTAGTTTTTATGGTGACATTTTTGTTTTAAACACTAAAGAAATCTTGTGCAGCAGATTTGACCAATGCAATATGTCATTTGATTTCTTGACTAATGCTTCCGTAAGCACTGATTGAGGATCCAAGTAAAATGAAATCGTTGACAACTTCAATCTTTTCTCTGTTTATCATGATGTTGCTTATTGGTCCAGTTGTGAGTTTTGTCTTTATGCTGAGGTGTAAGGCATACTGAAGACAGTAGTCCTAAATAGAAAAAATACGTTTTTATTTCTTAACTAGGGAACCAAAGCAGTAACAAAAAAGAACACTGCTGAAGTACAGCGTCAGTGGGTTCAAGCTGCTGAAAACCATCTCTTCTGTCTTTGGTATTGAAAAACAAAAGATGTGTATTAAAATACACTTATTCAGGATGTAATTTTAAAAGGCTGATATACATCAACAACTTGTGTTGCGTGACTTGGTTGAATGCAATAAAATCCTCTTCATATAGAGGGGTTCTCAAACATCTCTCTTATCAGTACATATCATGACTGAAGAAAAGAGAACGGACTCCCACCCTTGCTTTTGGGTTACTTGGAAACATAGTTTGTTATTATCCATTACTTCTTTCAAATATAACTTGGATAGAAAATCATTCTTGGGGTACACAAACCACAGAAGGCTTTTGGATGGAACACAACCTCCAAAAATTAAATGATTGCAATCTTTCAAAGCTTCAACTAGATTCATGTCCTTATGAAAGTTATTTTTCTTTCAATTTGTTGTTTGGTCATTGTGAGGTCAAATCAAATACAAACTTTTAAATGGTGTCATTAAGTAGCCAAATCTACAAAGTGTTCATTATTAAGATTATGCAAAACTCATTCAGTGTTGTTAGTTAAACCATTTTCTCCTAAAAACAACAACAAAACTTATAATACAGCTCAAATGAAAAACACTTTTAAAAAAATCATTCCCATCAGTTCTTGGAAGAAAACTGAATTGCCACATAACCGGCAATAAAATGGAAACTTCTATGTGCAGTGGTATAATTGATAGCATCTTGATAAATGTCAGCTTGACCATTGAACAAAATCCACTTTGGTCTATCATATAAAATTACAACATTTTCTTTTGATAACCCCATGAAACCAAGGCAATCCCTAGGCTAAAAGCTGTTACAATGAGAAACAATATGATTTTTATGTAGCTATTTTGAGGTATTTATAACCAGGATCTCAGATTAGAAAATTGTATTTGCAGTCTAACTTTATTATTTTTAAATTGTTACTTTTCTTCTAAAGCGGGTCAACTGACAGTGAATTGTTGGAAATCCCTGAATGTTTTATCGTGCCTGGGTCAGCAATATATTCTTGGCCTCAGAAACATTGATGTTAAAAATTGAACATCTGGCCTTCCCTTCCCACTTCCTGCCCATCCCCCTACCTCTTCACCCCCCGCCCCCCCAATAATCATTTCTTCCTTTACTTTTTTCTGTCTTAAATAACATTTAAAACATACAACTTGGCCTATATTATATTCATTTGTTTGGGGATTCGGCTAATCTGATACTATTTCAAGTTCTGAAAAGCTCCTAGGAAAACCATTTCCTGTTGTTCCTCTTTATAAACTACTTAAAAGTAAAGGCAAAGGTTATTTTGATGGATTGAATTAACTGAGAACTAAGTAAAAGGAATTCTCACTAAAGAAGGACATTTTGTTTGGAAAAAGTAGAGGGTCAGTGAAAGTAAGAAGAACCCTCAATGAAATGTGCTGACACATATCTGCAAAAACAGGCCGACCATTACCAATGGTCATGACAGTGGCCAAGGACCCGGCCATGTTTTGTACTGTTACACAAAAGGTCACCAAAAGGTCATCAGCATGGCGTCATCTGCAACTAACTAAAACAAAGGAATTATATTGCTGCCCAAGTTTCTTGTATCATATACGAGGGGGCTTTAAAATTCATGGGGAAAAAAATCTATTGTCTTCTATTTCAATTTTTCCATGAACTTTTTGAAAATTCTTGTATGTGATAGAAAAAAAACTTTGTATTATGCATTTTGTTTAGTGCAAATCCTTTCATAATGATATTCTAACACTGAAGTTCTTCCAATCCTGGAACTGAATGCAAAATACAGTGTGTAGGTGATATGTACGCAGCCTTAATGGCACTGTGGTTTGTTTAAGCATTGGGCTGCTAATTTCTAGATCGGCAGTTCAAACCTACCAGCCACTTTGAAGAAGAAAGAGGATGCTGTCTGTCTCTGTAAAGATGTACAATTTCAGAACCTCTAAGGAGCAGTTCTGTCGTTGTTGTTAGGTGCCATCTAGTCAGTTCCCACTCATAGTGACCCTATGCGTAGCAGAATGACACACTGCCTGGTTCTGCACCATCCTCACAATGGTTACGTTTGAGTCCATAGTCACTGACACCAGGTCAACCCATCTTATTGGGGAGTCTTCCACTTTTTTGCTGACCCTCCACTTTACCAAACAATATATGCTTTTTCAGGGACTGGTCCCTCTTGATAACATGTCCAAAGTATGAGAAACAAAGTCTTGCCATTCTGGCTTCTAAGGAGCATTCTGACTGTACTTCTTCTAACACAGGTTTATTTATTCTTCTGGCAGTCCATGGTACTTTTATTATTCTTCTCCAACACCATAATTCAAATGCATCAATTCTTCTACAATCTTCCTTTCATATGCATATGTGAATCCAATTTTCACACGCATATGGAGCAGTTGAAAATAGCATGGCATGGACCAGTCGCATCTTAGTCCTCAAACTGATATCTTTACTCTTGAACAGTTTAAGAGGTCTTGTGAAGTAGATTTGCCTAATGCAGTACTTTCTTTGATTTCTTAACTGCTCCTTGCATTAACTGTTGATTGTGAATCCAAGCAAAATGAAGTCTTTGATGTCAATCTTTTCTGAATTTATCATAATGGTCCAGTTGTGAGAATTTTGTTTTTCTTTACAATGATGTGAAATTCATACGGAAGGCTTTCATCTTCATCAGAAAGTGTTGTAAGTCCTCTTTGCTTCCAGCAAACAAAGTTGTGCCATTTGCATATCACAGGTTGTTAATGAATCTTTCCCCATCCTAATGCCAAATTCTTCTTCATCTAATCCAGTTTCTTGGATTATTCGCTCAGCATACAGATAGAAAAAGTATGGCAAAAGGATACAACCCTAACAACCCTGGCACACACCTTTTCTGATTTTAAACCAGTCAGTATCCCCTTGTTCTGTTCTAACAACTGCCTCTTAGTCTCTGTATATCCTATGAGCACAATGAAGTGTTCTGAAATACCCATTCTTCATAATGTTATCCACAGTTTGTCATGGTTCACACAGTCAAAAGCCTCTGCAAAGCCAATAAAACACAACTTAGTACCTTTCTGGTATTCTCTGCCTTCAGATAAGATCCATCTGACGTCAGCAATGATATTTCTAATTCCACATCCGTTTCTGAATCTGACTTCAATTCCTGGCAGTTCCCTGTCGATAATGCAACCATTTTGCATTAATTTCAGCACATTTTACTTGCATGTGATAGTAATGATATTGTTTGATGATTTCCAAAATATGTTGGGTCAGCTCTCTTTGGAATGGGCATTAATATAGACCTGTACCACTCTCTTGGCCAGATTGCTCTCTCCCAAATATCTATGCCAATTTTTTG